>NW_028145462.1:607500-825000 GCF_977016875.1 Pavona decussata
ACTTTTCATATAAATATTAGTTTTGTTTGCATATGAATATAAACTAATTTCATAATAAAAACAATGCACGAAGCCTCACTTTCTTAATGAGGTTCAAAGCAACTTGATAATGGCCTAGTTGTACCTTTAAAGAAACCACAGTGTCAACATGCATTTGGTGAATTTGTTGAGTCATAAAGACAGTCTTTATGTAGTGATCATTTTCTTTATTCTCCCGAGCTGTATGCTTGATACGTAGAGATATTGTAGTGAGAAATAAGGTGCTGATCATTATTAAGATGTTTAGAAAGGTTTTAACAACCCTGCCAGACTAATCCCTCTAAAAGTGTCCCTGCAAAGGCAAGTAATTCATGGTAAGGTACCATATAGTCACCCACATAACCCTAACCCTAATCCTCCATATACTCACCCTTACCTTACCATCAATAATATTACTTGCCCCTGCAAGAAATAAAATCCCTCTGGCTTTTAAAGGGTGGAGGGGTGAATTTACTTGAACATCTGAATAAAGTGTAAAAGTAAAGAAAGGATAGACCATTTCCGAGATGCTTCGAACCTCATTATGAAAGCGAGGCTAAGTGCAAAGTTTTTGTTGTGAAAATTATTTTTCATTCATATGCCAAAAAACTAATTTTCATATGAAAAGTTTTGCACTTAGCCTCACTTTCATAGTGAGGTTCACAGCAACTCGGAAATGGTTTATTGAATTCTTATATTTTTGAATTTTTTTGTGTGTTATTACTTTCAGCATATTAAGGTCCATCAGCGATTGTGTGAACCTTGAAAGTATCTTTGACAAAAAAAAAATTACTTCCTTCATCAAATCTTTATGTTGTTCTCATATTATGAAAGTAGAAAAATAGATTCCTTATCAACATTTGTTCTCGCTTTTGAGGCATAAAAAAGCATCAAATTTACTTCTGAGTACAAATATACAGCGTAAGACGGGAGCCTGGGGATAGCAGGGCTGTGATGTCAATACAGGAGCACTTAGTATGTCGCCTATTCAAACAGCGAAAACAGACACACAGTGTCAATCAGTCTCTGTTTTACCGTTTGAATACATGACATACTTAACTTTAAAAAAACTTGAAACCTTTTTTTGGTAAATAATAACTGAAATAATTTAGTAAACTCAGACTCACAAATAACTTATCAGCTTTGCGCTCTAAAAGTGAAAACCTTATCTTAAAGGGGAAGTATCACAAAAATTGGATGTCATTTCAAAACCCAAAAATGTTTGTCTGACAACAGTAACAAAAAATAATTGTCAAGCTTTGTTATAAATTATCACCCCAAAGTGATACAACTGTAGATTAGTGCCCCTGGCCAGAGACAGAGTAGGCCTGTATGAATTGAAACTTGAAAAATGTAAGGCTAATGTTTTTCAGTTATCATATTTTTGTTTCCAAAATGCGCTAGAACAGAGGACGAGTAGTTCCTGTCAAGAATTAAGCTGATTTCTCTCCTCTCGTTGTTCCAGAATTATTTTGTAGCAAAGTGAAGGTCTTAATTCAACATTTTTAACAAAAGAGGTAACAAAAACCCATGGTACTTCTCTTTTAAAGGATCTTCTAATTTTCTACGTTTAACGACGGTGCCTACAATAATATTAATGAAGTATTTTTGCATACTTTGTGACTATGCAGAAAAAGCTTATCTTAGTATGCACTAATGAAATCCAGAAAGATAATTTGGGGTAGCGGCATATTTTTTTGTGAGATAATTAAGCAACAATTATTCGAAAAAGCAGTAAAATACAAAGCAATGTATGGCATTTTTTTCCAAATTTAGTTTTATCATCTCTAAAAAATGCATGGTTACCCCCAGTTTTCTTTTTGGATACCAAGAAACATACTTGCGTACATTGGTAAGAGGCGTTGCTTCATCCTATTTCCCATTCATAAATTTCTCTTCACATAAATTTTTACGAAAACACGTTTTTTTCTTTCATTCACTCGGCCAAGGTAATAGATGATTAAAATTGGAGCGAAAATAATTAAAGTTTTCTCAGACCAACCGCGTGACTTGGTCATGATCCCATAATTTGTCACCCGAACATTGCTGATTCCTAGAAACCATGTTGACCTTTCCGAGAATAAACTTGTACAAGGCAATGCACTGGCATCGCAACTGTTTCACTTCATGGCTTCTCAGTGAAGAAAAAAAAACTGCAGGTGTTCATATTAACCTTGCTTCACTCATGTGGTTCTAACTTTACAGTCTGTGCATGAAATGTTGATGTGTGATAGTTCAGATGTTATTGAACGCAAGTGTAGCCGCTGGGATGAGACTGTTTCAGAAATCATTTACACAGTATTTCGGTAAAGAGAGCGAGGAATCTTTTACACCCTACTACACAGCAGGTTGTCAGAGGAGCAGTCTATGAAGTTGAGAGCAAAGGAAATATTTCAGTCTTGAAAATAAAACTTGAATTTATGAGAAAATAAAACCAGGAAAATAAAATGGGAATTATTATGCCAAATAACTTCTTCTGTATATTATTATATATTATACCAGTAAATCTTTATTGCAATAATGAAAACTGTTCAATTTACAAACTTGTATGAGTTGTTAAATTACACGATATAACCACAGTAGGTTTGGGAGAATTTCAATGTTTATGTAAACTCAAATAAACACTTTGCAGTTTTCCCAAACTCTCTTGAGTGCTGACATGACCTCTTCCTAGACTAGTGTCGACTTAAGGCCAATATCAGTGTTCATTAATATACACAGTGATTACACAAGATTCTAAACCAGTAAATACACTTCAATAAAAGTTAATATTTCTGACCAGTGGTTTAATTACATCAATTTAAGAATCATTTTAATCATTTTTGTTTCAACAGAAATGAGATCACGGTGCTCTCTAAATTCTTTCCAGCTCTTAAGAAAGCCACATTACTCAAATAAATGATTTTCTTGCTACACACTGTATTACAAGCACCGGTCACTAGTGATAACTGTATAAGTGAGTACATTTTTGTGGGGAATTAAAAATAAGAAAATGAGAGTCCACAATATGTAAATTATATATCAACTGCATGGACATGTATTTTAAAATCAAATCATTAACACCTAAGGATCTGATTCAATTGTCCCACAATGCAGGTATATTTTCATTATACAATCCTGGCCAAATTGGAATGGAGGACTCACTTGGACCAATATGCACACATGATTTTACTCCCATCCATTCTCCCTCCATTACCATGGCCACCAACAAAGACAAATCAAGTTATATCCTCAACATTGAACAGAGGGGGGAGGGAGACATTATGTTAATGAGCGACTTATGGGGAAGATGTCGATGTTGTTGAAGCAAAGTAAAATGGGAAAAATTGCCAATACAGTCAAGTGTCGCTAGTGTCTTATAGGCCGGGATAATAGTTGCATGTGGAACTGTCAATCTAGTCCTGGGAAACTTTTTCATTACTCATACTTGTAAGCAGACGAAAATAAATTAGAATTTAAACAATACTTTAAATTACTTAGTAAGGAAAATAATTCCATACATTTCCCTGTATTGCTTTTCCCGCGAACAATTCTTAGTAGGAGTTCAGGGCTGGTTCGGTATACAGACAAATGTCTGTACGTACGTAAAATTTACGCGACAGTGGAAATCCACCCAGTCGAAAGCTAAGCAGTAATGGCTGTCTTCATGGTCACTTGATCATCCTGAATTGTCGCGAAGAAAAATGAGTTAATTGTTGTCATGAACCTTCCTTCGTTTTAGTTTTCACTAAAAAAATGTTGATTTGTGTTTCAGAATCACTAACTCGATCTAGAGAACAATTACCTTTCCATCACGGAATAGGGAATATGTATCTCCATCCATACACAAATCCGTGACAGCCATGGCAATGTGACCCTCCATGCTCACTGTAATCCCGGCTATACCAAATATCTTCTCTTCAGTTACTACTATTTTCCTCACGAACTCACCATCTTTTGTGTATATTGCCACACACAGGTGCTCTGTGCCTCGTTCCAATCCAGCGACGACAACAAATTCACCAGATGGATGCAATGCAATGCGACTGTAGTAAGCATCTTCTTTGGTGTTAATGTTGAATTTACGCTGCTGTTTACCATCTTCGGTGAATATGAACACACAGGAACCATCCAGTATCATGGCCTGGCCATCAGGACTAGCAGTGATATCCCACGCTTCCTTCAGTATCCCTTCTCCAAAGCTGTGTACATATCTCCCCTCATGCTCGGACACATGCACAGTCGTCCATCCTTTCAGTACCAGCACTCTGTTATTGGTGACTGCCAGTCTGCTCCTGCTCCTGTCCCGTCCCCTCACAGAAAACTTGTTTAGTAGGTCAGCGGCACGACTGAATACCTGAACTTCAAGCTCAGCCCCAAGCCTCCCCAGCCCGACCAGTACAAAGATGTTGCTATTGTTCATATCAGTGGCGACATCAAGAACATATAAGTCCGTCTCAGAGTCATTGCGTTCAGGGTGAAATTGGAGAACAAACTTTCCGTTGCTGTCAAACACTTTCACATTTTTATCCGAATTGTCTGTTATAATAAACTGTCCATCTCCGTTTGTAGCGATACCCGTAGGATACTTCAGCTTGTGCTCTTTTTCACCCTCCTGACCAAATGACCATGGTGTGACACAGCAGTGCTCCATACCTTGTTTCTGCAACACTTTAGAAACTCTTCCATCAAAGAGTGGATCCACTTTCTCTTCTCCGGTATCAACACAAGGCCAGTTGTTTGCGGACAGCTGGTTGTTGCCAAAACGGACCATCAGAATAACATCGTAGATGGTGCGATTCACATGACAAGTGGCGGAAATAATCGCCCTTCGTTCTTCTTTACTAAATTGAGCCCAGAAGCCTCTTTTAAGCTCGACAGTAAAACATTCCTTAACAGCTGACAGACTGTGTAGCTCTTCAATGCACACTCTACACGCTGCTAATGCGTCCTCGGGATTGTCTACTGTCTCCAATATTGTCGACATTACTCGATATTGCATGGCCAGTACGCGATCAGACAATTCCAAAGCTTCATTAGCGAATGCTTCTGTCGCTTTTCTGCGGGCATCTTTGAATCTGTCTTTTGCATTGGCAAGCGCCCTCGTGGCTGACTCATCCACGTTAGTAAGCTCCAGTCTTCTCATTCCTTTTGCCAGAGAAACTGCTTCAGCACTAGCTGTTCCAG
Source organism: Pavona decussata (assembly GCF_977016875.1). NCBI lineage: Eukaryota > Metazoa > Cnidaria > Anthozoa > Scleractinia > Agariciidae > Pavona > Pavona decussata. The sequence goes on from NW_028145462.1 coordinate 612,685, forward strand.
CTGCTGCTTCTTCCTTTATCGTGCCGTGCTCCCTTTCTTGCCTTGCCTTATCAAACACTTCATACAGCAACTCGATTCCTTCTTTAAAGAAGCTGATGCTTGCTAACAAATCTTTTCTTGCCAAGCCCTTCAACTGCGACTTGATATCGTCGATTTCACGCACGATCAAGCCACGGAATTTCTGATCTGTTACGTCGCCATCCTTCAACTTTTCTGCTGCTTTATCCCTTCCTTTATTCACGAGCAAGCCGATGGTGGCTTTAAACACAGCCGTTATTATTGAGGACATCACAGCTAAAGAGAAAGCCAAACAATGCTAACAGTTGTATTCTGTTAGCTAACAGAGCTTGTTGATCAGTGTTGTGGCGTTGCCGTAGAAATAAGAGTTCATAGTTCAGTGCCTTACAAAAGACTGAAAAGCGGGCTTCTTTCCGACCTGACGCAATGTCTAGAAATATTTATTTTCAACAAATCAAATGAGAAAGGAAACGATGTGTCAAGTGCAAAGACAATGACTGTCAAAGGGTTTATTTATTGCCGCTTCTACCCTCAAGCTGTGTCCATACCGTATCGCACTGTTAAAGCTTTTCTTTTGAATATGCTTACTGTTAACAAGTCATGAAAGGTGTTAGCTTTCAGTGATCGCGACTTGATATGATCGTTCAATTCAATCGTTTTTTTACAACAGTTGTCACTCACATAACTGTAAGTGTTAACCGCAACGTTTCGATTAGGTGCCGGGTTGTGTCGACTGGTTTCAATACAAGTAGTAACACCATGTTTGACATTCTTGCTTTGGATGTTAGTGATTGGAGGATTTCGATTCTCGTTGTTCGGACTGCTACATAAAGCGTTGTGATAAGACATCAACAACTAGGTTAGCCGGAGTAAACAGACGTCGTCTCGCGGTGCCGCCACTGCGTTGACGTCTGTTTATTCAAACTACAGCCATGTGAAACAATCGTGAGACAAACGATCAATTTGAGCTATCATGCTTGTCATTCCATAATGGCGGTGGGTGGAGGGGAGCATAGTATGCAGGCGTATTTAAGCAATTCTTCTGTAACTACCTTTCAAGAGTCCTGATCATAACAGCAACTCAGTCTATTGAGTGGAAATTCGCTTTCATTCATTTTACTTTTAAGATAGCTGTCCATAGCGTTACGTGGCACAGGGCCTTATGCATCTCATTATCGTCAATATGTAATCAAAGATCCTTAAATCAAGACTCAACGACACCGTTTGTTATGAACGCATGCACCGTTAGGTCCTTAAATTAAACAGTACGGTTTCATAAAACGTTTAAAGAAATGATTGCCATTATCAGAAGAAAAGTTAATCATCTGTTTTATCAACAGCCGTAAACACAAAACTGATCGCTTCTTAAAATTGGCCGCCACATTGAAAAAAAAAAACAGAAACTGGCTGATACGAATTATAACGTGATGAATCTGTTTTCGCGCGAGATTTTTCCCAACTCGCGCGCCAGCTTCTCGCCGACTCCTGAGACAAAAGAAAAGTAAAACTCCTTGAAGCTAGCTGTCTTAGAAACCACCGTAGCCTTTTTATTTTCACCGCTAGTTCCGTTTCTAAAGCTTCTTTTTGTTTAATTAAAAACTGAATAAAATAAAATGACGCCAAAGCGTTATCATAAATCCATTAGTGACCAACATTTTAAAGTCCCCTGACCCGTAACAAAGTATTGCATCCAACTAATGAATTGTCCTTGTTCTTCAACATGAGTGAAATTCATTTGACCGCTTATTATGTCTTTTGCATACCTTTGATCTGTTGGTAGCTCCTTTCATAAAGAACATGTACAGCTCTGTAACGTTTTGACGCATCTATAGGTTTGGTATAGCTCCAGATAAACTAATATTGTGCCGCGCTCTTGGCCTACAATTAGAAAAATATAAAGACAAAACAACCAAAGCAAGTTGCTGCTAAAACGCCAACATTTCTTAATTTAAATTTCGACATCCTATGGAGACTCAATGAATATCTTCTATTAATATGAAAGTTACCAGTCAATTTTAATTGCACGTATTTGTTCAACACCTTCCATGATTTCTGGGAAACATTCTTGGATTCTTTAACAAAACATTTGCCGCCGGCAAAAAGCAATAGTAGTCTGGGAAGGATGATTAAGGCCGGAATTTTGAGGGAGAATCTCATTAAGATGCAATAGATTGTTAGTGCTTATCCGTTAATGGATTTACTCAATAAAGGTTTGTGAAAAATGAAATAAATCGAAAATCGACTGAATTTAAGTTCATTTCAGTCGCCAAAGTCGCCACACTCGCCAAAAACGCCAATGAAATGCCTGTGTTTTACCTAAGGGTTCGTGTGAGACACGCAACGAAGTTTACGTGAAGAACCCACGCGTGGATAACGCGAGATGTACTTCGCGTGTGCATTATTAGTCAGAGATCTATATATATACAACCTTTAAACTACTTGGAATGAAGCTAAAATAATATAATACTATAATATTTCTATAGCGCTTATACATCATTGTACTAAGCCTGAACAAAACAAATTTAATTACAATACTAATTTAGATTATTTTTAATTTACTGCTTGATTTTTAAGATAGTTAATAAAATGCTTTTGACAACCAATCTCATCATTGGACAATCATTTTTCTAGAAAATAAATCCATTAACGGATAAGCACTAACAATCTATTGCATCAACCATTTCCATGAAGATAACATTCTTTAGTGAATAAAGACAAGCATAAGTGTCATCATAACATTCAACTATTTGAAAAGAAATTTGAAACTCGCTGTGTGAATTATAATATCCTTAATTTTCTTGCCGCCATTTAGACACCGTTGTGGTAAATACGTTTACATAAAACGATACCACTGTCCACATTAAGCTGTCTTGATGGAACCAATATTCCCTTAAAAAGCAACAATTAAAGCAGCCATCAACCGTCCTGAAGTACAGGAACAGATGATTATTACAAACATATGAAGGCAAATTTAGTGCTTTAGAAATGGAACTGAGAGTTACTTTCATTCATTCAAAGTCTTCAGTAATTTGATCATTTCTGTATCACACCTAGTCAAAAGCAGTTATTTTTTTAGGTCTCTCAAGAAATTTGCTTTGTTTATTAGCAAGCATTCAGTAGTCGCGTGTTTTAATTGCTATTTTTTTAAATTGATAATTTCTATCAACTTAAGCTGTCTATTGTTTTTGATAAAAAGGTATGGGTTTAAACTTGCCTAAGCCGCCTTATTTGCACGAAAAGCGTAATACTCAGTACAATTTCCTTGTACAAGATCCCTTAATTGTAACGGTTAAAATATTAGCTATTAAAATACAACTTCTTGCTGGAATGTGTCCTAGCGTGGTACTCAGTTGGTTAACAACACCTCTCTGTGAAGGACGTATCCATAACAGGGGCACTGGCTCTTTCAACGCTTTCATTACGTCTTCTGTTCAGAAAATCCTCAAATGACACAGGCATGGCCCCACATTGAATTCGAGGCAGTTTAATGTTGAAGAGCTGAACAGAAGGTGATCAGGAAATTCATCAGATCTCGGCAGTCTGCGTTTAGCCACTGATTGGCATTGATATTCCCAAAATGAACTTTATTCCTCAATCCTGCTTGCTTGGCTCTTTATTCTATTCTAGTAGAGCAGAAATCGCAAACTTTTTCGTCTAGTTTAATTTTCGTGCGATTTGATCTTCAAACAAACTTTCTTCCACCTCGCCATACTAGACTGGCAAGCAGCAAGGGCTTTTGTCTTCTCTGCTCTTTACGATTGTTTTATTATTATTTGTGTATAGTCTCTGAATAAAGTGAAAATGTCTGTTTAGGCACGATTTTTACTCCTTGTCATCTAAACTGACGTATGATTTGTGTTGTTGATGTAACCTTACATTTGTGGAGGCGTCTTGTCGGTTTTATGCTGGAAAAACTCTTGGTAAGCATCATTTACGCGTCACTCTCATTCTCTGTAAAAGTAAAGAGAAAAAAAAAAATGTAATATTACAAATAAATAAAGTACGTGACGCTCATTAACTGTTTCCCTCCGAATGCAAAGACAAGATTCAGAGTAACATAATTCTAATAACTTGGAAAAAAGGAACAAAACCTCAACATTCAAAGAAGTGCTCAGTAAGTAGCTTAAATTTGGAAGGTCACACTTTTGGATTTTATCTTGATAAATAGAATAAAATAGACAATATTACAGCAAAGTACTGCTCAATAGCTTTCATTTGAATGGTCACACTTAAGGATTTCATCCACAGACTCAGACGTTAGAACCACCCTGTACAGCATAATAAACAGCACCACGAGAAAGTACTGCTCAGCTGCTTTCATTTGAATGGTCACACGTTAGAATTTCAACCACGGACTCCAACCGGTTAGAACCACCTTGTACAGCATAATAAGCAAAATCACTAGAAAGTACTGCTCAGTAGCAGTTTTGTTTAAGTGAAGTTAGTAGTACTAGAGGGTCAAAATTGGCACAAGCAGACAGTTTTGCAGAGGTTAAATGATCCAATCAGCATGCAAAGCAAATACATATAGCGTGGGCGGCACCAAGCGCGGGAAAACGCTTACGAACAAGTCACGAGTGATTTGGGGTTTGCTTCTCATTGGTTAAGAAAGTGGCGTGAGTTTGCTAACCAATCACAGAGTGCAGCAAACAGCAAAATGAACTAATCATGCAGGCACCAAGTAGCGCGGGCGGTACCAAGCGCGGGAAAACACGCATGAACAAGTCACGATTGGTTTTGATTTTGCTTCTCATTGGTTGAGAAAGTGGCGCTAGTTTTGCGAACCAATCATAGAGTGCAGTAAAGGAAAATCTTCATTATAGCGATAGTAATAAAGTGCCAACAATTAATAAACTCATATGCAGCAGATGTTACCCGAAAGTCACACTGTAGCTAAAGTTTCGGTATTCAATTAAATACAGTAGATGATAAACTACTTTGAGGCAAATGGGCTCTGTCCTTCCTCACCCAAAATGCTATCAGAAACCATGAAAGAGCCTGTTTACAGTTTAGGCTTGAGTTGTTCAACCCTCTCTTCAAAATTGCCATGTCCTCCCTGTATGTGCCGCTGAAACGCGCACAAAACAGCGATGAAGTGTTTTAAGATGGGTGTATCACAGGTAACAGCCTCGTCTTCAAAGCACTTGACATACTCGTGCTAGCCTGCGTTGTTTTTGTTGTAATCCATGGAAGAAAGCTCAAACCTAATCTCGTCTTCCTTGAAACATTTGCGCACGGCTTCCCCAGCATACGGTTCGTAGCAGTCCTCCTCTATAAGTAGACAATAGAATAGAACAGTAAACTATCGGTGCTAGTGCTAATTGAGTATTTTAGAGGGATGCCAATTCTTGATATCAGTCCAATACTAGAATGACTGCATCAGTTATGGCAAAGGCCAACCCGAGGTGAGCTTTTAATATGGCTAGCATTGCTTTCTAACATTTATACTTTAACAGATCAATACTGCCACTTTTTATCAGTTGATACAACAGTAATGGAATGAAACAAATGCCTTATCATTGGGCGAACAAGTTATGGTCGTTTTCTCGACATAATAGGTCACCCTGATAGCAAAAGTATAACCAGTTAAAGACACCCCTAATTCTAGCTTTAAGTGGTTGTAACTCAAGAACAAGCTCGGTGACTCTCATTTTTGTTATAAAACTGTGATCAGCATGTTAAGAACAACAATTTAAGGTATTAGGAGCTTTGATTTTAATTAAGGGTTTAACGCTTTAGTTCTTTCTCGCTTCCTTACTAAAATTTACAGCATATCCAGTTTTCCTCCATGGTTAGTTCATCCTGTGAACAGCCCCCAGAATTGCTAGTATACAACATCTTTGATAGCTGGTACAGTGCAAAGCTGAATTTAAACTGTGAACAGGCCGGCTTTAAACTGAAAGAGGCGTCCGAATCTTGGAGAGCGTCATCGGACATTTCATTTTACAGGCATCATTTTAGCGATTGAACAAAATTCACACACCGATATTCGTCAAGTTCTCTTTCTCCATTATTCGTATGAAAGAAAAAAAAATTGTGAAATGAGAAAAGTAAAAAACAGCCATGCTTGATGGGGGCTCGAGCCCATGACTGGATCTGATCCTAAAGGTAGCGGTTTGGGCCTGGTGTATGTCGTTGCATTGTTTCCTTGGACAAAGACTTCTACCAAGGATTATAAATGCCAGGCCAGGTGACGAAATGCTGTTGAGTGACACTCATTGCTATAGCATCGCATTCATCTGGTCAGGAAATAAGAAATTAAGCTACGTTGAAGATCGTTGACTGAGTTAATATCAGCCTTCATTCAGGAATTAAACCGAGAAAACCTACCAACTGTGTTCCAAGCAAGCTGTAACTATCTTTGTACTGGGTAAAGTGTAAATATAAATTAATTTTCTAGATTCAGTGCTATTTTGCAATTATATTTGCAAGTTGCGGTAATATATTTTTTTGTCTCATCTGTGAATTTATATTTGCAGGATTCTAAAACTTAAGGAAAATTTATTTTATTGCTTATATACATACGCAAGTCCCCCAAAGGACGGGCTGTGGCCACAAAACAAATTCTCTTGGGCTGCCTGTGTGTTGTCAACTCCAATCCTCTTACATGAACAACTTACTTCAAAAGGATCTGGGAACTAATTTCTAAATTTCAATATGGCGCAGGTTGGAATCCCTAACAGAGTATTCGGTCGCTTTGTTCGTCCGTTACAGCGGCTTGTTTTTAATTACTGTAAACGCGGAGGAAGCAGCAGAGGAATAAGGTAATGCATTAACTGTTGAAAAGGATTTTGTCTTTTCGTGAAGCTCTTTTGACCGGCATCACCTCGTGTGTCTCTCTCAGGGAATACATTGACAAGGAAATCGTGGAATTTGCAAAGATCAATCCTGAAGTTACAATTTACGTCAGAGAACGAAATGGGAAACATCCCAGGATCGTTGCAAATTTTCGTAAGTTGATTTCGTAAGTTAATTAAGCGTAGTGGATGTCCAATTAAATAAATTGTCTTCAAGTGGTTTTAAAAATGACCCCTTGCAATTGATTGTGCTTTTTCCTGCATAAATAAAATCAAATCAAAGGCTCCTGTGAGCCAACTCGTGAATGCAGATGACACATAGTAATTGAAATTTAGACGGCTACGGAAACTTCCTTGAAAGCTAAAAGAAATTATATCTTTGCCCGATTATGTAACGAAAAATAACTATTCTTGTACTATAAAAATGATTGTCAAACTGTTCTCTACAGATTTAATAAGATTATTTTGATGCGCCGATTAAAAAAAAAATCACGTGTCTTTTTTTTTTTCAAAGTTCATAGAAGCACGCCATGTGCAGCTACGTCATGCAAATTCGTGTCCCCGATAGTCCGGGGCTACTGGATTTTGCGATCGGGCTAGTGGATTCTGACCATCACTTGCCCGGCAAGTGAAGTTTTTTTGGGAATTAAAATTACAAAATTACTGTAAGGCAAGCCGATCTCACAAAGGGAAATATGTTCAACAAAGTATCGCATTACATTTCATGCCCGACATAAATGCGTGAAATTTTTCCTTTGGAGTTCAGTCCACGCAATCGTCAAGTAAAAATAATGAAGTATGACAAGCTCTTGCTAAATAAGAATTATTTATCGACCGCGTCCTTTTGCTTTCCCATAAATTACCAGTTGTAAATTTCGAAAATGAAACATTTTTTCCGTTTGAAACCTCTATGAAAGCTGACAAGATCTTAAAGTGTTCATTTGCATAATTTTGTTTACGACGTCAATGATGCGTGACATGGCACGTTCCACTTTCGCGTGAACACTGACAAATTAAATTATTTTTCAATTAAATTATTTCTAAATTAAATTATTTTTAATTCTTAAAAGAAACCGCACTTTGTAGAAAAAAACGAAAAAACCTATAACTTTGCTCAGATTCAACGAAAAATCTCAATTCTTACACTAAAATGATTGTCAAATTATTCTCTACAGAATGAATGAGAGAATTTTGACGCGTCGTGAAAAAAATTTTCACGTTTTTTTTTTTCACTAATTGAGTTTACGACCCCGGACTTTCTGAAAAACTAAAAAAAACTTGTAACTTTGCTCAGATTGAACGAAAAATCTCCATTCTTGCACTGAATGATTGTCAAATTATTCTCTACATATTGAATAAGAATTTCCTGATGCGTCGTGAACAATAAATGTTCGCGTGTTTTTTTCCACTAATTGAATTTAAAACTCATTCACTGCGCACGCCCGAAAGTTAACGACAAAACCGACCGACCGACCAAGTCAAAAGTCACCTATCGCTATAACTCGTTCATTGCGCTACGCGCATTCACGAGTTAAAAATGACTGTTTAATGCGCCGATCAACTCGAAACTTCAACATCCCCCCCCCCCCCCCCCCCCCCCCCGGGCAAACCCCGGGCATTTGAACTTTTGAAGATTGGATCGTTCAAATTCCCGCCCCTCGGGCCAAAATGGTGTTCAAATGCCCTACCTTATCGTCGGATTTGTCTGTCAAATGCCCCTCCTAAAGAACAATCGTTGTCGGCTCCTGTCATGAGTTACTACAAAAACCACAACTTGAACATTGAAACTAATGATTGGAAGTTGAATTTAGTAAGTCGGACAATGTCAATCAGCAAGTGTAAGCTGTTCTATTGAACTCCGAAACACGGCAAAGGTTGTTTAACCAGAAATACATAATAACATATTTAAAATGAGTTAGCCGGCTACGTAGACTGTTCGAGTGGCAGGGTATTCTGCAGTTTAAGCCAAAGCGGCGGTTTTTCATTCGACAATGTTTTTTTTTTCTTTAACTGTTCACTGCTGTTTTATGGCTATTCTAAAAATCTCTGCAGACACAAATGCGGGAGAAAGGCGCAGCTTGACTCATTGCATAAAAAACTACATCGTTTAAAGAACTAGAAATACATATTAATTAGTTAGCCGGCTACGTAGAATGTTGTTCGAGTGGCAGGATATTCTGCAATTTAAGCCAAAGCGGTTTTTCATTCGACAGTGTTTATTTCTTTCACTATTCACTGCGGGGCAAAGCCGCAGCTTGACTCATTGTATAAAAAATCTACATCGTTTTTATATAATCTATAAAAATAATTAATATTTAAGCACTCTCACTTTTGGAGACCTTTTTTTTGTAAGCTTTTTTTGTAATGCTGTATCTCTAAACTCCTCCATCTCGTCCAAACACGTGTTTGTAGCTGTTAGCGACTTCGGGGCCCCCCAAAAAAGCGATTTGAAACCTGACACTTCCGGTTCAATTTTCCCCACCCCACCCAGGCAAGGTCAAATTCCCCACCCCCGGGAAGGCCTTACCCGTCAAATTCCCCACTCCCGGGCACAGAAAATAGTCAAATGCCCGGGGTTTGCCCGGGGGGGGGGGGGGGGGGGGATGTTGAAGTCTCGATTTGATCGGCGTATAATGTCAATGTATTTAGTGCAGAGCACTAATTGGGGGTACTTTCCAGATCAATTTGGTATTTTGTAATGTTGGTTTTTTGAGGAGAGGGGAAAACCATAGTACCCGGAGAAAAACCTCTCTGAGCAAGGATGAGAACGAACAACAAACTCAACCCACATATAATGCCGAGTACGGGAATTGAACCCGGGCTACATTGGTGGGAGGCGAGTGCTCTCACCACGGTGCCTTCCCCCCTCCCCCTTCCGTGGGTAGTACAGATGTCTCACCCTTTTGGTCTGCTGAGTACACTTGATTGTAAAAACGTTGGCACTTGAAGAGGTATAAACCGTGAAGGATAAGACCCAACAGCTTTCTGACCTATCAGCTTATTTATCTTCATGTTGTTAAAAAATAAAAGTATATGCAGTTTTTAGGGCTTAAAATTCACATATTGCTCACAGACAAAGAAAAAGACAAAATATGCACATGCCAATAAATTATCCTATTATTTTACCAGGTTGCATTGTTTACAAAATATAAATATTGAAAGTTTGCACAGGAAAACTTTTTTCAACTGAGTGTATACACAACAAAAATCCATATGAAATCAAGTGTGGCTGTGTATTGTACTTATCTTAGTCATGCTGATCAATTGGTGTTGAATAAAGACCATTAAGGCTGGTTGAGACTGCTTGACTTTGCCATACCAAGAGGTGAAGACGATGGAAGTGAAATACTTAAAATTATACATAAATTTGAACTGGGGATGAAAGAATGCTGCTTAAAGGGGAAGTATTATGCAAATTTGCTGTAATTTCTTAATCCAAAAATGTTTGTCTGTCAGCAGAAACAAAGAAATAATTGTCAGTGTTGTTGTAAATAATTTTTATCACCCCAGTGCAATAAAAATGTCGATTAGTGCCTCTGGCCAGAGACAGAGTAGGTTGGTATGGATTGAAACTTGAAAAATGTTAGGCTAATTTTTTTCAAGTTCTTGTATTTTTTGTTTCCAAAATGTGCTAGAACAGGTAACAAGTTGTTCCTTTCAAGAATTGAGTTGATTTTTTTTCCTCTTGTCATTCTAGAATTATTTGGCAGCTGATTGAAGGTCTTAATTCATCATTTTTAACAAAAGATATCAAGAACGCCATGATACTTCCCCTTTAAGATGCAGACATTACTGCAATGGCTTGCAGTTCAGGTGTATCGCTTCCAAATTTTTCGTATTTATTTACTTTTGTGTTTTAGTGAATGGCAACAGTAAAATAGTGGAAGTGAAGAACAAAACTCCAGAGGAGATCGAAGAGTGGGTTGAAAGACTTAGGCATGAATCAGGAGTAAAAGTACAAAGGATAAGACAATTTTGGCACACAGAGAATCCTTCCATACAAGGAACATGGACACCATTCCTAAACAAGCCGCCATCACTGAGACGGTCAACTGTCAATGGATCTACGGCGCAAAGACAATCAAACAGTTGAATCTGTGTGGATGTAGCCAACATTGGAGACATTGACGAGAAATTACCAAGTTTGGTCTTGTTCAACAAGGTGATTGTAGCACCTTTTTGCCTCCCCCACCCAAAACTCTTTTCCACTTATTACCTTGTAAAAAGCTAATGTTTTGAGAGGGTTGTTCAAGTTGGGAAAGATGTTGGCAGCAAAAACTGTAAAGTGGGCAGCTTATGCAGTCAAATGGGCCATTTGCGAGTTGCTAAGGACAAAACTTTTCATATAAAAATTAGTTTTGTTTGCATGTGAATGTAAAATAATTTCTAATTAAAGCAATGTATGATTAGCGTCACTTTCTTAATGAGGTTCAAAGCAACTCAACAATGTCCTACCAGTATTTGTATAAAGCTGTAGCTTTAAAGAAACCAGTGTCAACATGCATTTGGTGAATTTGTTGAGTCATGAAGACAGTCTTTATGTAGTGATCATTTTCTTTATTCTCCTGAGCTGTATGCTTGATTAAGTAGATATTGTGGTGAGAAATAAGGTGCTGATCATTATTAAGATGTTTAGAAAGGTTTTAACACCCCTGGCAGACTAATTCCTCTAAAGATGTCCCTGCAAGGGCAAGTAATTTATGGTACTTAAGGTACCATATAGTCACCCACATAACCCTAACCCTCCATATAGTCACCCTCACCTTACCATGAATTACATGCCTCTGCAAGGAAATAAAATCCCTCTGGCTTTTAAAGGGTGGGGGTGGGGGGGTGAATTTGCTTGAACATCTGAATAAAATGTAAAATATAAAAAAACAATTGAATTTTTTTTTGTTATTTCTTTTGGCATATTGTGCTCCATCAGTGATTGCGTGAACCTAAGTGTATATGACAAGAAAAATTATTTGTTTCGTCAAATCTTCATGTCGTTCTCATATGAAAGTAGAAAATAGATTCCTTATCACTTTTTCTTCCCCACTTTTGACATATATAAAAGCATCAAATTTCAGTTTCGGTTGGGTACAATACAGCGCAAGATGGGAGACTGGGGATAATAGGGCTGTGATGTCAATAAAGGAGCACTCAGAATGTCGCGTATTCAAACGGCGAAAACAGACACAGTGTCGATCAGTCTCTGTTTACCGTCTATGTTTTACGGTTTGAATACGTGACATACTTAACTTTAAAAAAAATTGAAACCTTTTTTATGTAAATAATAACTGAAATAATTTAGTAAACTCAGACTCACAAATAACTTTTCAGCTTTGCGCTCTAAAAGTAAATTTCTCAATAAAAATGACATACCTTGTGTATATGGTGTACTGTTTGTTGATTCTCTGTCTCCTTTTGCTGATTTGAGGTCATTTTAGCGAGTTATCGTTTCCTGGGTTTCACTTCTGAGTGTGAAACCCAGGAAACGAAATCGACGATATCAAGTCGCAGTTGAAGGGCTTGGCAAGAAAAGATTTGTTAGCAAGCATCAGCTTCTTTAAAGAAGGAATCGAGTTGCTGTATGAAGCGTTTGGTAAGGCAAGGCGCAAAAGGGAGCACGGCACGATAAAGGAAGAAGCAGCAGCTGGAACAGCTAGTGCTGAAGCAGTTTCTCTGGCAAAAGGAAATTGAAGACTGGAGCTTACTGACGTGGATGAGTCAGCTACCAGGACGCTTGCCAATGCAAAAGACAGATTCAAAGATGCCCGCAGAAAAGCGACAGAAGCATTCGCTAATGAAGCTTTGGAATTGTCTGATCGCGTACTGGCCATGCAATATCGAGTAATGTCGACAATATTGGAGACAGTAGACAATCCCGAGATCGCATTTGCAGCGTGTAGAGTGTGCATTGAAGAGCTACACAGTCTGTCAGCTGTTAAGGATATTTTACTGTCGAGCTTAAAGAAGGCTTCTGGGCTCGGTTTAGTAAAGAAGAACGAAGGGCGATTATTTCCGCCACTTCAGTGTCATGTGAATCGCACCATTTACGATGTTATTGTGATGGTCAGTTTTAGCAACAACCCGCTGTACGCAAACAACTGGCCTTGTGTTGATACCGGGAAAGAGAAAGTGGATCCACTCTTTGAAAGAAGAGTTTCTAAAGTGTTGCAGAAACAAGGTATGGAGCACTGCTGTGCACTATGGTCATTTGGTCAGGAGGGTGAAGAGGAGCACAAGCTGAAGAATCCTACGGGTATCGCTACAAACAGTTTATTATAACAGACGATTTGGATTCAAGTGTGAAAGTGTTTGACAGCAGGGGAAAGTTTGTTCTCCAATTTCACCCTGAACGGAATGACACTGGGACGGGCTTACGTGTTTTAGATGTCGCCACTGATGTGAACAATAGCAACATCTATGTACTGGTCAGGCTGGCGAGGCCTGGGGCTGAGTGGGAGCGTGAAGTTCAGGTATTCAGTCAGACCGCTGACCTACTGCACAAGTTTCCCGTAAGGGGAGAGTACTGGGGCAAACTGGCAGTCACCAATAACAAAGTGCTGGTACCAGTGAGAAGAGAGACTGTGCATGTGTACGAGCATGAGGGGAGATATGTACACAGCTTTGGAGAAGGGATACTGAAGAATGCATGGGACATCACTGCTGGTCCTGATGGCCAGATCATGACACTGAATGGTTCCTGTGTGTTCATATTCACCGAAGATGGTAAACAGCAGCGTGAATTCAACATTAACAACAAAGAAGATGAGTACTGGCGCATTGCATGTCATCCATCGGGGGAATTTGTTGTCGTCGCTGGAGAGGAACGAGGAACAGAGCACCTGTGTGTGGCAATATACACTAAAGATGGTGAGTTCGTGAGGAGAATAGTAGTAGCTGAAGAGAAGATATTACATATGGCTGGGATTACAGTGAGCATGGAGGGTCACATCGCTGTGGCTGTTAAAGGTGACCGTAATGTCAAGGTAATTGTTCTTTAGAGTTAATGATTCTGAAACACAAATCAACATTTTTTTAGTGAAAACTAAAACGGAGGAAAAATCATGAAAACAATTAACTCATCTTTCTTTGCGACAATTCAGGATTATCAAGTGACTATGAAGACAGCCATTACTGCTTAGGTTTCGACTGTAACATGTAACTACGTTTACTGGTGTTTTAACTTTTGTCTTTGTTTTTTTGGGGGCTTGTAATGTATAATTCAATATCATTTGTGATGAAGAAAACTTACGAAAATATACAAGTTTTAAAGTAGCATAAAGAGTGTAGGTATATTGAGGGTGTATTCTTTTAGAACAATTCTGGTTATTCTTATGATGGTCCAGGAATAACGGAATACACAGAATTTTTTTCTGCAACTGAAAGAATGCAATTCTGCCTATTCCCAGGGGCGTAGCCAGGGGAGGGTTCCAGGGGTTCCGGAACCCCCCCTCTCGCGTCAAGGAACCCCCCTCTCCTATTTTTAACAGTGATTTTATCCCAGCAAGAGTGTAATGGACTCTCGACATCTGGACCGAGCGGTTCGATCTGGCGGTCACTACCGCGGCAAATGTAGGTGTTGTGTCCTCCATCTCGCGCCGGATCAATCAGCAGCAGCACGGCGACAATGTACCAGCACAGACACCATCTGATTACTGTTGGAGGACAGTTGCTATTCCCCTTCTAGACCATCTGCAATCATAGATGAAAACATACTTTAATCTTACTAATGATGCTGCCTTGTCCCGCCTCTTGAATCTTCTTCCTGAGCTGGTAGCCGTCGGAGACAGAAAACCTGACATTGAAGCAGCGTTGGGGTTTTATGAGATCGACCTTCCTTCTCCTCATGTGGTTAATGTTGAGCTCCTGCGATGGAGCAGAAAGTGGTGCAGCACTGAGGATGCCGACCTTCCCACCAGTGCAGTTCAGACACTCCCAGCATGCGATCGAGAGTTCTTTTCTAACATCCACACCTTGATCCACATTTTGTGCACATTGCCAATAACGTCAGCTGAATGTGAGCGCTCATTCAGTACACTAAGAAGGTTAAAACATACCTGAGGTCGACCATGTTAAGCGAGCGAGAGCCTGGGCTGGCGTTGATGAACATCAATTACCACCGAGACATAAATATCGAGGAAGTGATAAACACGTTCGCTCAACGGCAACCAAGACGTCTTCTGTTTGTGTAGCGTTAACGCCAAAGTCTTGTACGTAAGTAATGTAAGGATTTTAGACCAACCGTTTTCGTTGGAACCAATTTGGAACCCCCCCTCCTCGAAATCCTGGCTACGCCCCTGTATTCCTATCTACTCCTTGTATTCCTATTACAAAATAGTCCCAAAAGAATGCTCCCCGAGCCATCTTCACACTCAGTTTAATCCAGTTATTAATCTTATTAGAATGGTGAGATGGCAATTAAGGGTTATAGTTAGAACCTTTTTATTTTATAAAGTTTGCCTGGCCTTAATTGTTGTAGCTGTTCAAAGGGTTTTTTTATAAAAACGGTTAGTTATTTTGCTGCTATGCAGTAATGTTGCTGTTATTTTTAAAAACTCATCAAGGAGCCTTGAAAATAACGAATCAAGGAGCTCAACTTCTGCCCATGTTTTTTACCTGTTATATGGCAAAGGATGCCGGAATTTCTTTTTTTTTTTAAAGCTCTTTCTCTTTAAGCTATTTGATCCTGATTATAAATGATTATATTTTTGACAAACTATTTTCATGGAAACTGGTGAATTATTTTCCTTACTAAATAATTTGAAGTATTGTTAAAATTATACTTGATTTTTGTCTGCTTACAAGTATGAGTAGTGAAAAAGTTTCCCAGGACTAGATTGACAGCTCCACATGCAACTATTATCCTGGCCAATAAGACATTTGTGACACTTGACTGTTTTGGCAATTTTTCTCATTTTACTTTGCTTCAACAACATCGACATCTTCCCTATAAGTCGCTCATTAACATAATGTCTCCCTCCCCCCTCTGTTCAATGTTGAGGATTTACACTTGTTGATTTGTCTTTGTTTGTGGCCATTTGTAATGGAGGGAGAATGCATAGGAGTAAAATCATGTCTGCATATCGGCCCAAGTAAGGCCTCCGTTCCAAACAATTTGGCCAGGATTGTATAATGAAAATATACCTGCATTGTGGGGCAGTTGAATCAGACCCTTGGGTGCCAATGATTTGATTTTAAAATACATGTTCATGCAGTTGATATATAATAATAATAATAATAATAATATAATTATAATAATAATAATAATAATAATAATAATAATAATAATAATAATAATAATAATAATAATATATAATGATTTTTATTCTCCACAAAAATGTACTCACTTATACAGTTATCACTAGTGACCGGTGCTTGTAATACAGTTTGTCGCAAGAGAATCATTTAGTTGAGTAATGTGGCTTTCTTAAGAGCTGTAAAGAATTTTGAGACCACATGATCTCATTTCTTTTGAAACAAAAATGATTCTTAAATTGATGTAATTAACCCACTGGTCAGAAATATTAACAGTAACTGTTACTTTTATTAAAGTGTATTTACTGGTTTATAATCTTGTGTAATCACTGTGTATACTAATGAACACTGATATTGGCCGTAAGTCAACACTAGTCTAGGAAGAGGTCATGTCAGCACTTAAGGGAGTTTAGGAAAACTGTAGTGTTTGTTTGAGTTGACATAAACATTGAAGTTCCCCCAAACCTACTGTGGTTATATCGTGTAATTTAAGGACGGTGCCTACTAATACCGAAGTATTTTTGTGCGGTTTATGAGTACGCGGGAAAAGCAGATCTTAGCAAGGCCTATTGGAATCCAAAAAGAAAATTGGGGGTAACCACGCATTTTTCAGAGATAATTAACATTAATATCACTAAAAAACGCCAAAATATAAAGCAATGTATGGGATTTTTTCCTAAATTGAAGCTTAATCATCTCTGAAAAATGCATGGTTACCCCCAATTTTTTTTGGAGATACCAAAAGCATTTGGTAAGTTCTGCTTTCTCTGTATAGTTTTAAACCGCGCAAAAATATTCCTATATTAGTAGGCACCACCCATAGGAAACCCGAGTATCTCCAGATGCGCAGAACGTATGCGCAGTAACAGTAGTAGGCACCGTCCTTAACAACTCATACAAGTTTGTAAATTGAACAGTTTTCGTTGTTACAATGAAGGTTTACAGGTATATTTGTTTTGAAGTATTACAGGGGAAGTTATTTGGCATGAAAATTCCCATTTTATTTTCCTGGTTTTATTTTCACATAAATTCAAGTTTTATTCTCAAGATTGAAATATTTTTTTTTACTGTCAACTTCATAGACTGCTCCTCTGACAACTTGCTGTGTATTATGGTGTAAAAGATTCCTCGCTGTCTTTACCGAAATACTGTGTAAATGATTTCTGAAACAGTCTCATCCCAGCAGCTATACTTGCGTTCAATAACATCTGAACTATCACACGTCAACATTTCATCCACAGACTGTAAAGTTAGAACCACATGAGTGAAGCAAGGTTAATAAGAACATCTGCAGTTTTTTTTTTCGTCACTGAGAAGCCATGAAGTGAAACAGATGCGATGCCAGTGTATTGCCTTGTACAAGTTTATTCTCAGAAAGGTCAACATGATTTCTAGGAATCAGCAATGTTCGGGTGACAATGGGATCACGACCAAGTCACGTGGATTGTTCTGAGAAAACTTTAATGATTTTCGCTCCAATTTTAATCATCTATTACCTTGGCCGAGTGAATGAAAGAAAATAACGGGTTTTCGTGAAAATTTATGGGAAGAGAAATTTATGAATACGAAATAGGATCAAGCAACGCTTCTTTCCGATATTCGCAAGTATATTCTTGGTATCCAAAAAGAAAACTGGGGGTAACCATGCATTTTTTAGAGATAATAAAACTGAATTTGGAAAAAAACACCATACATTGCTTTGTATGATGTTGTATGATGGTTGCTTAATTATCTCACAAAAAAATACCCCGCTACCCCAAATTATCTTTCGGGATTCCATTAGCCCATACTAAGATAAGCTTTTTCCGCATAGTCTGCAAAAATACTTCGTTAATTGTAGGCACTGTCGTTAAACGTAGAAAATTAGAAGATCCTTTAAAGGGGAAGTATCATGGGTTTTTTTAAACTCTTTTGTTAAAAATGTTGAATTAAGACCTTCACTTTGCTTCAAAATAATTCTGGAACAACGAGAGGAGAGAAATCAACTCAATTCTTGACAGGAACAACTCGTCCTCTGTTCTAGCGCATTTTGGAAACAAAAATATGATAACTTGAAAAACATTAGCCTAACATTTTTCAGGTTTCAGTTCATACGGGCCCACTGTCTCTGGCCAGGGGCACTAATCTACAGTTGTATTACTTTGGGGTGATAATTTATAACAAAACTTGACAATAATTTTTTGTTTCTGTTGTCAGACAAACATTTTTGGCTTTTGAAATGACATCAAATTTTTGTGATACTTCCCCTTTAAGATAAGGTTTTCACTTTTAGAGCACAAAGCTGAAAAGTTATTTGTGAGTCTGAGTTTACTAAATTATTTCAGTTATTATTTACATAAAAAAGGTTTCAATTTTTTTTAAAGTTAAGTATGTCACGTATTCAAACCGTAAAACATAGACGGTAAACAGAGACTGATCGACACTGTGTCTGTTTTCGCCGTTTGAAAACGCGACATTCTGAGTGCTCCTTTATTGACATCACAGCCCTATTATCCCCAGTCTCCCATCTTGCGCTGTATTGTACCCAACCGAAACTGAAATTTGATGCTTTTATATATGTCAAAAGTGGGGAAGAAAAATTGATAAGGAATCTATTTTCTACTTTCATATGAGAACGACATGAAGATTTGACGAAACAAATAATTTTTCTTGTCATATACACTTAGGTTCACGCAATCACTGATGGAGCACAATATGCCAAAAGAAATAACAAAAAAAAAATTCAATTGTTTTTTTATATTTTACATTTTATTCAGATGTTCAAGCAAATTCACCCCCCCCCCCCCCCCACCCTTTAAAAGCCAGAGGGATTTTATTTCCTTGCAGAGGCATGTAATTCATGGTAAGGTGAGGGTGACTATATGGAGGGTTAGGGTTATGTGGGTGACTATATGGTACCTTAAGTACCATGAATTACTTGCCCTTGCGGGGACATCTTTAGAGGAATTAGTCTGCCAGGGGTGTTAAAACCTTTCTAAACATCTTAATAATGATCAGCACCTTATTTCTCACCACAATATCTACTTAATCAAGCATACAGCTCAGTAGAATAAAGAAAATGATCACTACATAAAGACTGTCTTCATGACTCAACAAATTCACCAAATGCATGTTGACACTGTGGTTTCTTTAAAGCTACAGCTTTATACAAATACTGGTAGGACATTGTTGAGTTGCTTTGAACCTCATTAAGAAAGTGACGCTAATCATACATTGCTTTAATTAGAAATTATTTTACATTCACATGCAAACAAAACTAATTTTTATATGAAAAGTTTTGTCCTTAGCAACTCGCAAATGGCCCATTTGACTGCATAAGCTGCCCACTTTACAGTTTTTGCTGCTGACATCTTTCCCAACTTGAACAACCCTCTCAAAACATTAGCTTTTTACAAGGTAATAAGTGGAAAAGAGTTTTGGGTGGGGGAGGCAAAAAGGTGCTACAATCACCTTGTTGAACAAGACCAAACTTGGTAATTTCTCGCCAATGTCTCCAATGTTGGCTACATCCACACAGATTCAACTGTTTGATTGTCTTTGCACCGTAGATCCATTGACAGTTGACCGTCTCAGTGATGGCGGCTTGTTTAGGAATGGTGTCCATGTTCCTTGTATGGAAGGATTCTCTGTGTGCCAAAATTGTCTTATCCTTTGTACTTTTACTCCTGATTCATGCCTAAGTCTTTCAACCCACTCTTCGATCTCCTCTGGAGTTTTGTTCTTCACTTCCACTATTTTACTGTTGCCATTCACTAAAACACAAAAGTAAATAAATACGAAAAATTTGGAAGCAATACACCTGAACTGCAAGCCATTGCAGTAATGTCTGCATCTTAAAGGGGAAGTATCATGGCGTTTTTGATATCTTTTGTTAAAAATGATGAATTAAGACCTTCAATCAGCTGCCAAATAATTCTAGAATGACAAGAGGAAAAAAAATCAACTCAATTCTTGAAAGGAACAACTTGTTATCTGTTCTAGCACATTTTGGAAACAAAAAATACAAGACATTGAAAAAAATTAGCCTAACATTTTTCAAGTTTCAATCCATACCAACCTACTCTGTCTCTGGCCAGAGGCACTAATCGACATTTTTATTGCACTGGGGTGATAAAAATTATTTACAACAACACTGACAATTATTTCTTTGTTTCTGCTGACAGACAAACATTTTTGGATTTTGAAATGACAGCAAATTTGCATAATACTTCCCCTTTAAGCAGTATTCTTTCATCCCCAGTTCAAATTTATGTATAATTTTAAGTATTTCACTTCCATCGTCTTCACCTCTTGGTATGGCAAAGTCAAGCAGTCTCAACCAGCCTTAATGGACTTTATTCAACACCAATTGATCAGCATGACTAAGATAAGTACAATACACAGCCACACTTGATTTCATATACAATACAATACAATACAATATTTATTTCGCCATATACACAACATTTACAGATGGGAAGAAAAAATGAAAAAAATTGAAGAAAGAAAATAAATGGCGAGGAAACCTGAAAGAAACCACGAGGCTTATAACAAGTCAGGCTTCCTCACTTAACTAATCTTATATTAGAATTACAATATGGATTTATGGTAAATTAACTTTGACCGCGCACACGTACACACACACATATTAAGTAAGTTAGTTAAGAATTACAGCCTTACAGAAGTTAATACCTAGAAAGAAGAAATTCTTTAAGCTTTCTTTTAAAAGAAGCGGAGGAGGGAGAACTAGTTATGTCAGAAGTTAGCGAATTATAAAAGTTTGGACCTTGAAAGTAAATTGAAAACTTCCTGGTGTTCGTTCTGCACAGTGGCAAGCGGAAGGACTGAGCATTCCTAGTATTATAATTATGGATTTGACTATTCAGTAAAACAAAGTTATTGAATTTGGAAGGGAGTGTAGAGTTCTTGAATATGCATTTTTGTTGTGTATACACTCAGTTGAAAAAAGTTTTCCTGTGCAAACTTTCAATATTTATATTTTGTAAACAATGCAACCTGGTAAAATAATAGGATAATTTATTGGCATGTGCATATTTTATGTCTTTTTCTTTGTCTGTGAGCAATATGTGAATTTTAAGCCCTAAAAACTGCATATACTTTTATTTTTTAACAACATGAAGATAAATAAGCTGATAGGTCAGAAAGCTGTTGGGTCTTATCCTTCACGGTTTATACCTTTTAAGTGCCAACGTTTTTACAATCAAGTGTACTCAGCAGACCAAAAGGGTGAGACATCTGTACTACCCACGGAAGGGGGGGGGGGGGGGGGATGGCACCGTGGTGAGAGCACTCGCCTCCCACCAATGTAGCCCGGGTTCAATTCCCGTACTCGGCATTATATGTGGGTTGAGTTTGTTGTTCGTTCTCATCCTTGCTCAGAGAGGTTTTTCTCCGGGTACTATGGTTTTCCCCTCTCCTCAAAAAACCAACATTACAAAATACCAAATTGATCTGGAAAGTACCCCCAATTAGTGCTCTGCACTAAATACATTGACATTATACGCCGATCAAATCGAAACTTCAACATCCCCCCCCCCCCCCCCCCCGGGCAAACCCCGGGCATTTGACTATTTTCTGTGCCCGGGAGTGGGGAATTTGACGGGTAAGGCCTTCCCGGGGGTGGGGAATTTGACCTTGCCTGGGTGGGGTGGGGAAAATTGAACCGGAAGTGTCAGGTTTCAAATCGCTTTTTTGGGGGGCCCCGAAGTCGCTAACAGCTACAAACACGTGTTTGGACGAGATGGAGGAGTTTAGAGATACAGCATTACAAAAAAAGCTTACAAAAAAAAGGTCTTCAAAAGTGAGAGTGCTTAAATATTAATTATTTTTATAGATTATATAAAAACGATGTAGATTTTTTATACAATGAGTCAAGCTGCGGCTTTGCCCCGCAGTGAATAGTGAAAGAAATAAACACTGTCGAATGAAAAACCGCTTTGGCTTAAATTGCAGAATATCCTGCCACTCGAACAACATTCTACGTAGCCGGCTAACTAATTAATATCTATTTCTAGTTCTTTAAACGATGTAGTTTTTTATGCAATGAGTCAAGCTGCGCCTTTCTCCCGCATTTGTGTCTGCAGAGATTTTTAGAATAGCCATAAAACAGCAGTGAACAGTTAAAGAAAAAAAAAACATTGTCGAATGAAAAACCGCCGCTTTGGCTTAAACTGCAGAATACCCTGCCACTCGAACAGTCTACGTAGCCGGCTAACTCATTTTAAATATGTTATTATGTATTTCTGGTTAAACAACCTTTGCCGTGTTTCGGAGTTCAATAGAACAGCTTACACTTGCTGATTGACATTGTCCGACTTACTAAATTCAACTTCCAATCATTAGTTTCAATGTTCAAGTTGTGGTTTTTGTAGTAACTCATGACAGGAGCCGACAACGATTGTTCTTTAGGAGGGGCATTTGACAGACAAATCCGACGATAAGGTAGGGCATTTGAACACCATTTTGGCCCGAGGGGCGGGAATTTGAACGATCCAATCTTCAAAAGTTCAAATGCCCGGGGTTTGCCCGGGGGGGGGGGGGGATGTTGAAGTTTCGAGTTGATCGGCGCATTAAACAGTCATTTTTTTATTTATACAGGAAAAAGCACAATCAATTGCAAGGGGTCATTTTTAAAACCACTTGAAGACAATTTATTTAGTTGGACATCCATTACGCTTAATTAACTTACGAAATCAACTTACGAAAATTTGCAACGATCCTGGGATGTTTCCCATTTCGTTCTCTGACGTAAACTGTAACTTCAGGATTGTTCTTTGCAAATTCCACGATCTCCTTGTCAATGTATTCCCTGAGAGAAACACACGAGGGGATGCCAGTCAAAAGAGGTTCACGAAAAGACAAAAGCCTTTTCAACAGTTAGTGCATTACCTTATTCCTCTACTGCTTCCTCCGCGTTTACAGTATAGTTAAAAACTAGCCGCTGTAACGGACGAACAAATCGACCGAATACTCTGTTAGGGATTCCAACCTGCGCCATATTTAAATTTAGAAATTAGTTCCCAGATTCCTTTGAAGTATGTTATTCATGTAAGAGGATTGGAGTTGACAACACACAGGCAGCCCAAGAGAATTTGTTTAGTGGCCACTGCCACAGCCCGTCCTTTGGGGGACTGGCGTATGTATATAAACAATAAAATAAATTTTCCTTAAGTTTTAGAATCCTGCAAATATAAATTCACAGATGAGACAAAAAAATATATCACCGCAACTTGCAAATATAATTGCAAAATAGCACTGAATCTAGAAAATTAATTTATATTTACACTTTATCCAGTACAAAGATAGTTACAGCTTGCTTGGAACACAGTCGGTAGGTTTTCTTAATTTAATTCCCGAATGAAAGCTGATATTAACTCAGTCGACGATCTTCAACGCAGATTTCATATTTCCTGACCAGATGAATGCGATGCTATAGCAATGAGTGTCACCCAACAGCATTTCGTCATCTGACCTGGCATTTTTAATCCTCGGTAGAGGTCTTTGTCCAAGGAAACAATGCAACGACATACACCACGCCCAAACCACTACCTTTAGGATCAGATCCAGTCATGGGTTCGAGCCCCCATCAAACATGTCTGTTTTTTACTTTTCTCATTTCTCCATTTTTTTTCTTTCATGATAGGAATAATGGAGAAAGAGAACTTGACCAGTATCGGTGGGTGAACTTTGTTCAATCGCTAAAATGACGCCCGTAAAATGAAATGTTCCATGGCGCTCTTCAAGATTCGGACAGCCCTTTCAGTTTAACGAGCCTGTTCACAGTTTAAATTCAGGTTTGCGCTGTACCAGATATCAAAGATGTTGTATACCAGCAATTTTGGGGGCTGGTCACAGGATGAACTAACCATGGAGGAAAACTGGATGTGCTGTAAATTTTAGTAAGCAAGCAAGAAAGAACTAAAGCGAAAATGAGATAATGGAAATGAGACTCACCTAGCTCGTTTTTGTGTTACAACCACTTAAAGCTAGAATTAGGGGTGTCTTTAACTGCTTATACTGTTGCTATTAGGGCGACCTATTATGCCGAGAAAAACGACCATAACTTGTTCACCAATGATTAGGCATTTGTTTCATTCCATTATTGTTGTATCAACTGATAAAGAGTGGCAGTATATTGATCCGTTGAAGTAAATGTTGGAAACCAATGCCAGCCACCTTAAAAGTCACCTCGGGTTGGTCTTTGTTATAACTGATTCAGTCATTCTAGTATTGGACTAATATCCAGAATTGGCACCCTCTAAAATACACAATTAGTACTGTAAGCTATGCGCAAATGTTTCAAAGAAGACGAGGTCAGGTTTGAGCATCACTTTAACGATTATAACAAAAACAATGTAGGCTACCACGAGTAAGTCAAGTGCTTTGAAGACGAGGCTGTTACCTGTGATACACCAATCTTAAAACACTTCATCGCTGTTTTGTGCGCATTTCAGCGGCACATACAGGAAGAACATGGCAATTTTGAAGAGAAGGTTGAACATCTCAAGCCTAAACTGTAAACAGGCTCTTTCGTGGTTTCTGACAGCATTTTGGCTGAGGACGGACGGATGATCAGCCCATTTGCCTCAAAGTAGTTTATCCATTACTCGAATAGCACCACCATTAAAAGTCAGATCAACCGCTGTATTTAATTGAATACCGGAACTTTAGCTACAGTGTGACTTTTGGGTAACATTTGCTGCATATGAGTTTATAATATTATTGTTGGCACTTTATTACTATCACTATAATGAAGGTTTTCCTTTACTGCGCTCTGTGATTGGTTCGCAAAACTTGCGCCACTTTCTCAACCAATGAGAAGCAAAATCAAAACCACTCGTGACTTGTTCGTGTGTGTTTTCCTGCGCTACATGGTGCCTGCTACATGTATTTGCTTCAACTTCTGATTGGTTCATTTCACTGTTTGCTGTAAGTAAGTAATTTACTTAATGTCAAATACACAGGGGTTGGTTTCCCAATCCCCCGAGCCACAGGCTCATGATAAAAGTGTTTGACAATATAAAAAAAAAAGCTAATAGCTGTGCTCTGTGATTGGTTAGCAAACTCACGCCACTTTCTCAACCAATTAGAAGCAAACCCCAAACCACTCGTGACTTGTTCGTGCCCGTTTTCCCGCGCTTGGTGCCGCCTGCGCAAAATGTATTTGCTTTGCATTTGGATTGGTTCAGTTTACGTCTGTAAAAGGGTAAGCATACTCACTGTCTGTTTGTATCAGATAGGGATGTAGGAAAATAAAGCAAATGAAAAGATAGACAGATTGGTGCTTATTTTATTTTATGTTATTTGCGTTAAAAGGAAATGTTCATGGAGACCTTTGCGTTGAAAAAGTCAGGATTTTTATTTGGCATACTATTTGTTATACTAGCTACAAGGCGTATTTCTTCTTTCCATTCTCGTTAATAACACAGATATGCTGTTGAGAAAATAACAAAAAACTTGTATTAAAATTACGTTAAATCAGGCCAGTACCTTACTGTTTGTGGTTCTAGTACTATCACTGTATGCTTACCACACAGACATTAGGAAACTTGAACCAGGACAATAATTATTTGCCAGTGCCAAGGTGCAAGGTAAAATGCCCTTCAAAGTGATTTCAAACAGCCCAGAAAATAGCACCAAGGACAAAGTCAACTAAAACGTGATTCTCATTTTTTTTAAATAAAACTAATTTGTAATTATTTAATATTATGTCCACTCACTTTGTTGAAATTTGCCTAATGTGGCTTACATGTAACTATGCAGTTGTCAGAAGCTCCAAGACAGTGTTCAAGTAACTGTCATGTATTCAAGTTTTGGATGGTAGCTGTACTTCAGGGATGGGGTGAGGTGAGCAGTGAGCGAGAGTGAGAGGGTGGGGTAGGAGATGAGGGGTGAGGGGTAAGGCAGAAGCTCAAAGATAGCCTTCAAGTTACTGTCATACATTCAAGTTTTGGATGGTTATAGCTGTATTTCAGGGGTGGGGTGAGGTGAGGAGTGAGGGGTAGAGGGTGGGGTAGGAGATGAGGGGTAAGGCAGAAGCTCAAAGATAGCCTTCAAGTTACTGTCATACATTCAAGTTTTGGATGGTTATAGCTGTATTTCAGGGGTGGGGTGAGGTGAGGAGTGAGGGGTAGAGGGTGGGGTAGGAGATGAGGGGCAAGGCAGAAGCTCAAAGATAGCCTTCAAGTTACTGTCATGCATTCAAATTTTGGATGGTAGTTGTACTTCAGGGGTGGGGTGAGGTGAGGAGTGAGGGGTGAGGGGTACGGCAGAAGCTCAAAGATAGCCTTCAAGTTACTGTCATACATTCAAGTTTTGCATGGCAGGTGTACCTAAGGGGTGGGGGTGAGGTGAAAAGTGAGGGGTGGAGGGGGGGTTAAGCAGGAGCTCAAAAGCAGCCTTCAAGTTACTGTTGTACATATGTTGCATGGCTGGCATATCTCAAGGGTGGGGAGGGGAGAGGTGAGGGCAGGGGTGCAGAAACAGATAGACGAACTTGAATTTGCCAAAACATCCAAGGGATGAATATTATTGGCAAAGGCCAATGGCCAACATTCTTTGCAAAAAGGATCAAGTCACTTACATTGAGATCCCTGAAATATTCATTATAATCCTACAAAATAGATAAAATATAAATTAAAGTCTGAAGATGAAATATACAATAAAAAATATTCAACTCTCAAGACATTAAATTTCACTTTTTAAAAAATGAACAAAACACATCAAGTCAATGTCATTAAAGTTGAACTCACCAAGGCGTAGCCAACAACAAATTTATCAGGAATCTCAAAACCAATGTCTAAAAAATAAGAGGAAAACAAAATTGCTCTCCTTCAATCTCTCCAAACACATATTATCAGCAACTTCAAGAGACTAAGCATATTGAAAATTCCTCAATCCCCAGCTTCACTGACTCAATTTTAGCTTACTACAGGTAGAGTTACCCCCAGCAATATGGCATGCTTGCCAAGATCAGTTATATAGCCATTCAAATAAGTGTTCTTCTTCCAATAAGTGTCCCCTTAACAAATAAGAGCCCCACTCTCAATGTTAGGAGTCCTCAGGCATATTAGAGACAGGGGTGTGCAAAGACCTTTTTAGGGTCTGCAATCAATGATTGGGTTAATTAAAAGGTAATTAAAGGAAATTAAAATCATTGAATTTTGTTTAAATAGAGACAACAAAAAAACGAGTATATGACTTACAATCCGGCCGATAGCCAGTACTCCTAGGTGTTCTTTTAACCAGTAAACTAGAGGTAAGAACACAAGATCATTATTAAAGACTCTATTGACCACCAAAGACATGCATTTGTTTAAAGAATTCAACACAATCCAGTGCTTCTAGCAGTGTTCCAGATAAGAGAGGGGTCTCCGGTCAAAAACCCGAGAAGCCTGGCTTCCTGGCCCAACAAAATGAATGGCAAACTTACGAAGATTTAAAGAGAACCAGAGCTATTGACCCCTCAAAATTCTTCATGGACTTTCTGGTTTTGAAAGTTATCTGCAACACTGCTTCTAGACACTGTAGTAAATTTGGGGCACTACCAATACACCCCTAAACAATTCCACATTATTTGTATTCTAAATTATTTTGCTACATTATTGTCATCCTATAGTTAAACAACAGCTATTTTGAAGCACTCCAATGGATCTGCTTGTCAATAAATTATTATTTTTTTAATGCATATATATGGGGGTTAGTTTCTAAAGAAACTGTGGTGCTGCGTCGGTGGGGAATAGAAACAAATGCTTGGTTTACCAACAGCATTGACTACTAAAGGTGCATTGGCCACCGTAAAGAGATTCAGGTGCTGATGTTTTGAGGGTTTGCCCTTCGTCTATTTAATGTACCTTGCTACTCTGACAGAAGCTGGGTTGAACTTTGTAAGAGTCGTTAACAGTTTCTGCATAGTGGCTCCAGTGTCAACAATATCCTACATTTATTCAAACCAAACAGAAAGAGCAATGATTAAGCTGAAAAACAACGAATGCTGAAATTTTGAAGACAAGCCCTTGGGTTTAACTTCAGGGGAGTTTAATTTGTTTCAAACGGGTTCATTCTGACCATAGTGAGGACAGCAAAGCTTACACACTAAGACAACAAACTCATCTAGCTGCCCACCACCTTGCATTTGCAAAGGCCAATTTACATGGCCCAATTAGTAGGTCCAGTCATGCTGGCCAATTTACATGTTTACATTTTGTCGGACTTGGCCACTTTCTTTTTCTGTCGGTGTAGCGTGGAGTGGACGTCTGCCAATTCAAAACATCTGCTTCACTGTGACAGATTTTTGTAAATCAGGCTGATTTTCATACTTTCATTTCCTTCCTTTTTCTTTGTCAAATTGGGCCAAATTAGCCCAATATTAATAATTATTATTGGTACATGCAAATTAACTTTTATTGTGTGTATACTGTGTGTGTGTGTGTGGGGGGGGGGGGGTGTTTACATCTAATATTGGGTGGGAGAGGGAGGGGGGCTGGAGGGGATACAATGTATATTTAGAATTTCATGATACTTGAAAGTTGAATGACACCAAGCACTGTCCTCATGTTCAGCTAAGTAAAAAGGTTTACAACATTAACTGCTACAAATCACAACTTCCAACAACACACAATAGAATAATGATTGACACTGCAACCTACACTTAAGTGGACAGGCTGTTCCTGGAGGGTCAAAGGGCCAAAAAATTGAGACATGAAAGATTTGAAACATCTGATAAGTGACCGAAATTTGAAAACTTACCTTCACAACTAAAACATGCTGCATTTATAAAAACAACAACAACAAAGTCATCAGAATTACCCAGTAGTTGGGTGAATTTTTGTTCTTATACTTTTTGGTTCTCTAAAAACAGTTTTAATATGGAGGTGAACTGTTTACCTGATGATTTCATTACTTTAATCATTTTGTTTTCACAAATTATATTTAAAAGCAAGCTGTCTTGTAAGAGACAGGAACCTACAGTGTATTCTGTGTGTCTGGCTAGTTAATAATAATAATAATAATAATAATAATAATAATAATAATAATAATAATAATAATAAAGTCTTTATTTCCTCACAAGTTAAAAAATACATATCTCATGTCACAATATTTGAGTAAAAAGTACATACATCTAAGTTATTTACAATTAAAATACGCTCACATAGCTAAATTGTATTTAAAAATTAGGCGATTAACATAAGAGTTCTTGAATCTATCTGTATTAACTTTCGGATACTGACTTGTTAGATTCCTTAAATCGGCAGGTCTATTCCGGGGGTGAGGGGTGGGGGGTGAGGGGTGGGGGGTGAGGGGTGAGGGGTGAGGGGTGAGGGGTGGGGGGTGAGGGGTGAGGGGTGAGGGGTGGGGGGTGAGGGGTGGGGGGTGAGGGGTGAGGGGTGAGGGGTGGGGGTGGGGGTGAGTTTAACTGGGGTGAGTTTGAATGTCCCTTGACAGAAGTTCAGTCGGTTTCCCCATTAAACCTGTGATAAGGCCCAATTTTAGCAGTGCTCTTATTTATTTTTACGCGGTCACTCGCTAAATTTTTGCAGGAATGGTTTTTAAAATACCAAGACTGAGAGCCTGATCACAGGTTTATAGTTCTGAGATACTACGTCTGCCAACAACCGCGTCTCAATTCATACTAAAGCGCGATAAGAGGCGCCTCATTTCTCAGGCTACCGATAAACCAACCAATGGAATAATGAACTTTGACAGGCTGTTGACAACATTATCACAAGATGTTGATTTCATGCAAATGATCACAAAACACGTTCATAAGTTGACTTGAAAGTTGACCTGGCTGAACAAAAGCAAAACACTATTATTAAGGATATTGTGTTTTATTTGTGAAATTTTGGCGTAAATAATGGATTAAGCTTTATAATACTTCAGAAGTATGTTTACTGGGGCATTTTGTTTATTAAACTCGCCGCGATACGTAACCGGATCCTAGTAAAACTCTGACGCCATTGAAAAGTTTCACGGCGAGGTTTACATTTCACGGCGTGAAATATTTCACTCCTTTATAATTTTACTTTCACGGCATGACCGGGCGGCGTGAATTTATTTCCCAGTCTTCACATTCACTCCCAGAGTGAAAACGTTTCGGAATAGCGTGAACACGGCGTGAAATTTCCACCTCACAGTGTGAAGTTTCAAATACACGCGCCGTGACCGTGAAAAAAATTCACTATTTGGATTGAAATCCATAAGCCCTCTTTTCGCGTGGAGGGTCACATATGGAGACAGTGTGACAAAGGGAAAGGGGTTTCTGGGCTGCTATGGAACCCATTTTGTTTTAGCACCTAAGACAGTGTGTGACTTAAATCACTGATTAAATTCAAATAAATTAGCAACATTGTAAAAATTATAGTTCTCAGGAAACTTATCAGTGTCACATGTACCACGTTACAATACACTCCATTA
Organism: Pavona decussata; assembly: GCF_977016875.1. Taxonomy (NCBI): domain Eukaryota; kingdom Metazoa; phylum Cnidaria; class Anthozoa; order Scleractinia; family Agariciidae; genus Pavona; species Pavona decussata. The sequence continues at coordinate 643,161 of NW_028145462.1, forward strand.
GTGAATGTCGGGTATTAAATGCGTCTCAGATCTCAGTTAAATAGGGGAAAGAAACTACAGTCTTGAATCTTGAATTGTTATAGTCTGAAATGTCAGCTCTCTCCTCCCCATAACCCCCTGTGGGTTAAAGAGAAGAGATGGCTGACATTTCAGACTAGAATTCGTTTCGAACAATTGGCTCACCCCTCACCCCTCCCCCCCCCACCCCTCACCCCTCACCCCCCACCCCCCGCCCCTCACCCCTCACCCCTCACCCCCCACCCCCCACCCCTCACCCCTCACCCCTCACCCCCCACCCCCTACCCCTCACCCCTCACCCCCCACCCCTCACCCCCGGAATAGACCTGCCGCCTTAAATTGTAAGTCGATACTTTCTTCTTGGGTAATAGTCCCCTTAGAGGGTGTCAGTCTATGCCAGATACCTTACTAGATACTTTTCTATCCTGCTTTTCTAGAAGGTTCTTGATAGAAAAAGATTTAGATGTATATTTACGTTTGTAACATCTATCTAGAAAACACTGCATAGCTGTCAGCTCCGCCTCAGAAGCACCATATACCGGCAACCCATAAGTGATGCTAGGAAGCACAATACTTGAAAACAAGTGATCTAACTCTGCCTGAGAATAACCTTCCTTACGTAAGGATCTTAATGTTACATTTCAATGGAAATTATGTAAAACAGAATCAAAATTATACATTATGTACCAAGATACTGATAGTAAAGCTTTATTGAGACTTGAAGCTTATTCCATCCATCTTTTAGCTTACTCTTTTTATCAAGTACAGGACAAGGTCTCCGATTCGGTCCACAGCCTTCTCACAAGAAATGCAACTTTACCAATATTCCATAGTGTGGGCGTCACAACACCACTCTATGCATCATAGCTACAAGTTGAATGCCGAAGGAAATCAATCTTAAGTTACCTTAGCTTTCCCTTTAATGACGACAAATCATCACTTCCAATCACTTTAACTTCGCCAGAAGAATGGTCATCCTGCAGTTCAAGTTGCAACAAAAACAGAAAGAAAAAATAAAACTTAAACTGTAATCTGTATAGAAAATGTCGCATACTCATACAAAACAATGTGTTATTAATTCACTAACATTTTTGTGCTGGACATTTAGAAAGTGATGTATATAGAACTGGGTCAATAAGCTTTGTAACTGTGTTGGCATCCACAAATCTCAGGAGATTATGGATATGTGCCTGGAAAGTATATAACTGTACATTAATTTTGTAGAAATTACCTCATAGCTTTTCAATCTGATGAAATCGACAGACATCTGGACTGACCGGTCTGTGAAATTAGAAAAGACACATGTTAAGAGACATAGTATCATTAAAATTAATCAATACTTATTATGATACCAATGATTAGCTGTGATAAGAGATGCCTCCATAGTTTTCCAAGATTCCTGGTGTAGGCTAGAAAAAAAAAAAACGTGATTGCAATGTTTTAAAATTACCTCCGCTAGCACTGATTGACCTGATACAATCCATCAGGTCACCAAAAAATTGATATCCCCCTTTCAGCACACACAGTCCAATGAGTGGGCCCTCTCCAACTTCACGGCAGAATTGTTCCTTGCCAATCTTTCAATTCTAAAAGACATTAAACAGACATTCAAGGATGACCACTGTTCAGAGAACAGCCTATTTATATGAAGGCAACTGAGAATGGTTCACAAAAGCAAGACCCCACTTCCCGTCCCTGTCAAAGACTAATCCAGCAAGGGATCCACATGCTATCTAATAAGTAAGGTGATTTCAAGAAGAACAAGGCACAGGATATAACAGTGAGGTCGCACAAGAGCCACTCCTGGCTCACAGTGCTGGAGTTTCAAAACCCAAAAATGTTTGTCTGACAACAGATTGGGCAATTCCAAAAAATATCCATACCCAACCACGGACGGCTTCCATGTTTTAACCCCCCCTTGCCTTCGGAAATTCCAAAATGCGTTACCCCCCCATGCCCTCAGAATTCCATAATCGTGAACCCCCCCTCCCCTTCAGAATTTCCGGTTTTTCGGGGAAGTACATTTTCGACTTTAGCAACGCCTATATGAACAAACAAACATGAATTTATGCCTCCTCAGGGCTGTGATCTAGCGGCGCTAGGCGACAAGCTTTACTCTTCAGCGACAAGAAAAACCTACCGCTAGCGGCCAGGCTGTGAAATTTTCTTTTTAAGTCCGAATTTGGCTATAATAATAAACACCATTTACGGCAGTTTTACTCCTCTTTGTTTTCTTGTGCCATTCAACTCCTTTAGGAAAAGGAGGAAACTAGAACAACGCATTGGATGAAAACAAAAATTATTTCTTTTCACCCCTTGTTTTATACACGCACACAATCCATTGAATGTCTGGGATCCCAGGACTCCTCGCATGCTTCAGTCGGCTTCAGTTTCTGAACCAAAAATTCAATTAAATTGTATCTGTGATTCCAGGCGCTATCAAGAGAAATTTGTGGTTTCAATTACCACATTACGAATACCTAGTATTAACTATTTCAAACTCTTATAGCGAGGAAGAAGAAAACCCATTGTCAACAACATTGAAAACAACTTTATGCAAATTTATCAGTGATATGTGATGCGCGTCTTGAATGTTCGATTCCACGTGCCCGAGTCCCTCACGAGTAAACATACATCGTTGCTGTTTTGTAATTATCTACTTTATTTACAAGATGTTACTGAAAAAAGTAGCACTCATTAACCCTCATACAAGTGCAGCCTTCCAATCGATCGACTCTTTAATACGCTGGAGCACGTGGACAAGATTGCGGCTTTTTCGCGGAATGTAACACGATCGCTTCTGAAATATCTTCGCTGCGCAAGATTATACTTGATTGTACTTGAATCTTTCGAATGAAAACTTCAGAAAAAGCATTTCCTTTTTTAAAAACGTACAACGTCTACGGTAGAATTCGGCAAGGAACCGGGGAAACTTCAACGTGGCCGCTCGCTTGCCTTTGAGCAGACTTTGTTTACATCTTCGGCGTAGCGTTACAAATTTGCATAAATATTATCGAGATCATCAAATCTCAAAAGGCGATGTCACGTTTTCTTCATTTCAAATTGTAACCGTGTCTTCCTCTCAAAGATGACTGGAATACCTGTCCACTAAACCCAGTAATAAACAGTGAAGGAAGCGAAACTAAAAGATTGCGACTTTTTCGGCCGCTGTTTCACAAGCTGAGAATGGAAACACGCGCGATCGCTACCAGTACGCTGCACATAATTATGCTTGATTGTACTTTTATCTTTCGAATCAAAATTTTGAAAACAGCATTTCCTTGATTAAAAAACGCGCAATAGCCCCCCCATGCCCTCAGAATTCCATAATCGTGAACCCCCCCTCCCCTTCGGAAATCCTAAAAGCCGTCCGTGGTATGGTATGGATATTTCCTGGAATCGCCCATTAACAAAAAAAATAATTGTCTAGTTTTGTTATAAATTATCACCCCAGTGCAATAAAACTGTCGATTAAAGCCTCTGGCCAGAGACAGAGTAGGTCGGAATGGATTGAAACTTGAAAAACATTAGGCTTATGTTTTTCAAGTTTTGGTATTTTTGCTTCCAAAATGTACTAGAACAGAGTATGAGTTGTTCCTGTCAAGAATTGAGTTGATTTCTCTCCTTTCGTTGTTTTGTTCCAGCATTATTTTGTAGCAAAGTGAAGGTCTCATTTCACCATTTTAAAACAAAAGAGGTGTAAAACCCCATGATACTTCCCCTTTAACCCAGTTTCCACAGCATAAAATAACTTGAGAGTATTACAGACTAACTACTTAATAAGTAAAATAAAAGGGACATTGATAAGAGGGTTAGCTTCTAAAGAAACTGCAGTCCTGTGTTGGTGGGAAGTAGAAACAAATGTTTGGTTTTATCACAGAGTTGATAACGGGTAATTTGGTTGGCCACTGTTAAAAAATATAGATTTGATTGCTAAAATTACCTTTTTGTCTCAGTGTTTAGTGCTTACCTGTCACAGATAAGTCCTTTTGGTATCAAAATAGACTCTACATCTTCCTCATAGTGTTTAGGCAAGCAAAACATATCTAGAGAATAACCTCTGTAGTCATCGGCAATCTGTGTATCAAAATGTGAATATTGAGGTTCTTTTCTGATTGAGGGACTTAGTGGCATTGCAGAGATCACTGTTGGTGCAGCTTTCTTTGGAATCTCGTGCTTTAATGTAATTTTACAGTTGTTAAGGAATAAAAGGTCAACAAAAATGAACCCTGAGTAGCACTAGGGAGTATCACAAGGAATAAGTTTTATATGATCACACACATCAATCAATACGCCTCCTCCATGGTGCCTGTTAAGTTTTGACTCCCATCTAAAATACCATGTAAATATTAGGGAAGATTTCACTATTGGAAGTGCAGTTGCCCAGATGTGTTTTAAGATGCTTTGAACATTATTATAAAATGTCAAGGAGCCAGTGGAGTCCTGTTGCCAAAGGGTGATCACAACATCAACACAACAGTTAACAGCTGAGATACCAAGAAACATACTTGCGTACATCGGTAAGACACGTTGCTTGATCTTATTTCCTGTTCATAAATTTCTCTTCACATAAATTTTCATGAAAACCCGTTTTTTCTTTCATTCACTCGGCCAAGGTAATAGATGATTAAAATTGGAGCGAAAATCATTAAAGTTTTCTCAGACCAACCACGTGACTTGGTTGTGATCCTATTGTCACCTGAACATTGCTGATTCCTAGAAACCATGTTGACCTTTCTGAGAATAAACTTGTACAAGGCAATACACTGGCATCGCATCTGTTTCACTTCATGGCTTCTCAGTGAAGAAAAAAAAACTGCAGATGTTCTTATTAACCTTGCTTCACTCATGTGGTTCTAACTTTACAGTCTGGATGAAATGTTGACGTGTGATAGTTCAGATGTTATTGAACGCAAGTATAGCCGCTGGGATGAGACTGTTTCAGAAATCATTTACACAGTATTTCGGTAAAGACAGCGAGGAATCTTTTACACCCTACTACACAGCAGGTTGTCAGAGGAGCAGTCTATGAAGTTGACAGTAAAGAAAATATTTCAATCTTGAGAATAAACTTGAATTTATGTGAAAATAAAACCAGGAAAATAGAATGAGAATTTTTATGCCAAATAACTTCCCCTGTAATACTTCAAAACAAATATACCAGTAAAACTTTATTGTAACAAAGAAAACTGTTCAATTTACAAACTTGTATGAGTTGTTAAATTACACGATATAACCACAGTAGGTTTGGGAGAACTTCAATGTTTATGTCAACTCAAACAAACACTACAGTTTCCTAAACTCTCTTCAGTGCTGACATGACCTCTTCCTAGACTAGTGTTGACTTCAGGTCATTATCAGTGTTCATTAATATACAGTGATGACACAAGATTATAAACCAGTAAATACTCTTCAATAAAAAATAATATTTCTGACCAGTGGTTTAATTACATCCATTTAAAAATCATTTTTGTCTCAACAGAAATTACAGAAAGCCACATTACTCAACTAAATGAATCTCTTGCTACAAACTGTATTACAAGCACCGGTCACTAGTGATAACTGTATAAGTGAGTACATTTTTGTGGGGAATAAAAATAAGAAAATAATTATATTTAACAGTGCGCGTTGGATATGAGATGATAGATAGCCAAGGGTGTGCGTAGTGCTGTGCCGAGTTGGCTATAATCATCTCATATCCAACAAGCGTGAGTGGAATAATTGAAGAGCTGAGAGCATAACCGCCTTATGTCGAATTTTAGCCCAGTTTACGATTTCGCTTGCATTTGTCCCAATTTTTGCTCTCCCTGGTTTTGAAAACATTTCGCGGTTTTACAATCGTGTACAAAACTCCTTGAGAAAACCAAACACCAACAGCGCAAAAACCACTTGCTTACTATTTCTCTCTCTTGTAATTCTACCACAGAACTTTACTTCTCTCTCCCACTCCCTCCCCCTATGCAATGACAACCGAAAACAGATGTAGAAACCACTCACTCACTGTTTCTTTCTTCTTAATCCTACCACAGTTATTTCTCCCTCCCCCCCCTCCCCCTTATGCAATGTTGATTTGGAAGGTGATGCTTGCCAGGAGACTGTTCGTGACCCAGAAAACAACATTGAGTTGGGGGGGGGGGGGAATGAAATGTGGTGGTTTCCTTGTTTACTAGTAAACGTGCTTGGAAGGTTAATGTTGTTAGAGATGTTGTCCACGTCGTGCTCGTCGGTTAAGAAGACTTGGACTGCGCGTTCTTATTGTAAGGTAACCGTGCATATTTGGGAAGTGGAAACATTGGAATGTAAGTTACGGTTTTCGGTCAACCAAGTCCTATGGTGCATATTTTCGCTTTGTGTATTAACGAAGTCAAGAAAGTTACTCTTTTTAGCCGTAGGTTAAGTGTGGCGCAAATAGCTTTCGCGTGATTTCAAAAAAGTGCTAGTTCCAATTTTGTGTTTTCTTTTCGGGGCGATAAAACCAACTAGTAGCATAACGAACTTCAAGCAACACTGTCACATTATTTCATTAACATGGTTGTAACTTTTCACTTAACCGTAAGGGAAAATAACTGCATTTCATACAAAGACTGGTCTCTTGAAAGCCAGTAAGGCCGTAAGTCACGCAGTGCGTGACATAGAACTTGTTTACTTTCAATGCGTAACAGTTCTCGCCCTCAGTTCTCGCTTATTCAAATCGTGTTGCAGGAAAGGAAATGGCTTGTTTCGAGATAAACTTTTCTCTCAATGAAAAACCGATTTGTTGCCCTTCTATTCTACCCCTTTTGATCACAGCAAAAGTGCGTCTTAGTAATTTGGCAACAGTTCTCGCCCATGTCGCAATAAAGAAACTAATTGAATTTTGAATTATTTTTACGTAATGGGGTGAGAACTGTTGGAAAATAGATTTCCTCTGTGAAACACCTTAGGAAAGCATTTCAACATGGCGATCTAATGATAAACAAAGCATTTACACGCTGCCAAAGGTAAAACATTGCCAACGAACATATATAAATGACTTTTTAGTGGTGAGAACTGTGGCCGAGAACTGTGCGGACATTTTGATGACGTATTGTATCTGAGGTGCGTTTCTTACATTCCTGTCACGCACGTAGTAGTTTGTAACAATCAAATGAAAGTGTAACAGAATTCTTTTCGTTTCTCCCGCGAGAAAGACCGCTTTCGTGTGCCGTGGTTCAAAGACAACAAGTTCCTATTTAATACAAATATTAATACTCAATGCATTGTCCTTTTGGTCATCCATAGTGACTATAATGTTATCGATTTTTCTTTAGAAGATGGTAACAATTCCCAATGGCATTAATATGAAACACAAATCGGCGCAAAAAAATAGTGAACAATGTTTTTCAATCGAATTGAAGTTCACATGCAAAAATTCGGACAAATCCGAGCAAACTCGGAAAACGGGCTGAAATTCGACATAAGTCGGTTATGCTCCCAGCCCTTCAATTGTCTTATTAAAAACAATCAAGAAATACTGCTAGATTTTGCTGATTTCGCGTTGCAAGAATTATTACAGGATAATTTAATGGTCTCTATTTCCTGAGCATAGTATAATGGCTCATATACCGTGGCCGCTAAGCCAATCAAATCGCTTGAATTGCATTATACAATGATCCAGCTATTAATAAAATATAAATTTTATATCAACTGCATGGACATGTATTTTGAAATCAAATCATTAACACCCAAGGATCTGACTCACTTGTCCCACAATGCAGGTATATTTTCATTATACAAATTATCCTGGCCAAATTGTTATGAACGGAGGCCTTACTTGGGCCGATACGCAGACATGATTTTACTCCTATGCATTCTCTCTCCAATGCAATGGGGATAAAGAAAGACGAATCAACAAGTGTAAATCCTCAACATTGAACAGAGAGGGAGGCGGAGATTATGTTAATGAGCGACTTGTGGGAAAGATGTCGATGTTGTTGAAGCAAAGTAAAATGGGAAAAATTGCCAAAACAGTCAAGTGTCGCTAATGTCTTATTGGCCAGGATAATAGTTGCATGTGGAGCTGTCAATCTAGTCCTGGGAAACTTTTTCACTAATCATACTTGTAAGCAGATGAAAATCAACTATAATTTAAACAATACTTCAAATTACTTTAAGTAAGGAAAATAATTTATCAGTTTCCATGAAAATAGTTTGTCAAAAATATAATCATTTATCAGGATCAAGATAGCTTAAAGAGAAAGAGCTTTAAGAAATGAGAAATTCCGGTATCCTTTGCCATATAACATGTAAAAAACAAGGGCAGCAAATTAAAAGTTGTGCTCCTTGATTCGTTATTTTCAAGGCTCAAATTTTCAAGGCAGCAAATTTAAATAACTAAACGAACATCTACAACAACTAAGGCCAGGCAAACTTTATAAAATAAAAAGGTTCTAACTATAAACCTTAATTGCCATCTCACCATTCTATTAAGGTTAATAACTGGATTAAGATTACTCGGGGAGCATTCTTTTGGGACTATGCTGTAATAGGAATGCAAGGAGTAGATAGGAATAGGCAGAATTGCATTCTTTGCAGAAATAAATTCTGTGTATTCCTTTATTCCTGATATCGAAACACAACAAGAATAACCAGAATTGTTCTAAAAGAATACACCCTCAATATTAAAACCTACACTCTTTATGCTATTTTAAAACTTGTATATTTTCGTAAGTTTTCTTCATCATAAATGATATTGAATTATACATTACAAGCTTTAAGAAAAAAAAACAAAAGTTAAAACATCAGTAAACGAAGTTACTGTTACAGTCGAAAGCTAAGCAGTAATGGCTGTCTTCATGGTCACTTGATAATCCTGAATTCTCGCGAAGAAAATTAAAATGAGTTAATTGTTGTCATGAAACTTCCTTCGTTTTAGTTTTCAGTAAAAAAAATTTTGATTTGTGTTTCAGAATCACTAGCTCTAACAAACAATTACCTTGCCATTACGGTCATCTAAAAGTACAGCCACAGCAATGTGACCCTCCATGCTCACTGTAATCCTAGTTATAACAAAATTCTTCTCTTCAGTTAGTACCATTCTCCTCACGAACTCACCATCTTTAGTGTATATTGCCACACACAGGTGCTTTGTTCCTCGTTCCCATCCAGCGACGACAACAAATTCACCAGATGGATGCAATGCAGTGCACCAGTACGCATCTTCTTCGGTGTTAATGTCGAATTTACGCTGCTGTTTACCATCTTCGGTGAATATGAACACACAGGAACCATCCAGTGTCATGATCTGGCCATCATGACCAGCAATGACAATATCACTTGCATCCTTCAGTATTCCCTCTCCAAAGCTGTGTACATATCTCCCCTCATGCTCGTACACATGCACAGTCCGTCCTGTCAGTACCAGCACTTTGTTATTGGTGACTGCCAGTCTGCCCCAGTCCTCTCCCCTCACAGGAAACTTGTGTAGTAGGTCAGCGGTGTGACTGAATACCTGAACTTGCCACTCAGCCCCATACCTCCCCAGCCTGAGCAATACATAGATGTTGCTATTGTTTATATCAGTGGCGGCATCGTAAACAAGTAAGCTCGTCTCAGTGTAATTACGTTCAGGGTGAAATTGGATAACAAACTTTCCGCTGCTGTCAAACACTTTCACAGTTAAATCCCAACCCTCTGCTATAATAAACTGTCCATCTGCGTTTGTAGCGATACCCATAGGATGCTTCAGCTTGTGCTCTTTTTCACCCTCCTGACCAAATGACCATGGTACACAGCAGTGCTCCATACCTTGTTTCTGCAACACTTTAGAAACTCTTCCATCAAAGAGCGGATCCACTTTTTCTTCCCCGGTATCAACACAAGGCCAGTCGTTTGCGTACAGCGGGTTGTTGCTAAAACTGACCATCAGAATAACATCGTAGATGGTGCGATTCACATGACAAGTGGCGGAAATGAACGCTCTTCGTTCTTCTTTACTAAACCGAGCCCAGAAGCCTCTTTTAAGCTCGACAGTAAAACATTCCTTAACAGATGACAGACTGTGTAGCTCTTCAATGCACACTCTACACGCTGCAAATGCGATCTCGGGATTGTCTACTCTCTCCAATATTGTCGACATTACTCGATATTGCATGGCCAGTACGCGATCAGACAATTCCAAAGCTTCATTAGCGAATGCTTCTGTCGCTTTTCTGCGGGCATCTTTGAATCTGTCTTTTGCATCGGCAAGCGCCCTCGTAGCTGACTCATCCAGGTCAGTAAGCTCCACTCTTCTCATTCCTTTTGCCAGAGAAACTGCTTCAGCACTAGCTGTTCCAGCTGCTGCTTCTTCCTTTATCGTGCCGTGCTCCCTTTTGCGCCTTGCCTTACCAAACACTTCATACAGCAACTCGATTCCTTCTTTAAAGAAGCTGATGCTTGCTAACAAATCTTTTCTTGCTAAGCCCTTCAACTGCGACTTGATATCGTCGATTTCACGCACGATCAAGCCACGGAATTTCTGATCTGTTACGTCGCCATCCTTCAACTTTTCTGCTGCTTTATCCCGTCCTTTATTCACGAGCAAGCCGATGGTGGCTTTAAACACAGCTGTTATTATTGAGGACATCACAGCTAAAGAGAAAGCCGAACAATGCTAACAGTTGTATTCTATGAGCTAACTAACAGAGCTTGTTGATTAGTGTTGTGGCGTTGCTAACTAGACAGGAAACATTTTCACATATTACCGCCTGCAAATTAGATTTCGAAACAAAGAAATAAGAGTTCATAGTTCAGTGCCTCAAAAAAGACTGAAAAGCGGGGTTTCTTTTACCTGTCGCAATGTCTAGAAATATTTATTTTTAACGAATCAAATGAGAAAGGAGGGATGTGTCAAGTGCGAAAACAATGACTGTCAAAGGGGTTATTTATTGCCGCTCCTACCCTTAAGCAGTGTCCATACCGTATCGCACTGCTAAAGCTTTTCTTTTGAATATGCTTACCGTTAACAAGTCATGCATGAAAGGTGTTAGCCATAAGTGATCGCGACTTGATATGATCGTTGAATTCAATCGTTTTTTACAACAGTTGTCACTCACATAACTGTAAGTGTTAACTGCAACGTTTCGACCGCTAAACTGCTGGTCTTCACTGATTAGGTGGTTGTGTCGACTGGTCGTCAGCATCAATATAGTAGTAACATCATATTTGACATCCTTGCTTTGGATGTTAGTGATTGGAGGATTTCGATTCTCGTTGTTCGGACTGCTACATTAAGCGTCGCGATCAAACATCAACAACTAGGTTAGCCTGAGTAAACAGACGTCGTTTCGCGGTGCCGCCACTGCGTTAACGTCTGTTTATTCAAACTACAGCCATGCGAAACAATCGTGAGACAAACGATCAATTTGAGCTATCATGCTTGTCATTTCGTAAGGGCGGTGGAGAAGAGCAAAGTATGCAGGCGTATTTAAGCAATTTTTCTGTAACTACCTTTCAAGAGTCCTGATCATAACAGCAACTCAGTCTAATGAGTGGAAATTCGCTTTCATTCATTTGACTTTTAAGATAGCTGTCCATAGCGTTATGTGGCACAGGGTACTATGCATCTCATTATCGTCAATATGTAATCAAAGATCCTTAAACCCAGACTCAACGACACCGTTTGTTATGAACGCATGCACCGTTAGGTCCTTAAATTAAACAGCACAGTTTCATAAAACGTTATGAAAAATGATTGTCATTATCTGTTTTATTAACAGTTTAAATACGAAACTGATCGCTTCTTAAAATTGGCCGCCACATAAAAAAAAAAAACCAAAACTGGCTGATACGAATTATATAACATGATGAATCTGTTTTCGTGCGAGATTTTTTCCAACTCGCGCGCCTGCTTCTCGCCGACTCCTGAGACAAAAGAAAAGTAAAACTCCTTGAAGCTAGCTGTCTTAGAAACCACCGTAGCCTTTTTATTTTCACCGCTAGTTCCGTTTCTAAAGCTTCTTTTTGTTTAATTAAAACTGAATAAAATAAAATGACGCCAAAGCGTTATCATAAATCCATTAGTGACCGACATTTTAAAGTCTCCTGACCCGTAACAAAGTATTGCATCCAACTAATGAATTGTCCTTGTTCTTCAACATGAGTGAAATTCATTTGACCGCTTATTATGTCTTTTGCATACCTTTGATCTGTTGGTAGCTCCTTTCATAAAGAACATGTACAGCTCTGTAACGTTTTGACGCATCTATAGGTTTGGTATAGCTCCAGATAAACTAATATTGTGCCACGCTCTTGGCCTACAATTAGAAAAATGTAAAGACAAAACAAGCAAAGCAGGCTGCTACAAAAACGCCAACATTTCTTAATTTAAATTTCGACATCCTATGGAGACTCAATGAATATCTTCTATTAATATGAAAGTTACCAGTCAATTTTAATTGCACGTATTTGTTCAACACCTTCCATGATTTCTGGGAAACATTCTTGGATTCTTTAACAAAACATTTGCCGCCGGCAAAAAGCAATAGTAGTCTGGGAAGGATGATTAAGGCCGGAATTTTGAGGGAGAGTCTCATTAAGATGCAATAGATTGTTAGTGCTTATCCGTTAATGGATTTACTCAATAAAGGTTTGAGAAAAATGAAATAAATCAAAAATCGACTGAATTTAAGTTCATTTCAGTCGCCAAAGTCGCCACACTCGCCAAAAACGCCAATGAAATGCCTGTGTTTTACCTAAGGGCTCGTGTGAGACACGCAACGAAGTTTACGTGAAGAACCCACGCGTGGATAACGCGAGATGTACTTCGCGTGTGCATTATTAGTCAGAGATCTATATATATACAACCTTTAAACTACTTGGAATGAAGCTAAAATAATATAATACTATAATATTTCTATAGCGCTTATACATCATTGTACTAAGCCTGAACAAAACAAATTTAATTATAATACTAATTTAGATTATTTTTAATTTACTGCTTGATTTTTAAGATAGTTAATAAAATGCTTTTGACAACCAATCTCATCATTGGACAATCATTTTTCTAGAAAATAAATCCATTAACGGATAAGCACTAACAATCTATTGCATCTTTACACAACCATTTCCATGAAGATAACATTCTTTAGTGAATAAGGACAAGCATAAGTGTCATCATAACATTCAACTATTTGAAAAGAAATTTAAAACTCGCTGTTTGAATTATCCTTAATTTTCTTGCCGCCATTTAGACACCGTTGTGGTAAATACGTTTACATAAAACGATACCACTGCCCACATTAAGCTGTCTTGATGGAACCAATATTCCCTTAAAAAGCAACAATTAAAGCAGGCATCAATCGTCCTGAGGTACAGGAACAGATGATTATTACAAACATATGAAGGCAAACTTAGTGCTTTAGAAGTGGAACTGAGAGTTACTTTCATTCATTGAAAATCTTCAATCAGTAATTTGATCATTTCTGTATCGCGCTAGTCAAAAGCAGTTATTTTTTAGGTCTCTCAAGAAATTTGCTTTGTTTATTAGCAAGCATTCAGTAGTCGCGTGTTTTAATTGTTATTTTTTTAAATTGATAATTTCTATCAACTTAATGTCTATTGTTTTTGATAAAAAGGTAGAGGTGTAAACTTGCATAAGCCACCTTATTTTCATGACAAGCGTAATACTACAACTTTCTTGTACAAGATCCGTTAATTGTAACGGTTAAAATATTATCCATTAAAATACAACATCTTGCTGGAATGTGTCCTAGCGTGGTACTCAGTTGATTAACAACACCTCTCTGTGAAGGACATCGCTTTCATTACGTCTTCTGTTCAGAAAATTCTCAAATGACACAGGCGTGGCCTCACACTGATCGCTTCCTCTTTTTCGCTGGAAAAGATACATCTGTACGCAATAAAAGATGGAATCGTCTTCCTTTAAAGGACAACATCCTTCTCGGTGGACTGAAAATCGCAGACAAATATTGATGAGAACGCACCAAAAATCACCGTTTAGATTAACCCGCAATCTGAAAGCGCTTTAATGTGGCCCAGTTCACACTTAAACGTTATCGCTTGTAAGTAAATTTTCAGCTTCCATCATCGCGTAGCGACGAAAACGGAAAGTCATCGTAAAGGCATATGTTTGAAAAAAAAAATAATAAAATAAGATAACGGTTTGCCAAGTGATTGTTTCTAGTGAAATGTTTTCGATCTCGACGGGCTTTTAATATATATTTTGTAGATGTGAATTTCAGCGTTTTTTTCAAAAGATCATCACTTGTTTCATGCAAGTTTGCCCACCATCAAATTTGAGTCAACGTACATGGGGCTCATTTCTGCGTTTCCTCAAGTTAAAAAATCTGGATCCACTCTCTTGTTGAGATTTATGATGGCTATATTTATAAACGGCAACCGTTAAAAAATAATACGAGCAGTACGAATTAACAACCACTTTGTAAAATCTGATCCCGCTAGGCCAGGTGAACATGAGTGGAAGAGAAAACCGGCCGGTTAAACCAGTATTCATATTTGCACCTGGGCCATACGAATGTACCGAAAAACTGTCATACCCAGTCTCCTCTCTTGTCAATTCGCAAATGTAGGCGGTCTGAGATCTGGGTACTACTTAGGTGTTGAGTAAACAGTGTAAACAATAATCAATGCTTGGAAAGTTTCTTTTATTTTCTTTGATTTATTTAAATGTTAATATATTCGTTATGTATGTCGAGAGACAAGGTGTACTGTTATAGACCCTTGTAGTTAAATATTAATTGTTTATTTTTAATCTTTGAATTAAACATATTTACAGTTCCTTGCATACGTTCGTTGTTTACATGTAATTATTTTCAGTATAAAGAGATGAAATTGTTTCCATATTTTTTCACTCCATATGAAAACAGTATATATTTTTTATTTTTAATCTTTGAATTGAACATTATTTAAAGTACCTTGCATAAGTTCGTATTTTACATGTAATTATCTTCAGCCAAGAGATGAAATTGTTTCCATATTTTTCACTCCATATGAAAACAGTTGTTTGTTTGTTTGTTTGAGGTCTAATAGCCTTAACTTTTTCCAAATCTCATGGTCATGACTAACATGGGGGAATGTGAACCAGTTTATGCTAACAAATGCCGTGTTACTTTGTTCTTTCTGACTGTCGAAGAGTTTTTGCAGCAAATAACGCACTTATTTTGGTGATAAAAACTTGAATTTGCCAGTATATCTGTTCGCTTTCCCCTTATAGAGGCTTTAAGAAAGCAGAAAGAAAAAATCGAAGAGCGTATTCGAAGAGATGAAGTTGTTTGTTGACGTAATTTTCACTCCATGGACACAAGCAGCCTCGACTTGATTCCGAGGCAGTTTTATGTTGGAGAGCTGAACAGAAGGTGATCACGAAATTCATCAGATCTCGGCAGTCTGTGTTTAGCCACTGATTGGCGCCGATGTTCGCAAAATGAACTTTATTCCTCAATCCTGCTGGCTTGGCTCTTTGTTCTATTCTAGTAGAGCAGAAATCGCAAACTTTTTCGTCTAGTTTAATTTTCGTGCGATTTGATCTTCAAACAAACTTTCTTCCACCTCGCCATACTAGACTGGCAAGCAGCGAGGGCTTTTGTCTTCTCTGCTCTTTACGATTGTTTTATTATTATTTGCGTATAGTCTCTGAATAAAGTGAAAATGTCTGTTTAGGCACGATTTTTACTCCTTGTCATCTAAACTGACGTATGATTTGTGTTGTTGATGTAACCTTGCATTTGTGGAGGCGTCTTGTCGGTTTTATGCTGGAAAAACTCTTGGTAAGCATCATTTACGCGTCACTCTCATTCTCTGTAAAAGTAAAGAGAAAAAAATGTAATATTACAAATAAATAAAGTACGTGACGCTCATTAACTGTTTCCCTCCGAATGCAAAGACAAGATTCAGAGTAACATAATTTTAATAACTTGGAAAAAAGGAACAAAACCTCAACATTCAAAGAAGTTCTCAGTAACTAGCTTAAATTTGAAAGGTCACACTTTAGGATTTTATCTTGATAAATAGAATAAAATAGACAATATTACAGCAAAGTACTGCTCAATAGCTTTCATTTGAATGGTCACACTTCAGGATTTCAACCGCAAATTCAAAAGTTAGAATCACCTTGTACAGCATAATAAATAGCACCACGGGAAAGTACTGCTCAGTAGCTTTCATTTGAATGGTCACACGTAAGGATTTCATCCACAGACTCAGACGTTAGAACCACCCTGTACAGAATAATTAGCAGCACCACAGGAAAGTACTGCTCAGCTGCTTTCATTTGAATGGTCACACGTTAGAATTTCAACCACGGACTCCATCCGGTTGGAACCACCTTGTACAGCATAATAAGCAAAATCACTAGAAAGTACTTCTCAGTAGCAGTTTTGTTTAAGTGAAGTTAGTAGTACTAGAGGGTCAAAATTGGCACAAGCAGACAGTTAGTATGCTTACCCTTTTGCAGAGGTTAAATGATCCAATCAGAATGCAAAGCAAATACATATAGCGCGGGCGGCACCAAGCGCGGGAAAACGCTTACGAACAAGTCACGAGTGATTTGGGGTTTGCTTCTCATTGGTTAAGAAAGTGGCGTGAGTTTGCTAACCAATCACAGAGTGCAGCAAACAGCAAAATGAACTAATCATACAGGTAGCAGGCACCAAGTAGCGCGGGCGGTACCAAGCGCGGGAAAACACGCATGAACAAGTCACGATTGGTTTTGATTTTGCTTCTCATTGGTTGAGAAAGTGGCGTGAGTTTTGCGAACCAATCATAGAGTGCAGTAAAGGAAAATCTTCATTATAGCGATAGTAATAAAGTGCCAACAATTAATAAACTCATATGCAGCAGATGTTACCCGAAAGTCACACTGTAGCTAAAGTTTCGGTATTCAATTAAATACAGTAGATGATAAACTACTTTGAGGCAAATGGGCTCTGTCCTTCCTCACCCAAAATGCTATCAGAAACCATGAAAGAGCCTGTTTACAGTTTAGGCTTGAGTTGTTCAACCCTCTCTTCAAAATTGCCATGTCCTCCCTGTATGTGCCGCTGAAATGCGCACAAAACAGCGATGAAGTGTTTTAAGATGGGTGTATCACAGGTAACAGCCTCGTCTTCAAAGCACTTGACGTACTCGTGCTAGCCTGCGTTGTTTTTGTTGTAATCCATGCAAGAAAGCTCAAACCTAATCTCGTCTTCCTTGAAACATTTGCGCACGGCTTCCCCAGCATACGGTTCGTAGCAGTCCTCCTCTATGAGTAGACAGTAGAATAGAACAGTAAACTATCGGTGCTAGTGCTAATTGAGTATTTTAGAGGGATGCCAATTCTTGATATCAGTCCAATACTAGAATGACTGCATCAGTTATGGCAAAGGCCAACCCGAGGTGAGCTTTTAATATGGCTAGCATTGCTTTCTAACATTGATACTTTAACAGATCAATACTGCCACTTTTTATCAGTTGATACAACAGTAATGGAATGAAACAAATGCCTTATCATTGGGCGAACAAGTTATGGTCGTTTTCTCGACATAATAGGTCACCCTGATAGCAAAAGTATAACCAGTTAAAGACACCCCTAAATCTAGCTTTAAGTGGTTGTAACTCAAGAACGAGCTCGGTGACTCTCATTATTATTATAAAACTGTGATCAGCATGTTAAGAACAACAATTTAAGGTGTTAGGAGCCTTGATTTTAATTAAGGGTTTACCGCTTTAGTTCTTTCTCGCTTCCTTAGTAAAATTAATAGCATATCCAGTTTTCCTCCATAGTTCAGGCTTTATCCTGTGACCAGCCCCCGAAATTTCTGGTATGCAACATCTTTGATATCTGGTACAGCGCAAACCTGAATTTAAACTGTGAACAGGCTCGTTAAACTGAAAGAGCCGTCCGAATCTTGGGGAGCGCCATGGGACATTTCATTTTACGGGCGTCATTTTAGCGATTGAACAAAATTCACCCACCGATATTCGTCAAGTTCTCTTTCTCCATTATTCCTATGAAAGAAAAAAAAATGGAGAAATGAGAAAAGTAAAAAACAGACATGTTTGATGGGGGCTCGAACCCATGACTGGATCTGATCCTAAAGGTAGTGGTTTGGGCGTGGTGTATGTCGTTGCATTGTTTCCTTGGACAAAGACCTCTACCGGGGATTAAAAATGCCAGGCCAGATGACGAAATGCTGTTGGGTGACACTCATTGCTATAGTATCGCATTCATCTGGTCAGGAAATATGAAATCTGCGTTGAAGATCGTCGACTGAGTTAATATCAGCTTTCATTCGGGAATTAAACCAAGAAAACCTACCGACTGTGTTACTAGCAAGCTGTAACTACCTTTGTACTAGGTAATGTGTAAATATAAATTAATTTTCCGCTAGATTCAGTGCTGTTTTTGCAATTATATTTGCAAGTTGCGGTAATATATTTTTTTGTCTCATCTGTGAATTTATATTTGCAGGGTTCTAAAACTTAAGGAAAATTTATTTTATTGTTTATATACATACGCAAGTCCCCCAAAGGACTAGCCTGCGTGGCAGGCGCTAGAAAGGGGAAGGGAGAGGGGAAAATTAGGCGCGAGGGGAAAATCGCGCCGCGCGTTTCTCGCGCGCACAATTTTCCCCTCGCGCCTAATTTTCCCCTCTCCCTTCCCCTTTCTAGCGCCTGCCACGCAACGGGCTGTGGCCACAAAACAAATTCTCTTGGGTTGCCTGTGTGTTGTCAACTCCAATCCTCTTACATGAGGAACATACTTCAAAAGAATCTGGGAACTAATTTCTAAATTTCAATATGGCGCAGGTTGGAATCCCTAACAGAGTATTCGGTCGATTTGTTCGTCCGTTACAGCGGCTAGTTTTTAATTACTGTAAACGCGGAGGAAGCAGCAGAGGAATAAGGTAATGCACTAACTGTTGAAAAGGCTTTTGTCTTTTCGTGAACCTCTTTTGACTGGCATCGCCTCGTGTGTTTCTCTCAGGGAATACATTGACAAGGAGATCGTGGAATTTGCAAAGAACGATCCTGAAGTTACAGTTTACGTCAGAGAACGAAATGGGAAACATCCCAGGATCGTTGCAAATTTTCGTAAGTTGTTTTCGTAAGTTAATTAAGCGTAATGGATGTCCAATTAAATAAATTGTCTTCAAGTGGTTTTAAAAATGACCCCTTGCAATTGATTGTGCTTTTTCCTGCATAAATAAAAAAATGACTGTTTAATGCGCCGATCAACTCGAAACTTCAACATCCCCCCTCCGGGCAAACCCCGGGTATTTGAACTTTTGAAGATTGGATCGTTCAAATTCCCGCCCCTCGGGCCAAAATGGTGGTCAAATGCCCTACCTTATCGTCGGATTTGTCTGTCAAATGCCCCTCCTAAAGAACAATCGTTGTCGGCTCCTGTCATGAGTTACTACAAAAACCACAACTTGAACATTGAAACTAATGATTGGAAGTTGAATTTATTAAGTCGGACAATGTCAATCAGCAAGTGTAAGCTGTTCTATTGAACTCCGAAACACGGCAAAGGTTGTTTAACGAGAAATACATAATAACATATTTAAAATGAGTTAGCCGGCTACGTAGACTGTTCGAGTGGCAGGGTATTCTGCAGTTTAAGCCAAAGCGGCGGTTTTTCATTCGACAATGTTTTTTTTTTTTCTTTAACTGTTCACTGCTGTTTTATGGCTATTCTAAAAATCTCTGCAGACACAAATGCGGGAGAAAGGCGTAGCTTGACTCACTGCATAAGAAACTACATCGTTTAAAGAACTAGAAATACATATTAATTAGTTAGCCGGCTACGTAGAATGTTGTTCGAGTGGCAGGATATTCTGCAATTTAAGCCAAAGCGGTTTTTCATTCGACAGCGTTTATTTCTTTCACTATTCACTGCGGGGCAAAGCCACAGCTTGACTCATTGTATAAAAAATCTACATCGTTTTTATATAATCTAAAAAAATAATTAATATTTAAGCACTCTCACTTTTGAAGACCTTTTTTTTGTAAGCTTTTTTTGTAATGCTGTATCTCTAAACTCCTCCATCTCGTCCAAACACGTGTTTGTAGCTGTTAGCGACTTCGGGGCCCCCCAAAAAAGCGATTTGAAACCTGACACTTCCGGCTCAATTTTCCCCACCCCACCCAGGCAAGGTCAAATTCCCCACCCCTGGGAAGGCCTTACCCGTCAAATTCCCCACTCCTGGGCACAGAAAATAGTCAAATGCCCGGGGTTTGCGGGGGGGGGGGGGGGGGGGTGGGGGGATGTTGAAGTTTCGATTTGATCGGCGCATAATGTCAATGTATTTAGTGCAGAGCACTAATTGGGGATACTTTCCAGATCAAATTGGTATTTTGTAATGTTGGTTTTTTGAGGAGAGGGGAAAACCATAGTACCCGGAGAAAAACCTCTCTGAGCACAGATGAGAACGAATAACAAACTCAACCCAGATATAATGCCGAGTACGGGAATCGAACCCGGGCTACATTGGTGGGAGGCGAGTGCTCTCACCACGGCGCCATTCCCCCCCTCCCCCCTTCCGTGGGTAGTACAGATGTCTCACCCTTTTGGTCTGTTGAGTACACTTGATTGTAAAAACGTTGGCACTTAAAAGGTATAAACCGTGAAGGATAAGACCCAACAGCTTTCTGACCTATCAGCTTATTTATCTTCATGTTGTTAAAAAATAAAAGTATATGCAGTTTTTAGGGCTTAAAATTCACATATTGCTCACAGACAAAGAAAAAGACAAAATATGCACATGCCAATAAATTATCCTATTATTTTACCAGGTTACATTGTTTACAAAATATAAATATTGAAAGTTTGCACAGGAAAACTTTTTTCAACTGAGTGTATACACAACAAAAATGCATATGAAATCAAGTGTGGCTGTGTATTGTACTTATCTTAGTCATGCTGATCAATTGGTGTTGAATAAAGACCATTAAGGCTGGTTGAGACTGCTTGACTTTGCCATACCAAGAGGTGAAGATGATGGAAGTGAAATACTTAAAATTATACATAAATTTGAACTGGGGATGAAAGAATGCTGCTTAAAGGGGAAGTATTATGCAAATTTGCGGTCATTTCAAAACCCAAAAATGTTTGTCTGTCAGCAGAAACAAAGAAATAATTGTCAGTGTTGTTGTAAATAATTTTTATCACCCCAGTGCAATAAAAATGTCGATTAGTGCCTCTGGCCAGAGACAGAGTAGGTTGGTATGGATTGAAACTTGAAAAATGTTAGCCTAATTTTTTTCAAGTTCTTGTATTTTTTGTTTCCAAAATGTGCTAGAACAGATAACAAGTTGTTCCTTTCAAGAATTGAGTTGATTTTTTTTCCGTTTGTCATTCTAGAATTATTTGGCAGCTGATTGAAGGTCTTAACTCATCATTTTTAACAAAAGATATCAAAAACGCCATGATACTTCCCCTTTAAGATGCAGACATTACTGCAATGGCTTGCAGTTCAGGTGTATCGCTTCCAAATTTTTCGTATTTATTTACTCTTGTGTTTTAGTGAATGGCAACAGTAAAATAGTGGAAGTGAAGAACAAAACTCCAGAGGAGATCGAAGAGTGGGTTGAAAGACTTAGGCATGAATCAGGAGTAAAAGTACAAAGGATAAGACAATTTTGGCACACAGAGAATCCTTCCATACAAGGAACATGGACACCATTCCTAAACAAGCCGCCATCACTGAGACGGTCAACTGTCAATTTTGATCTACGGCGCAAAGACAATCAAACAGTTGAATCTGTGTGGATGTAGCCAACATTGCAGACATTGGCGAGAAATTACCAAGTTTGGTCTTGTTCAACAAGGTGATTGTGGCACCTTTTTGCCTCCCCCACCCAAAACTCTTTTCCACGTATTACCTTGTAAAAAGCTAATGTTTTGAGAGGGTTGTTCAAGTTGGGAAAGATGTCGGCAGCAAAAACTGTAAAGTGGGCAGCTTATGCAGTCAAATGGGCCATTTGCGAGTTGCTAAGGACAAAACTTTTCATATAAAAATTAGTTTTGTTTGCATGTGAATGTAAAATAATTTCTAATTAAAGCAATGTATGATTAGCGTCACTTTCTTCATGAAGTTCAAAGCAACTCAACAATGTCCTACCAGTATTTGTATAAAGCTGTAGCTTTAAAGAAACCACAGTGTCAACATGCATTTGGTGAATTTGTTGAGTCATGAAGAGTCTTTATGTAGTGATCATTTTCTTTATTCTCCTGAACTGTATGCTTGATTAAGTAGATATTGTGGTGAGAAATAAGGTGCTGATCATTATTAAGATGTTTAGAAAGGTTTTAACACCCCTGGCAGACTAATTCCTCTAAAGATGTCCCTGCAAGGGCAAGTAATTCATGGTACTTAAGGTACCATATAGTCACCCACATAACCCTAACCCTCCATATAGTCACCCTCACCTTACCATGAATTACATGCCTCTGCAAGGAAATGAAATCCCTCTGGCTTTTAAAGGGTGGGGGGGGAGGGTGAATTTGCTTGAACATCTGAATAAAATGTAAAATATAAGAAACAATTGAATTTTTTTTTGTTATTTCTTTTGGCATATTGTGGTCCGTCGGTGATTGCGTGAACCTAAGTGTATATGACAAAAAAAAATTATTTGTTTCATCAAATCTTCATGTTGTTCTCATAAGAAAGTAGAAAAATAGAGTCCTTATCAATTTTTCTTCCCCCTGCTTTTGAGGCATATAAAAACATCAAATTTCTTTTCCGGTTGGGTACAATACAGCGCAAGATGGGAGACTGGGGATAATAGGGCTGTGATGTCAATACAGGAACACTTAGTATGTCGCGTAATCAAACGACGAAAACAGACACACAGTGTTGATTAGTCTCTGTTTATCGTCTGTGTTTTACCGTTTGAATACATGACATACTTAACTTTAAAAAAACTTGAAACCTTTTTTTGGTAAATAATAACTGAAATAATTTACTCAGACTTGCAAATAACTTATAAGCTTTGTGCTCTAAAAGTGAAAACCTTATCTTAAAGGGGAAGTATCATGAAAATTTGATGTTATTTCAAAACCCAAAAATGTTTGTCTGACAACAGAAACAAACAATAATTGTCAAGTTTTGTCACAAAATTATCACCCCAAAGTGATACTGACTGTAGATTAGTGCCCCTGGCCAGAGACAGAGTAGGCCTGTATGAGTTGAAACTTGAAAAATGTTGGGCTAATGTTTTTCAAGTTATCATATTTTTGTTTCCAAAATGCGCTAGAACAGAGGACGAGTTGTTCCTGTCGTCGTTCCAGAATTATTTTGTAGCAAAGTGAAGGTCTTAATTCAACATTTTTAGCAAAAGAGGTAAAAAAAAAACCCATGATACTTCCCTTTTAAAGGATCTTCTAATTTTCTATGTTTAATGATGGTGCCTACAATTAACGGAGTATTTTCGCATACTTTGTTACTATGGGGGAAAAGCTTATCTTAGTATGGGCTATGGAATCCAGAAAGATAATAATTTGGGGTAGTGGGGTATTTTTTTGTGAGATAATTAAGGCAATACAGTGGCATCACATCTGTTTCACTTTATGGCTTCTCAATGAAGAAAAAAAAACTGCGGGTGCCTTTAACCTTGCTTCACCCATGTGGTTCTAACTATACAGTCTGTGCATGAAATGTTGATGTGTGATAGTTCAGATGTTATTGAACGCAAGTGTAGCCGCTGGGATGAGACTGTTTCAGAAATCATTTACACTGTATTTCGGTAAAGACGGCGAGGAATCTTTTACACCCTACTACACAGCAGGTTGTCAGAGGGGCAGTCTATGAAGTCGACAGTAAAGAAAATATTTCAATCTTGAGAATAAAACTTGAAATTATTTATGTGAAAATCAAACCAGGAAAATAAAATGGGAATTTTTATGCCAAATAACTTCCCCTGTAATACTTCAAAACAAATATACCAGTAAACCTTTATTGTAACAACGAAAACTGTACAATTTACAAACTTGTATGAGTTGTTAAATTACACGATATAACCACGGTAGGTTTGCCAGAACTTCAATGTTTATGTCAACTCAAACAACCACTACAGTTTTTCTAAACTCTCTTTAGTGACTTAAGGCCAATATCAGTGTTCATTAGTATACACAGTGATTACACAAGATTATAAAGCAATAAATACACTTCAATAAAAGTTAATATTTCTGACCAGTGGTTTAACTACCTCAATTTAAGAATCGTTTTTGTTTCAACAGAAATGAGATCATGTGGTCTCAAAATTCTTTCCAGCTCTTAAGAAAGCCACATTACTCAAATAAATGATTCTCTTGCTACAAACTGTATTACAAGCACCAGTCACTAGTGATAAGTGTATAAGTGAGTACATTTTTGTGGAGAATAAAAATAAGAAAATAATAATCCACAATATATCAACTGCATGGACATGTATTTTAAAATCAAATCATTAACACCCACGGATCTGATTCAATTGTCCCACAATGCAGGTATATTTTCATTATACAATCCTGGCCAAATTGTTAGAACAGGGGACTCGCTTGGGCCGATATGCAGACATGATTTTACTCCTATGCATTCTCCCTCCATTACAAAGGCCATGAACAAAGAACAATCAACAAGTGTAAATCCTCAACATTGAACAGAGATGTCGCTCTTGTTGAAGCCAAGTAAAATGGGAAAAATTGCCAAAACAGTCAAGTGTCGCTAATGTCTTATTGGCCAGGAAAATAGTTGCATGTGGAGCTGTCAATCTATTCCTGGGAAAATTTTTCACTACTCATACTTGTAAGCAGATGAAAATCAACTATAATTTTCACAATACTTCAAATTACTTAGTAAGGAAAATAATTTATCAGTTTCCATGAAAATAGTTTGTCAAAAATATAATCATTTATCAGGATCAAGATAACTTAAAGAAATTAAAGAGTTTTCAAAAATGAGAAATGCTGGCATCCTTTGCCATATAACAGGTAAAAAACATGGGCAGCTAATTAAAAGTTGTGCTCCTTGATTGGTTATTTTCAAGGCTCCTCGATGAGTTTAAAATAACAGCAACATTACTGCATAGCAGCAAAATAATTAACTGTTTTTAAAAAAAACCCTTTGAACATCTACAACAATTAAGGCCAGGCAAACTTTATAAAATAAAAAGGTTCTAACTATAAACCTTAATTGCCATCTCACCATTCTAATAAGATTAATAACTGGATTACACTGAGTGGCAAGATGACTCGGGGAGCATTCTTTTGGGACTATTCTGTAATAGGAATACAAGGAGTACATAGGAATAGGCAAAGTGGCATTCTTTGCAGAAATAAATTGTGTGTATTCCGTTATTCCTAAACCACAATAAGAAAAACCAGAATTATTCTAAAAGAGTACACCCTCAATATACCTACACTCTTTATGCTATTTTAAAACTTGTATATTTTCGTAAGTTTTCTTCATCACAAATGATATTGAATTATACATTACAAGCTCTAAGAAAAAAAAACAACAAAAGTTAAAACATCAGTAAACGTAGTTACTGTTACAGTCGAAAGCTAAGCAGTAATGGCTGTCTTCATAGTCACTTGATAATCCTGAATTGTCGCGAAGTTAATTGTTTTCATGAAACTTCCTTCGTTTTAATTTTCACTAAAAAAATGTTGATTTGTGTTTCAGAGTCACTAACTCTAGAGAACAATTACCTTGCCATTAAGGGTATCTGTAACAGCCACAGCAATGTGACCCTCCATGCTCACTGTAATCCCGGTTAAAGAAAAATTCTTCCCTTCAGTTACCACTATTCTCCTCACGAACTCACCATCTTTAGTGTATATTGCCACACACAGGTGCCTTGTTTCTTGTTCCCATCCAGCGACGACAACAAATTCACCAGATGGATGACATGCAATGCAACAGTACTCATCTTCTTTGGTGTTAATGTTGAATTTACGCTGCTGTTTACCATCGTCGGTGAATATGAACACACAGGAACCATCCAGTATCATGACCTGACCATCAGGACCAGCAGTGATATCATCTGCATCCTGCAGTATCCCTTCTCCAAAGCTGTGTACATATCTCCCCTCATGCTCGTACACATGCACAATCCTCCAATCTGTCAGTATCAGTACTTTGTTATTGGTGACTGCCAGTCTGCCCAAGCCCTCTCTCACAGGAAACTTGTGTAGGAGGTCAGCGGTATGACTGAATATCTGAACTTCCCACTCAGCCCCATACCTCCCCGGCTCGACCAGTACATAGATGCTGCTATTGTTCATAGCAGTGATGACATCGTAAACATGTAAGACCGTCTCAGTGTCATTACGTTCAAAGTGAAATTGGAGAACAAACTTTCCGCTGCTGTCAAACACTTTCACACTTTTATCCGAATCGTCTGTTATAATAAACTGTCCATCTGCGTTTGTAGCGATATCCGTAGGATCCTTCAGGTTGTGCTCCTCTTCACCCTCCTGACCAAATGACCATGGTGTGACACAGTAGTTCTCCATACCTTGTTTCTGCAACACTTTAGAAACTCTTCCATCAAAGAGCAGATCCACTTTCTCTTCCCCGGTATCAACACAAGGCCAGTCGTACAGCGGGTTGTTGCTAAAACTGACCATCAGAATAACATCGTAGATGGTGCGATTCACATGACAAGTGGCCGAAATGATCGCCCTTCGTTCTTCTTTTCTAAACCGAGCCCAGAAGCCACTTTTAAGCTCGACAGTAAAACATTCCTTAACAGCTGACAGACTGTGTAGCTCTTCAATGCACACTCTACACGCTGCTAATGCGACCTCGGGATTGTCTACTGTCTCCAATATTGTCGACATTACTCGATATTGCATGGCCACTACGCGATCAGACAATTCCAAAGCTTCATTAGCGAATGCTTCTGTCGCTTTTCTTCGGGCATCTTTGAATCTGTCTTTTGCATCGGCAAGCGCCCTCGTAGCTGACTCATCCACGTCAGTAAGCTCCAGTCTTCTCATTCCCTTCGCCAGAGAAACTGCTTCAGCACTAGCTGTTCCAGCTGCTGCTTCTTCCTTCATCGTGCCGTGCTCCCTTTTGCGCCTTGCCTTATCAAACACTTCATACAGCAACTCGATTCCTTCTTTAAAAAAGCTGATACTTGCTAACAAATCTTTTCTTGCTAAGCCCTTCAACTGCGACTTGATATCGTCGATTTCACGCACGATCAAGCCACGGAATTTCTGATCTGTTACGTCGCCATCCTTCAACTTTTCTGCTGCTTTATCCCTTCCTTTATTCACGAGCAAACCGATGGTGGCTTTAAACACAGCCGTTATTATTGAGGACATCACAGCTAAAGAGAAAGCCAAACAATGCTAACAATTGTATTCTATGAGCTACTTGTAACAGAGCTTGTTGATTAGTGTTGTGGCGTTGCTAACTAGACAGGAAACATTTTCACATATTACCGCCTGCAAATTAGATTTCGAAACAAAGAAATACGAGTTCATAGTTCAGTGCCTCACAAAAGACTGAAAAGCGGGGTTCTTTCACCTGTTGCAATGTCTAGAAATATTTATTTTTTAACGAATCAAATGAGGAAGGAAACGATGTGTCAAGTGCGAAAACAATGACTGTCAAAGGGTTTCATTTATTGCCGCTTCTATACCCTCAAGCAGTGTCCATACCGTATCCCACTGCTAAAACTTTTCTTTTGAATATGCTTACTGTTAACAAGTCATGCATGAAAGGTGTTAGCCGTCGTTGATCGCGACTTGATATAATCGTTCAATTCAATCGTTTTTTACAACAGTTGTCACTCACATAACTGTAAGTGTTAACCGCAACGTTTCGACCGCTAAACTGCCGGTCTTCACTGATAAGGTGGTTGTGTCGATTTGTTGTCAGTATCAATATAAGTAGTAACACCATGTTTGACATCCTTGCTTTGGATGTTAGTGATTGGAAGATTTCGACTCTCGTTGTTCGAACTGCTACATAAAGCGTTGTGATAAGACATCAACAACTAGGTTAGCCGGAGTAAACATACGTCGTTTCGCGGTGCCGCCACTGCGTTGACGTCTGTTTATTCAAACTACAGCCATGTGAAACAATCGTGAGACAAACGATCAATTTGAGCTATCATGCTTGTCATTCCATAATGGCGGTGGGTGGAGAAGAGCATAGTATGCAGGCGTCTTTAGTAAGCATTTCTTCTGTAACTACCTTTCAAGAGTCCTGATCATAACAGCAACTCAGTCTATTGAGTGGAAATTCGCTTTCATTCATTTTACTTTTAAGATAGCTGTCCATAGCGTTACGTGGCACAGGGTACTATGCATCTCATTATCGCCAATATGTTATCAAAGATCCTTAAATCCAGACTCAACGACGCCGTTTGTTGTGAACGCATGCACCGTTAGGTCCTTAATTAAACAGTACGGTTTCATAAAACGTTTAGAGAAATAATTGCCATTATCAGAAGAAAGGTTAATCACCTGTTTTATCAACAGCTCAAATAAAAAACTGATCGCTTCTTAAAATTGGCCGCCACATTAAAAAAAGAAAACAAAAACTGGCTGATAAGAATTATAACGTGATGAATCTGTTTTCGCGCGAGATTTTTTCCAGCTCGCGCGCCAGCTTCTCGCCGACTCCTGAGACAAAAGAAAAGTAAAACTGCTTGAAGCAAGCTGTCTTAGAAACCACCGTAGTCTTTTTATTTTCACCGCTAGGTTCCGTTTAGCTTCTTTTTGTTGAATTAAAAACTGAATAAAATAAAATGACGCCAACGCATTATTATAAATCCATTAGTGACCAACATTTTAAAGTCTCCTGACCCGTACCAAAGTATTGCATCCAACTGATGAATTGTCCTTGTTCTTCAACATGAGTGAAGTTCATTTGACTGCTTATTATCTGTCTTGTCTATATCTTTGGTCTGTTGGTAGTTCCTTTCATAAAGAACATGTACAGCTCTGTAACGTTTTGACGCATGTATAGGTTTGGTATAGCTCCAGATAAACTAATATTGTGCTGCGCTCTTGGCCTAAAATTAGAAAAATGTAAAGACAAAACAACCAAAGCAAGTTGCTTCAAAAACGCCAACATTTTTTTATTTAAATTTCGACATCCTATGGAGACTAAATGAATTTCTACTATAAATATGAAAGGTACCAGTCAGTTTTAATTGAACTTATTAATTCAACACCTTCCATGATTTCTGAGAAACATTCCTGGATTCTTTAACAAAATATTTGCCGGCGGCAAAAAGCAATAGTGAGAGACGTAGCCAGGATTTTTCCAGAGGTACGCACAAGTTTTCCAAATCCCCCTGCAACCCCAGCCCCCCACCTCCATTTTTTTTTTCACGTGCCATCATGATGACATGAATAAAATTTCTTTATTGTAAGGATGGTGAGGTTATGCTGTACGTTTAAGCGTGATAGGAAATGGCAATTACGTCGTTACATTCTTTGCTGCTGTCTTGGGTTCATTGAAGTGCTCCGATCCCTTCATTTATTAATTAAGCCAACAAGCTAGCGGTATCTCAGGGTTTTATTCGCAAACGCCGGAGCACTTTTTACCACTGTTTTTCACATCATTGCTTTTGAGCGGCATTAAGTACGCGCTTACTCAGTATAAATCTACAAATAAACAATCAAAGTGTACATGTCTAGATCTACATCGCCAAGAGCAAAAAAAACTGAGGCATAGCTTTCCTAAAGGCATAATGGATGTAATGGTTTACTGTTACAAACACAAAGCTAACCGTATGTCTTTTCTTCCAGCAAAGACAGAAATTACCTCATTTAGGTCTACTTCCTTGTGCTTGTGAATATGTATCACGGATAGCGAGGACAACCTCGCATCTGAAATAGCACTCCGAAGTGGCGTCTTAAGCCTCTTCATGCTACTAAAGCGCCGCTTTGCAGCACATGTAGACACAGGGTATGTGAGAAGCGTCTTGACTGCTACATCAATTGTAGATTAAAATTCTGGGATAGAAAAGTCTAGCGTTCCCACCAAGGCCTGGGGAGTGCCATCTTCAACCAGCAGCCACTTATGACGCCACATAATCACTTGTCGTTTTATTCATTTTATTTTATTTTATTTTATTTCATCTTACCTGATTTGATTTGATTTCCGACTTTTTCAGGTACGCACGTGCGCATGTGCGTACAAGTAGCTACGCCCCTGCCAGTAATAGTAGTCTGGGAAAGATGATTTAGGCCGGAATTTTGAGGGAGAATCTCATTAAGATGCAATAGAATGTAAGTGCTTATCCGTTAATGGATTTAGTCAATGAAGGTTTGAGAAAAATGAAATAAATCGAAAATCGACTGAATGTAAGTTCATTTCAGTCGCCAAAGTCGCCACACTCGCCAAAAACGCCAATGAGATGCCTGTGTTTTACCTAAGGGCTCGTGTGAGACACGCAACGAAGTTTACGTGAAGAACCCACGCGTGGATAACGCGAGATGTACTTCGCGTGTGCATTATTAGTCAGAGATCTATATATATACAATCTTTAAAACTATTTGGAATTAAGCTAAAATAATATAATACTATCATGATATTTCTATAGCGCTTATACATCGTTGTACTAAGCCTAAACAAAACAAATTTAATTACAATACGAATTTAGGTTATTTTTAATTTATTGCTTGATTTTGCATCATTGGACAATCATTTTTCTTGGAAATAAATCCATTAACGGATAAGCACTAACAATCTATTGCATGTAATATTCTTTAGTGAATAAAGACAAGCATAAGTGTCATCATAACATTCAACTATTTGAAAAGAAATTTGAAACTCGCTGTGTGAATTATCCTTAATTTTTATGCCGCCATTTAGACACCGTGGTAAATACGTTTACATAAAACGATACCACTGTCCACATTAAGCTGTCTTGATGGAACCAATATTCCCTTAAAAAGCAACAATTAAAGCAGGCATCAACCGTCCTGAGGTACAGGAACAGATGATTATTACAAACATATGAAGGCAAACTTAGTGCTTTAGAAGTGGAACTGAGAGTTACTTTCATTCATTAATTCATTCATTCATTCATTCATTCATTCAAAATCTTCAGTAATTTGATCATTTCTGTATCGCGCTAGTCAAAGGCAGTTATTTTTTTAGGTCTCTCAAGAAATTTGCTTTGTTTATTAGCAAGCATTCAGTAGTCGCGTGTTTTAATTGTTCTTTTTTTAAATTGATAATTTCTATCAACTTAAGCTGTCTATTGTTTTTGATAAAAAGGTAGAGGTTTAAACTTGCATAAGCCGCCTTATTTTCATGACAAGCGTAATACTACAACTTCCTTGTACAAGATCCGTTAATTGTAACGGTTAAAATATTATCCATTAAAACAACATCTCGCTGGAATGTGTTTTAGCGTGGTACTCAGTTGGTTAACAACACCTCTCTGTGAAGGACGTATCCATAAAAGAAGCACTGGCTCTGTCATCGCTTTCATTACAGCTTCTGTTCAGAAAATCTCTCAAATGACACAGGCATGGCCCCACACTGATCGCTTCCTCTTTTTCGCTGGAAAAGATACATCTGTATGCAATAAAAGATGGAATCGTCTTCCTTTAAAGGACAACATCCTTCTCAGTGGACTGAAAATCGCAAACAAATCTTGATGAGAACGCACCAAAAATCACCGTTTAGATTAACCCGCAATCTGAAAGGTTTGCCAAGTGATTGTTTCAAGTGAAATGTTTTCGATCTCGACGGGTTTTAATATATATTTTGTAGACGTGAATTTCAGCGTTTTTTCAAAAGATCATCACTTGTTTCATGCACGTTTGCCCACCATCAAATTTGAGTCAACGTATTTGGAACGTACATGGGGCTCATTTCTGCGTTTCACTTAAGTTAAAAAATCTGGATCCACCCTCTTGTTGAGATTTATGATGGCTACATTTATAAACGGCAACCGTTAAAAAATAATATGAGCAGTACGAATTAATAACCACTTTGCAAAATCTCGCTTGGTAAAGGCCTGGTGAACATGAGTGGACGAGAAAATATTTTCATATTTGCACGAGGGCCATATGAATGTACTGAAAAACTGTCATACCCAATCTCCCCTCTTGTCATTGCCCAAATGTAGGCGGTCTGGGATCTGGGTACTACTTAGGTGTTGAGTAAACAGAGTAAACAATAATCGATGCTTGGAAAGTTTCTTTTATTTTCTTTGATTTATTTAAAGGGAGGGGTTCACGGTTCTGCGCATGTTCAAGAATCAAAATACTTTTTTGCCTTTCCTCGCTATGACCCAAGGCTGTTAAATTTAATTCGCTGTTTATGAACCATTCGGAAGGGAATAGGTAACTCGTGTGGTAATTTTTTCATATGATTGCGTTACTTCGCATGCAAATAACTGTAAACACATCAGCCGTGGAATAAATCCTACGGGTCAACGCTAAATTCAATATCGACGATGTGAGTACAATCCGCTAACATTTTCTGTGAATTTTGGTCATCAGTCATTTTGCGTGGACTAATTATAGAATGTGATTACTGAAGTACATGTGAATGGGATTTTTAAGGCCCTAAAGTTGATAAGAAAGAGATAAAAGCATTTAGATTCATGCACATTCACTGAAATGTGAACCCCTCCCTTTAAATGTAAATATATTCGTTATGTATGTCAAGAGACAAGGTGCATTGTTATGGAGACTTGTAGTAAAATATATATTTTTTACTTTCAATTTTGAATTAAACATATTTACAGTTCCTTGCATACGTTCGTCGTTTACATGTAATTATTTTCAGAAAAGAGATGAAATTGTTTCCATATTTTTCACTCCATATGAAAAAAGTATGTATTTTTTTTTTTAATCTTTGAATTGAACATTGTTTAGAGTACCTTGCATAAGTTCGTATTTAAGATGTTATTATCTTTAGTAAAGAGATGGAATTGTTTCCATATTTTTCACTCCATATGAAAACAGCTGTTTGTTTGTTTGAGGTCTAATAACCTTAACTTTTTGCAAATCTCATGGTCATGACTAACATGGAGGTACGCGAACCAGTTTATGCTAACAAATGCCGTGTTACTTTGTTCTTTCTGACCGTCGAATAGTTTTTGCAGCAAACAACGTTACTTAATTTGGTAATAAAAACTTGAGTTTGCCAGTATATCTGTTGGCTGTCCGCTTGTAGAGGCTTTAAAAAAGCAGAAAGAAAAAAAATCGAAGGGCGTCTTCGAAGAGATGAAGTTGTTAGTTGACGTAATTTTCACTCCATGGACACAAGCACCCTCGACTTGATTCCGAGGCAGTTTTATGTTGAACAGAAGGTGATCACGAAATTCATCAGATCTTGGCAGTCTGCGTTTAGCCGCTGATTGGCACCGATGTTCGCAAAATGAACTTTATTCCTCAATCCTGCTTGCTTGGTTGGCTCTTTGTTCTATTCTAGTAGAACAGAAGTCGCAAACTTTTTCGACTAGTTTTCGTGCAATTTGATCTTCAAACAAACTTTCTTCCACCCCACCATAACAAGCCGCGAGGGCTTCTTTCTTCTCTGCTCTGTACAATTGTTTTATTATTATTTGTGTTAAGTCTCTGAATGAAGTTTAAATTGTCTGTTCAGGCTCGGTTTTTACTCCTTGTCGTCTAAACTGTCGTATGATTTGTGTGGTTGACGTAACCTTGAATTTGTGGAGGCGTCTTGTCGGTTTTATGCTGGAAAAACTCTCTTGGTAAGAATGAATTACGCGTCACTCTCATTCTCTGTAAAAGTAAAGAAGACAAAATATGTAATATTACAAATAAATAAAGTACGTAAAGCTCATTAACTGTTTCTCTTCGAATGCAAAGACAAGATTCAGAGTAACATAATTTTAATAACTTGGGGAAAAGGAACGAAACCTCAACATACAAAGAAGTGCTCTGTAAGTAGCTTTAATTTTATTGACTTTAGGATTTGGTCTTGATAAATAGAATAAAATAGACAATATTACAGCAAAGTACTGCTCAGTAGCTTTCACCTGAATGGTCACACTTTAGGATTTCAATCACAGACTCAAAAGATAGAACCACCCTGTACAGCATAATAAGCAGCACCACAGGAAAGTACTGCTCAGTAGCTTTCATTTGAATGGTCACACGTTAGAATTTCAACCACGGACTCCAAAGTTAGAATCACCTTGTACAGCAAAATAAGCAAAATCACTAGAAAGTACTGCTCAGTAGCAGTTTTGTTTAAGTGGTGTTAGTAGTAATAGAGGGTCAAAATTAAGCCCCGTAAGTGTCTTCCCCTGTCTTCCTGCATACTAATAAGTGCCTTCCTCCATACTAATTAAGTGCCTAGTCAGTGGCAGTAAGCAAAAAGCCATTTTAATCCCTAACTGGCACAAACAGACAGTTAGTATGCTTACCCTTTTACAGACGTTAAATGATCCAATCAGAATGCAAAGCAAATACATATAGCGCGGGCGGCACCAAGCGCGGGAAAACGCGCACGAACAAGTCACGAGTGATTTGGGGTTTGCTTCTCATTGGTTGAGAAAGTGGCGTGAGTTTGCTATCCAATCATAAAGTGCAGCAAACATCAAAATGAACCAATCATGCATGTAGCAGGCACCAGTAGCATGAAGAAAACCATAAAAGTGC
This sequence comes from Pavona decussata, assembly GCF_977016875.1. Taxonomy (NCBI): domain Eukaryota; kingdom Metazoa; phylum Cnidaria; class Anthozoa; order Scleractinia; family Agariciidae; genus Pavona; species Pavona decussata. Next base: position 677,743 of record NW_028145462.1, read on the forward strand.
CTCTTTACAGTTTAGGCTTGAGTGCGGGAAAACGCGCACGAACAAGTCACGATTGGTTTTGATTTTGCTTTTCATTGGTTGAGAAAGTGGCGCGAATTTTGCGAACCAATCGTAGAGCGCAGTAAAGGAAAACCTTCATTATAGTGATAATAATGCGGTGCTAACAATTATAAACTCATATGCAGCAAACGTGACCCAAAAGTCACACTGTGGCTAAAGTTTCAGTATTCTATTAAATACAGCGGTTGATCTGACTTTTTATGGTGATGCTATTCGAGTATTGGATAAACTACTTTGAGGCAAATGGGCTCCGTCCGTCCTCACCTAAAATGCTGTCAGAAACCATGAAAGTGCCTGTTTACAGTTTAGGCTTGAGTTGTTCAACCCTCTCTTCAAAATTGCCATCTTCTTCCTGTATGTGCCGCTGAAACGCGCACAAAACGGCGTTGAAGTGTTTTAAGATGGGCGTATCACAGGTAACAGCCTCGTCTTCAAAGAACTTGACGTACTCGTGGTAGCCTGCGTTGTTTTTGTTATAATCGTTGAAGTGATGCTCAAACCTGATCTCGTCTTCTATGAAACATTTGCGCACGGCGTCCCCAGCACACGGCCCGTACGAGTCCTCCTCTGAGCAGATAATAAAATAGAACAGTAAACTACCTGTACCAGTGCTAATTGTGTACCGTATATTTAAGAGGGATGCCCATTCTTGATATCAGTCCAATACTAGAATGACTGAACCAGTTATGGCAAAGACTAACCCGAGGTGACTTTTAACTTGGCTAGCATTGGTTTCCAACATTTCTACTTTAACTGATCAATACTACCAGTCTTTATCAGTTGACACAACAACCTGGTACCTTGCAAACCTGGATTTAAACTGTGAACAGGCTCTTTAAACTGAAAGAGGCTGGTGAGAGCCATGGGACATTTCATTTTACGGGCGTCAAGTTGCCGATTGAACAAAATTCACTAACCGATATTCGTCAAGTTCTCTTCCTCCATTATTCCAATGAAAGAAAATGGAAATGGTGAAATGAGTAAAGTGAAAAAAGCCTTACTTGATGGGGGCTCGAATCCATGACTTCGGATCTGCTCCTAAAGGTGGCGGTTTGTCGTAATTGCGTTGTTTCTTTGGGACAAAGACCCCTCTACAGAGGTGTATAAATGGACACCGGTGAAAATATAGTGTTGGATGACACTCCTTTTTTCTCTTTTGGTATTGGGATCACCAAGTAATATAAAGCAAAGTACGCCAAATATATGTGCACCAAACACTCGGCTAACGAACAATGGTTTCCGTATCGTCAAGAAACATCCGATTAGCGGATTGTCGGAGGTGAGTTGTAGGCTTTTTAAGTCCTGGCGATATAACATTTCTAGTTATGTGTGAGTTCTCACCTGATTCTAAGGCGATTGTTCACAATTCTTCAAACAACGGCATGTGTTCACACAAACCCGACAGTGTTGCAAGGACCATGTGCTGCCACTGAAAGGCGACGATGAAATCAAGGATGTCCTCGTTAGTTGAAGGTAAAGAACCAGCAGAACGCACCAAGCAAGGGCCAACTCCCTGTGAGGAAATTCGAAAAGTCATAACAACAACAACTACATGCCTCGTGTCTAAAGCGGCCTTCACACGGCAAACTAAAGTTGGCAAACTTGTGTTGTCAAACTCAAGTTGCTGTGTGTGAACGGCACAAAAACAGTCGGCAAACAAGTTGGTAAACTGTTGGCGACAAATAGAACTTGCCTCTATTCTCGCCAACTTTTTCGTGTTGGCAAACTCGAATTTGACGTGTGAACGCAAGAGTTGGCCAACTTTTTGGAGCTGGCCAACACATGTTGGCCGACAAAAAATTGCCGTGTGAAGGCCGCTTAAGGGAATGGTGATCAAAACTACTATACTCGAACAGGACCCTTTAAACCACAAAACAGATGCATTGCTCTCTGCCTGTACTCCCCTTCCTGAACGTCAACAAATTGTGTCTTTACTGCATAGCCACCCCTCTATCCAGCAGTAAAAAAATGCCAAATTATGAGATTGACAAACCTCACTTTTCTGTTGTTCTGGCAATGCTGACTCTTGCTTGCTGAATATTTCTATGTCAAATCAAATTTAAAGCCAATAAAGTTTTGCTGGTAATATTCATGAGATGGGTGGTCTCTCCGATAACCCCCCCCCCCCCCCTTACCCCTAGACTTCAAACACACTTGTTATGACCAGTAAGCTCGTAAAGTCTAAACTTCACTTTACATCGCTATACCAGTAAACAGAGGAATGATGACCCTACCTTAAAATATAGGCAAGATGCATGAATTTTGTCTGCAGCCGTGTTAATACGGCCTCCCGCAGACTGTACATAAGCTCCTTCCACATTAAACCCTTCCTGTAGACACTCGAGAGCCTCTTCAAGGCCGGATCTATGCTGTACAACATACCCTCTCACAAAAGATGTGAAGCTCACAACAAAAATTAATAATGCGGAAGATGATCATTGAAAACATTGCGGTCTGGAGCACAGGAAAATGGAACAAGGAAAGTAAGTAAAGTAAGTGAAGTAATATATCAAACACGAGAAAGCGTGTTTCATCAGATATCCAAACACTGAGAAGTAGATTGAAAAAAGGAGGTGCAGCCGAGTTTTTTTAAACGACTTCGAGTCGGAGAAATTCAAGGCTAAGTTGGCAAAATTTTATGGTAATTAGGATCTCATATCCAAACCACGGTCACGGTAGTGATTTTCTTTGTTTTCTCTTGATGAATTATTAATGAGTTTGAGAACTTTATTTAAGACAGGGTGGCCCAATCAGCTACTGGGCTGTTATCCTGAGGGGCCCTGTATACATCTCAAATCATAATAGCAAAGTAATCAATTACAATGAGCGCTTGTAGTCTAAAACCTTGTGGTCTGAGAAAAAAATTACAATTTATATGATTCTAATAAACACTTTTGGGCTTAAATATTACAAGAACTCTGTTAGTTGCCTATCGATTTCAAAGTCTGTATATGAGATGTTCACACTGTCGCAGTGATGCCAACTCCCCCGCTTTTGGCCGGAGACTTACGCTTTTTTGCCTCGTCTCCCGCTCTCCCGCGTTGGAACAGAAATCTCCCGCTTTTACGTCCCCTATAAATATTGAATACTGAGTTCCTCCTTTTTTTGTGTGTGTCATACTGCCATTAGACTAGATGGAATTTTTCGTTTTTCCGTTTAACGTAATGAAATGTTTAATTTTTGATGGGACACCCCTCGGAGGCTCTTCGCCGTTGCTTACACGGTTCTGCTGGCTGCCCCTGAAGATTTGTAGATGTCTCCCGATTTTTGTACTCCTCGGGGGGTTGGCATGTATGCTAGTGTCGGGTGTGTGTGAGCACATGCCGTTGGGCTAAACTATTGCAAAAACCCTTACTTTTTCTCCAACTCGTTAAGCTGCAGCTTTATGATAAGTAAAGTTATTAAAACTGAATCGCCTCTGGTAATGTTTTTAATGAGGAAGAGAAACCATTTATTTCGAAACGTTAGTCTTTTGTCTTAACTTTTGTTTTGCCAGTGTCTTTGATACAATGGAAAATAACATCTTTTTCGTAATGATTAAAAAGAGGCCTTCAAAGAATACGAACAGGTCAAACTATTAAACCAGGGGAACTTTCAGTTTGGTTAAAAATTTCGGAACTTCCCATGTCAAATTGGTAGAGCAGCCACAAGCACTCTCGCGGATGTCGCAATTTCTTGTGACGATGGATACAACTTTCACGAGGAAATTAAAACTTTGTTGAATATACAGAAAGCTTTTACTTTGTACATGTTAATAGCAGCGCCAGAAGAAATTTAAACAGAATGCAGGTGTTTTGCGTCTTCAGCAAGAGAAAATTTGTCAATACGGTTAATGTCACATGTGGGTGCGAGTATATAACAGAAATCAGGGAAATTTTGTGCAAATGCAGGGAATGTTCCCTTACAGTGATCCCAATGATGTTCAGAAACTGAGTTATTTGTTATTTATTGTGTTCGTTTTTGGAGTTTAGAAAGCTGATTGTCTGCTTTTACTGATTGTAAACTGTGCTTAGGGATTAGGGAAACAACTGAAATGCTTTGTTCCTTGCTTTCCTTATGCTCAACAATGACAAAAATCCAATGGCTTCGCTTAAATTGGAAGGGCCGTTTCCATACCGCGAGACTTGCAACAAGTGTTGCTTGATATCGTAAGCATGTACCGCTGAACCGATTCTCAGTGGGTAATAACATTTCAAGTAAAATGGAATTGTAAAGTGTATTATAATGAGAGCATGCAATGTATATAGTTTATTTTTTATCGCCGGTGTGAAACTATTCAACTAGAGCTTGAAATGTTCGCCTCAACTTATGATGAAGACTGATAATTTCGTTTTAACACAACAATTTGAGATCAACTGGTTTGCGATATCCTTTATTTATGACATTAAAGCGTTCAAAAATTATTTTAGAACACACAGAACAAAAGTTATATAATAAAGAGAATTATTGGCATCAGCGAAAATATCGCTTACCCGCTGGCCTGTATGTGAAACTTGACGCGGGCAGAGATTTGAGAACAATCATGCACGAAATATAACAAAACTGAAGAGAACTTTTTGGCCTTCAGCTCCGCTAAACAATCATCACAGTACTACAGAAACAATTATGGGAAGTTACTAAGAAATTAATTACTATGTGTAAAATATGCCTTTAACAATAAAATACTGCGTAACTTACAGTCCACTGAAGTTTGACAAAACTCAGTTTAAAAAGCTTAGGAAGTGAAATCAGTGATTTGGGGGAAATTTCTTGTCGCCCCGATCTTTGTTGTTTATCAAACATCTATGCAAAGCTGAGAAAATTATGAATAAATAAATTTGTATTAAATATTGCCTACATTTTAAAAGGAAATATGAAAGCTGCGTTGAAGATCGTCGACTGAGTTAATATCAGCCTTCATTCACGAATTAAACCAAGAAAACCTACCGACAGTGTTTCAAGCAAGCTGTAACTATCTTTGTACTAGGTAAGGGACCGATCGTTTATTACGTCCTAGGGGGGGGGGGGGGGGGTAATTTTTTTAAACGAGTTCTTTTTGGGGGGTAATTTTTTACCTTGTACGAAAAGTGAGGGGGGTAAAATTTAAAGGGTACCAACTAAATGTATTTAGCAATCATTCTTCTCATCAATCATAGAGTTGGTAAAATCGACTAGATACTTCTCCATATCGCTACTATTCTTCAGAGCGACAAAGATCTTGCACGTAATTGGTTGAGTAATGACATAGACAGGCAAACCGTGTATTTCATCAAGCAGTTTATCTCTGAAGGCTTGTTTATCTGGGCAAAAAAATTGACCAAAAGACGAATAGAGATGGTAGGCTTCTTCAAAATCAGGAACACATGTCAAAATCTATATATCCACATCCTTGATCCACATCCATACATCAAATGCTCCTGTACTGCTCTCAAACCCCGAGCTGCTTTGACCTTCTGTGCACCTTCTTTTTACGTCTGAAGAATAGACTCCAGCAATAACAAAACATCGTTATTATCAAGACATTGAAGAGATATTCTAAGGTACGTTCCTTACTTGAATTTCGCCTAACTTCTGATTGTTTCTCTTGCCAGTTCAGATTCAGAGAGCTAGCGACTTCCGCATGTAACCAAGCGTTGTGGCCAGGACCTTCTCAACAATTCAACCACCAGGCCAACCATGGGAGGGGGGGAGGGTAAAATTTTCAAACTGTCGTTGCCGTGGGGGGGGGGAGGGGTTAAACTTTTGTTTGAAAGATTTTTTGGGGGGTAAAATTTTCATACACTCGATTTTTTAGAAAACCGCCGCCTCCCCCTAGGACGTAATAAACGATCGGTCCCTAATGTGTAAAAATAAATTAATTTTCTAGATTCAGTGCTATTTTTGCAATTAGTGATATTTGCAAGTTGCGTTAATATATTTTTTTTTGTCTCGTCTGTGGATTTATACAATAACTGTCCAAATTCCCGCGTGCTGATTGGCTCGTAGCTATTGTCTATAAGAGTACAGACAATAAAAATGACGTCAGATGTAACGCGCGCGCTTTCTCAACGAAAAAAATAGCCAATTCCGCTCGTACTTTTTCCATGTTATTGTAAAAAACAAATCGACGGCAGTTTTCTATGGTCTATACTCTTATAGACCATAAAATGACGCCATAAAATGTCCAAAACTTGGCAGTGAAACCACTCGCCTGCGGCTCGTGGTTCCACTTGAGTTTTGAACATTTTTGACGTCATTTTATGGTCTATAAGAGTATAGACCATAGAAAACTGCCGTCGATTTGTTAATTTTATATTTGCAGGATTCTAAAAGTTAAGGAAATTTCATTTTGTTGTTAGTATACATACAGAAGTCCCCCAAAGGAGAGGCTGTGTTTTGTCAACTCCAAGCCTCTTACATGAATAACATACTTCAAAAGGATCTGGGAACAAATTTCTAAATTTCAATATGGCGCAGGTTGGAATCCCTAACAGAGTATTCGGTCGCTTTGTTCGTCCGTTACAGCGGCTTGTTTTTAATTACTGTAAACGCGGAGGAAGCAGCAGAGGAATAAGGTAATGCATTAACTGTTGAAAAGGTTGTTGTCTTTTCGTGAAGCTCTTTTGACCAGCATCACCTCGTGTGTTTATCTCAGGGAATACATTGACAAGGAGATTGTGGAATTTGCAAAGAACAAGCCTGAAGCTGCAATTTACGAGAACGAAATGGGAAACATCCCAGGATCGTTGCAAATTTTCGTAAGTTGATTTCGTAAGTTACTTAAGCTTAATGGATGTCTAATCAAATACTGTCTTCAAGTGGTTTTAAAAATGACCTTACTCTCTTAATACAGGGATTACGAGAATTTTCTGTGATCATTCATTGTGCATATTAACCCCTTGGTTGTGCTTTTTTCTGCATAAAATAAAAAAAAAAATCACTTTTTTTAAGCGTCAATGTATTTAGCGCAGAGCACTAATTGGGGACACTTTCCAGAATGACTAATTTGGTATTTAGAAACGTTGGTTTTTGAGGAGAGGGGAAAACCGGAGTACCCAGAGAAAAACCTCTCGGAGCAAGGACGAGAACCGACGACAAATTCAACCCACATATGACACTGAGTCTGGGAATCGAACCTGGGCTACGTTGGTGGGAGGCGAGTGCTTTCACCACTGCGCCATCCCTCCTCCCCCCTGGGTAGTACAGATGTCTCACCCTTGTGGTCTGCTGAGTACACTTAATTGTAAAAACGTTGTCACTTAAGGACGGTGCCTACTATTGTTACGGCGCATACGTTCTACGCATCTCGTGATACTCGGGTTTCCTATGGGTGGTGCCTACTAATTCAGGGATATTTTTGCTCTGTTTAAAACTATGCGGAGAAAGCAGAACTTAGCAAGTGCTTTTGGTATCCAAAAAGAAAATTGGGGGTAACCATGTATTTTTTTTAGAGATAATAAAGCTTCAATTTGGAAAAAAACCGCCGTACATTTCTTTGTAATTTACTGTTTTTTAGAATAATAATATTGTTGCTTAATTATCTCTCAAAAATGCGTGGTTACCCCCAATTTTGTTTTTGGATTTCAATAGTCCTTGCTAAGATCTGCTTTCTCTGCACTGTCATAAAATGCGCAAAAATACTGTGGTATTAGTAGGCACTGTCCTTAAAAGGTATGAACCATGAAGTATAAGACCCAACAACTTTCTGGGAAGCATTTGACCTATCAGCTTTTTTATCTTCATGTTGTTAGAAAATAAAAGTATGTGCAGTTTTTAGGACTTAAAATTCACATATTGCTCGCAGACAAAGAAAAAGACATGAAATATGAACATGCCAATTAAATTATCCTATAATTTCATCAGGTACTTGCATTGTTTACAATTGAAAGTTTGTACAGGACAACTTTTTTCAACTGAGTGTATACACAACAAAAATGCATATGAAATCAAGTGTGGTTGTGTATTGTACTCATCTTAGTCATACGGATCACTTGGTGTAGAATAAAAACCATTAAAGCTGATTGAGACCACTTGACTTTTGCTTATGCCATACCAAGAGGTGAAAAGTGGAAGTGAAATACTTGAAATACATAAATTTGAACTGGGGATGAAAGAATGCTGCATAAAGTGGAAGTATTATGCAAATTTGCTGTCATTTCAAAACCCAAAAATGTTTGTCTGTCAGCACAAACAAAGAAATAAATTATCAAGTTTGTTTTAAATAATTTTTATCGCCCCAGTGCAATAAAACTGTCAATTAGTGCCTATGACCAGAGACAGAGTAGGTTGGTATGGATTGAAACTTGAAAAATGTTAGGCTAATTTTTTTCAAGTTCTTGTATTTTTTGTTTCCAAAATGTGCTAGAACAGATAACAAGTTGTTCCTTTCAAGAATTGAGTTGATTTTTTTTCCTCTTGTCATTCTAGAATTATTTGGCAGCTGATTGAAGGTCTTAATTCATCATTTTTAACAAAAGATATCAAAAACGCCATGATACTTCCCCTTTAAGATGCAGACATTACTGCAATGGCTTGCAGTTCAGGTGTATCGCTTCCAAATTTCTCGTATTTATTTACTTTTGTGTTTTAGTGAATGGCAACAGTAAAATAGTGGAAGTGAAGAACAAAACTCCAGAGGAGATCGAAGAGTGGGTTGAAAGACTTAGGCATGAATCAGGAGTAAAAGTACAAAGGATAAGACAATTTTGGCACACAGAGAATCCTTCCATACAAGGAACATGACACCATTCCTAAACAAGCCGCCATCACTGAGACGGTCAACTGTCAATGGATCTACGGCGCAAAGACAATCAAACAGTTGAATCTGTGTGGATGTAGCCAACATTGCAGACATTGGCGAGAAATTACCAAGTTTGGTCTTGTTCAACAAGGTGATTGTGGCACCTTTTTGCCTCCCCCACCCAAAACTCTTTTCCACTTATTACCTTGTAAAAAGCTAATGTTTTGAGAGGGTTGTTCAAGTTGGGAAAGATGTCGGCAGCAAAAACTGTAAAGTGGGCAGCTTATGCAGTCAAATGGGCCATTTGCGAGTTGCTAAGGACAAAACTTTTCATATAAAAATTAGTTTTGTTTGCATGTGAATGTAAAATAATTTCTAATAAAAACAATGTATGAAGCGTCACTTTCTTAATGAGGTTCAAAGCAACTCAACAATGTCCTACCAGTATTTGTATAAAGCTGTAGCTTTAAAGAAACCACAGTGTCAACATGCATTTGGTGAATTTGTTGAGTCATGAAGAGTCTTTATGTAGTGATCATTTTCTTTATTCTCCTGAGCTGTATGCTTGATTAAGTAGATATTGTGGTGAGAAATAAGGTGCTGATCATTATTAAGATGTTTAGAAAGGTTTTAACACCCCTGGCAGACTAATTCCTCTAAAGATGTCCCTGCAAGGGCAAGTAATTCATGGTACTTAAGGTACCATATAGTCACCCACATAACCCTAACCCTCCATATAGTCACCCTCACCTTACCATGAATTAAGGAAATGCAAGGAAACAAGATGCCTGCTACACTGGCATTACGCGTGATGCCCGGACTGATTCATTTATTCCAACTGTATGCTTCGCCGATTGATAAAACTATCCTTGCTAATGGAATAGTTTGAGTCACGACGATCGCGTTACGCTGTTCCCCTTGTGTTACGTTACTCAGGGTTTCAAGGGAAATTGCGGGAATTCCATTGCGATAACGTAAGCTTCTCAATGACCTCTTCTCTGTCTGCAATCGTGGACTAAGACTGTCAAAGAGAGCACGATTCCTTCGCCAAGGAACTCTCCAATTTCCACCGTTTTAGATGTCGAGTGCTTCTTAGAAGTTATTCTTTCGATTTACCGCTTCAAAATGGTGAAATTTCCGTTTCAAAACGGCACACTTGAGTCCAGAACATGTTAACAATATGGCGCCACAATTTAATGCAGTTTTAATGAAGAAATCAAATGATGCATTGACGTCACACAGGTAAGGGTGAGTGGGTCCCCTCCCTCGCGATATAAGCGACAAGAATGGATTTTGATTGGCCTGCTTTTGTTGAAGACAATCAGAACAATACATCCCGAGTAGGAGAGGGGAGAGTTTAATGCATAAATTAATATACTGATTTGTAGCTACGAGGAAGAAAAAAAAAAAAGAAATCGACCCGTTTTTAGACACGGTATGCCCCTTCAGGGCATCCCGCGTAATAAAATCCCTCTGGCTTTTAAAGGGTGGGGGGGGGGGGGGGGGTGAATTTGCTTGAACATCTGAATAAAATGTAAAATATAAAAAAATGATTGAATTTTTTTTTGTTATTTCTTTTGGCATATTGTGTTCCGTCAGTGATTGTGTGAACCTAAGTGTATATGACAAAAAAAATTATTTGTTTCATCAAATCTTCATGTTGTTCTCATAAGAAAGTAGAAAAATAGAGTCCTTATCAATTTTTCTTCCCCCTGCTTTTGAGGCATATAAAAGCATCAAATTTCTTTTCCGGTTGGGTACAATACACCCAAGATGGGAGACTGGGGATAATAGGGCTGTGATGTCAATACAGGAACACTTAGTATGTCGCGTATTCAAACGACGAAAACAGACACACAGTGTTGATTAGTCTCTGTTTACCATCTGTGTTTTACCGTTTGAATACATGACATACTTAACTTTAAAAAAACTTGAAACCTTTTTTTGGTAAATAATAACTGAAATAATTTACTCAGACTTGCAAATAACTTATAAGCTTTGTGCTCTAAAAGTGAAAACCTTATCTTAAAGGGGAAGTATCATGAAAATTTGATGTTATTTCAAAACCCAAAAATGTTTCTCTGACAACAGAAACAAACAATAATTGTCAAGTTTTGTCACAAAATTATCACCTCAAAGTGATACTGACTGTAGATTAGTGCCCCTGGCCAGAGACAGAGTAGGCCTGTATGAGTTGAAACTTGAAAAATGTTGGGCTAATGTTTTTCAAGTTATCATATTTTTGTTTCCAAAATGCGCTAGAACAGAGGACGAGTTGTTCCTGTCGTCGTTCCAGAATTATTTTGTAGCAAAGTGAAGGTCTTAATTCAACATTTTTAGCGAAAGAGGTAAAAAAAAAAAAACCCATGATACTTCCCCTTTAAAGGATCTTCTAATTTTCTATGTTTAACGATGGTGCCTACAATTAACGAAGTATTTTTGCATACTTTGTGACTATGGGGGAAAAGCTTATCTTAGTATGGGCTATGGAATCCAGAAAGATAATAATTTGGGGTAGTGGGGTATTTTTTTGTGAGATAATTAAGGCAATACAGTGGCATCACATCTGTTTCACTTTATGGCTTCTCAGTGAAGGAAAAAAAAACTGCGGGTGTCTATATTAACCTTGCTTCACTCATGTGGTTCTAACTTTACAGTCTGTGCATGAAATGTTGATGTGTGATACTTCAGATGTTATTGAACGCAAGTGTAGCCGCTGGGATGAGACTGTTTCAGAAATCATTTACACTGTATTTCGGTAAAGACGGCGAGGAATATTTTACACCCTACTACACAGCAGGTTGTCAGAGGAGCAGTCTATGAAGTCGACAGTAAAGAAAATATTTCAATCTTGAGAATAAAACTTGAAATTATTTATGTGAAAATCAAACCAGGAAAATAAAATGGGAATTTTTATGCCAAATAACTTCCCCTGTAATACTTCAAAAGAAATATACCAGTAAACCTTTATTGTAACAACGAAAACTGTACAATTTACAAACTTGTATGAGTTGTTAAATTACACGATATAACCACGGTAGGTTTGCCAGAACTTCAATGTTTATGTCAACTCAAACAACCACTACAGTTTTTCTAAACTCTCTTTAGTGCTGACATGACCTCTTCCTAGACTAATGTTGACTTAAGGCCAATATCAGTGTTCATTAGTATACACAGTGATTACACAAGATTATAAACCAATAAATACACTTCAATAAAAGTTAATATTTCTGACCAGTGGTTTAATTACCTCAATTTAAGAATCGTTTTTGTTTCAACAGAAATGAGATCATGTGGTCTCAAAATTCTTTCCAGCTCTTAAGAAAGCCACATTACTCAAATAAATGATTCTCTTGCTACAAACTGTATTACAAGCACCAGTCACTAGTGATAAGTGTATAAGTGAGTACATTTTTGTGGAGAATAAAAATAAGAAAATAAGAATCCACAATATATCAACTGCATGGACATGTATATTTTTAAAATCAAATCATTAACACTCACGGATCTGATTCAATTGTCCCACAATGCAGGTATATTTTCATTATACAATCCTGGCCAAATTGTTAGAACAGGGGACTTGCTTGGGCCGATATGCAGACATGATTTTACTCCTATGCATTCTCCCTCCATTACAAAGGCCATGAACAAAGACAAATCAACAAGTGTAAATCCTCAACATTGAACAGAGATGTCGATCTTGTTGAAGCCAAGTAAAATTGGAAAAATTGCCAAAACAGTCAAGTGTCGCTAATGTCTTATTGGCCAGGAAAATAGTTGCATGTGGAGCTGTCAATCTATTCCTGGGAAAATTTTTTACTACTCATACTTGTAAGCAGATGAAAATCAACTATAATTTTCACAATACTTCAAATTACTTAGTAAGGAAAATGATTTATCAGTTTCCATGAAAATAGTTTGTCAAAAATATAATCATTTATCAGGATCAAGATAACTTAAAGAAATTAAAGAGTTTTCAAAAATGAGAAATGCTGGCATCCTTTGCCATATAACAGGTAAAAAACATGGGCAGCTAATTAAAAGTTGTGCTCCTTGATTGGTTATTTTCAAGGCTCCTCGATGAGTTTAAAATAACAGCAACATTACTGCATAGCAGCAAAATAATTAACTGTTTTTAAAAAAAACCCTTTGAACATCTACAACAATTAAGGCCAGGCAAACTTTATAAAATAAAAAGGTTCTAACTATAAACCTTAATTGCCATCTCACCATTCTAATAAGATTAATAACTGGATTACACTGAGTGGCAAGATGACTCGGGGAGCATTCTTTTGGGACTATTCTGTAATAGGAATACAAGGAGTACATAGGAATAGGCAAAGTGGCATTCTTTGCAGAAATAAATTCTGTGTATTCCGTTATTCCTGAACCACAATAAGAAAAACCAGAATTATTCTAAAAGAGTACACCCTCAATATACCTACACTCTTTATGCTATTTTAAAACTTGTATATTTTCGTAAGTTTTCTTCATCACAAATGATATTGAATTATACATTACAAGCTCTAAGAAAAAAACAACAACAAAAGTTAAAACATCAGTAAACGTAGTTACTGTTACAGTCGAAAGCTAAGCAGTAATGGCTGTCTTCATAGTCACTTGATAATCCTGAATTGTCGCGAAGTTAATTGTTTTCATGAAACTTCCTTCGTTTTAATTTTCACTAAAAAAATGTTGATTTGTGTTTCAGAGTCACTAACTCTAGAGAACAATTACCTTGCCATTAAGGGTAACAGCAATGTGACCCTCCATGCTCACTGTAATCCCGGTTAAAGAAAAAATATTCTCTTCAGTTACCACTATTCTCCTCACGAACTCACCATCTTTAGTGTATATTGCCACACACAGGTCCCCTGTTCCTCGTTCCCATCCAGCGACGACAACAAATTCACCAGATGGATGACATGCAATTCGCTGGTACTCATCTTCTTTGGTGTTAATGTTGAATTTAAGCTGCTGTTTACCATCGTCGGTGAATATGAACACACAGGAACCATCCAGTGTCATGATCTGGCCATCAGGACTAGCAGTAATATCACGTACAACCTTCAGTATCCCTTCTCGAAAGCTGTGTACATATTCCCCTCATGCTCGTACACATGCACAGTCGTCCATCCTGTCAGTACCAGCACCGACACCAGCACCTTGTTATCGGTGACTGCCAGTCTGCTCCTGCCCTCTCCCCTCACAGGAAACTTGTGTAGTAAGTCAGCGGTCTGACTGAATACCTGAACTTCCCGCTCAGCCCCATACTCCCCCAGCCCGACCAGTACATAGATGTTGCTATTGTTCACATCAGTGGCGACATCAAAAACACGTAAGCCCGTCTCAGTGTCATTACGTTCAAAGTGAAATTGGAGAACAAACTTTCCGCTGCTGTCAAACACTTTCACACTTTTATCCGAACTGCCTCCTATAATAAACTGTCTATCTGCGTTTGTAGCGATACCCATAGGTACCTTCAGCTTGTGCTCTTTTTCACCCTCCTGACCAAATGACCATGGTACACAGCAGTGCTCCATACCTTGTTTCTGCAACACTTTAGAAACTCTTCCATCAAAGAGCGGATCCACCTTCTCTTCCCCGGTATCAACACAAGGCCAGTTGTTTGCGGACAGCTGGTTGTTGCCAAAACTGACCATCAGAATAACATCGTAGATGGTGCGATTCACATGACAAGTGGCGGAAATAATCGCCCTTCGTTCGTCTTTACTAAACCGAGCCCAGAAGCCTCTTTTAAGCTCGACAGTAAAACATTCCTTAACAGCTGACAGACTGTGTAGCTCTTCAATGCACACTCTACACGCTGCTAATGCGATCTCGGGATCGTCCACTGTCTCCAGTATTGTCGCCATTACTCGATATTGCATGGCCAGTACGCGATCAGACAACTCCAAAGCTTCATTAGCGAACGCCTCTGTTGCTTTCCTGCGTGTTTCTTCGAATCTCTTTTTGGAATTTGAAAGAACCTTCAATGCTGACTCATCCAGGTCATTAAGCTCCAGTCTTCTCATTCCTTTTGCCAGAAAAACTGCTTCAGCACTAGCTGTTCCAGCTGCTGCTTCTTCCTTTGTCGTCCCGTGCTCCCTTCTGCGCCTTGCCTTATCAAACACCTCATACAGCAACTCGATTCCTTCTTTAAAGAAGCTGATACTTGCTAACAAATCTTTTCTTGCCAAGCCCTTCAACTGCGACTTGATATCGTCGATTTCACGCACGATCAAGCCACGGAATTTCTGATCTGTTACGTCGCCATCCTTCAACTTTTCTGCTGCTTTATCTCTTCCTTTATTCACGAGCAAGCCGATGGTGGCTTTAAACACTGCCGTTATTATTGAGGACATCACAGCTAAAGAGAAAGCCTAACAATGCTAACAGTTGTATTCTATGAGCTAACAGAGCTTGTTGATTAGTGTTGTGGCGTTGCTAACTAGACAGGGAACATTTTCACATATTACCGCCTGCAAATTAGATTTTGAAACAAAGAAATAAGAGTTCATAGTTCAGTGCCTCCCAAAAGACTGAAAAGCGGGGTTCTTTAACCTGTCGCAATGTCTAGAAATATTTATTTTCAACGAATCAAATGAGAAAGGAAACGATGTGTCGAGTGCGAAAACAATGACTGTCAAAGGGTTTATTTATTGCCGCTTCTACCCTCAAGCAGTGTCCATACCGTATTGCACTGTTAAAGCTTCTCTTTTGAATATGCTTTACAAGTCATGAAAGGTGTTAGCTATCAGTGATCGCGACTTGATATGATCGTTCAATTGAATCGTTTTTTACAACAGTTGTCACTCACATAACTGTAAGTGTTAACGGCAACGTTTCGACCGTTAAACTGCTGGTCTTCACTGATTAGGTGGTTGTGTCGACTGGTTGTCAGTATCAATATAAGTAGTAACACCATGTTTGACATCCTTGCTTTGGATGTTAGTGATTGGAGGATTTCAATTCTCGTTGTTCTGACTGCTACATAAAGCGTCGCGATCAGACATCAACAACTAGGTTAGCCTGTCGTTTCGCAGTGCCTCCCGACTGCGTTGACGTCTGTTTATTCAAACTACAGCCGTGTGAAAGAATCGTGAGACAAACGATCAATTTGAGCTATCATAAGGGCGGTGGAGAAGACATTAGTATGCATGCATATTTAATCAATTCTTCTGTAACTCCCTTTCAAGAGTCCTGATCATAACAGCAACTCAGTCTATTGAGTGGAAATTCGCTTTCATTCATTTTACTTTTTAGATGGCTGTCCATAGCGTTACGTGGTGGCTCTCAATACTATGCATCTCATTATCGTCAATATGTAACCAAAGATCCTTAAATCCAGACTCAACGACGCCGTTTGTTATGAACACATGCACTGTTAGGATCTTAAATTTTAAAACAGTACGGTTTCATAAAACGAGAAATGATTGCCATTATCAGAAGAAAAGTTAATCATCTGTTTTATCAACAGTTGAAATATAAAACTGATCGCTTCTTAAAATTAGCCGCCACATTAAAAAAAATAAATAAATAAAAACTGGCTGATACGAATTATAACGTGATGAATCTGTTTTCGCGCGAGATTTTTTCCAACTCGCGTGCCAGCTTCTCGCCGACTCCTGAGACAAAAGAAAAGTAAAACTCCTTGAAGCTAGATGTCTTAGTAACCACCGTAGTCTTTTTATTTTCACCGCTAGTTTATGTCTCTCTTAAAGATCCGTTTAGCTTCTTTTTGTTTAATTAAAAACTGAATAAAATAAAATGACGCCAACGGATTATTATACTAAATCCATTAGTGACCAACATTTTAAAGTCTCCTGACCCGTAACAAAGGGTTGCATCCAACTGATGAATTGTCCTTGTTCTTCAGTCAACATGAGTGAAATTCATTTGACTGTAATTTTTTCCCGCGAGCTATTTTTATAGCAGTTCACGGCTGGTTCGCTAACAGACAAATGTATGGAAAGTTCAAAACACGACTGGACGCTTTCTGGCACAGCTACATCCCTCCAATTTTTTTCTTAAAATCCTTTTCCTATTGCCAAAAGTTTCCAATTTGTGAATTTTTTAGAAGCGATGTTTTATGAAAATCATTTGACATCGGATTTCCATACAAACACTGTTATTTCGAGCCTGTTTGCCTACTCGTCAAAATGGCGTCGAAAACCGTGATAAGGCCTATACTAATTTAGGTTATTTTTAATAGTGAATAAAATGCTTTTGACAACCAATTGCATCATTGGACAATCATTTTTCTAGAAAATGAATGCATTAACGGATAAGCACTAACAATCTATTGCATCTTTACACAACCATTTCCATGAAGATAACATTCTTTAGTGAATAAAGACAAGCATAAGTGTCATCATAACATTCAACTATTTGAAAAGAAATTAAAAACTCGCTGTGTGAATTATCCTTAATTTTCTTGCCGCCATTTAGACACCGTGGTAAATACGACAGTCCACATTAAGCTGTCTTGATGGAACCAATATTCCCTTAAAAAGCAACAATTAAAGCAACCATCAACCGTCCTGAGGTACAGGAACAGATGATTATTACAAACATATGAAGGCAAACTTAGTGCTTTAGAAGTGGAACTGAGAGTTACTTTCATTCATTCAAAATCTTCAGTAATTTGATCATTTCCGTATCGCGCTAGTCAAAGGCAGTTAGACTGCAAAACAGTCGTTTTTTCTCTTACAAAGGCGCGAAGCGCCGTAAGCGTGGATTCGCACGCGCGAAGCGCGAGCGCGAGCCTCACACGCCCGCAGTCTATTGAGTGGAAATTCGCTTTCATTCATTTTACTTTTTAGATGGCTGTCCATAGCGTTACGTGGTGGCTCTCAATACTATGCATCTCATTATCGTCAATATGTAACCAAAGATCCTTAAATCCAGACTCAACGACGCCGTTTGTTATGAACACATGCACTGTTAGGATCTTAAATTTTAAAACAGTACGGTTTCATAAAACGAGAAATGATTGCCATTATCAGAAGAAAAGTTAATCATCTGTTTTATCAACAGTTGAAATATAAAACTGATCGCTTCTTAAAATTGGCCGCCACATTAAAAAAAATAAATAAATAAAAACTGGCTGATACGAATTATAACGTGATGAATCTGTTTTCGATAAAAAGGTAGAGGTTTAAACTTGCATAAGCCGCCTTATTTTCATGACAAGCGTAATACTACAACTTCCTTGTACAAGATCCGTTAATTGTAACGGTTAACATATTGTCCATTCAAATACAACATCTTGCTGGAATGTGTCCTAGCGTGGTACTCAGTTGGTTAACAACACCTCTCTGTGAAGGACGTATCCATAAAAGAAGCACTGGCTCTTTCATCGCTTTCATTACGTGTTCTGTTCAGAAAATCCTCAAATGACACAGGCATGGCCCCACACTGATCGCTTCCTCTTTTTCTCTGGAAAAGATACATCCGTCTGCAATAAAAGATGGAATTGTCTTCCTTTAAAGGATAACGTCCTTCTCGATGGACTGAAAATCGCAGATAAATCTCGATGAGAACTCATCAAAAATCACCGTTTAGTTTTAACACACAATCTGAAAGGGTTTTAATAAGGCCCAGTTCACACTTACACGTTTAAAACATTTCTAAGTAAATTTTCAGTTCTGTGGTTAGGCCTTCCATCCGTAGCGATGAAAACGGATAGGCATCGTAAAGGCATATGTTTGAAAAAAAAAAATAAATAAAATAACGGTATGCCAAGTGATTGTTTCTAGTGAAATGTTTTCGATCTTAACGGGCATTTAATATACATATGCAAGAGAGCCTTCATCCTCTCTTGACATATGTGAATTTCAGCGTTTTCCAAAAGATCATCACTTGTTTCATGCACGTTTGCCCACCATCAAATTTGAGTCAACGTACATGGGGCTCATTTCTTCGTTTCCCCAAGTTAAAAAACAAACAAACTGGAATCCACTCTCTTGTTGAGATTTATGATGGCTACATTCAGAACGGCAACCGTTGAAAAATAATACGAGCAGTATGAATTAACAAACACTTCGCAAAATCTCGCTTGCTAAAGGCCTGTTGAACATGAGTGGACGAGAAAACAGGTTAAACCAGTTTTCATAAATACTGAATGTACTGAAAAACTGTCATACCCAGTCTCCTCTCTTGTCAATGCCCAAATGTAGGCCGTCTGAGATCTGGGTACTACTTAGGTGTTGAGTAAACAGAGTAAACAATCAATGCTTGGAAAGTTTCTTTTATTTTCTTTCTTTTATTTAAATGTAAATATATTCGTTATGTATGTCGAGAGACAAGGTGCATTTTTAGACACCCTTGTAGTTAAATATATATTTTTTACTTTTAATCTTTGAATTGAACATATTTACAGTTCCTTGCATACGTTCGTCGTTTACATGTAATTATCTTTACTAAAGAGATGAAATTGTTTCCATATTTTTCACCCCATATGAAAACAGTTGTTTGTTTGTTTGAGGTCTAATAACCTTAACTTTTTCCAAATCTTATGGTCATGATTAACAAGGAGAGCGAACCAGTTTATGCTAACAAATGCCGTGTTACTTTGTTCTTTTTGACCGTCAAAGAGTTTTTGTAGCAAACAACGCTACTTATTTTGGTGATAAAAACTTGAATTTGCCAGTATATCTGATAGCTTTCCCTTTAGAGAGGCTTTAAGAAAGCAGAAAGAAAAAATCGAAGAGCGTCTAAGAAGAGACGAAGTTGTTTGTTGACGTAATTTTCACTCCATGGACACAAGCACCCTCGACTTGATTCCGAGGCAGTTTTATGTTCTCGACGTCTGCGTTTAGCCACTGATTGGCATTGATGTTCACAAAATGAACTTTATTCCTCAATCCTACTGGCTTGGCTCTATGTTCTATTTTAGTAGAACAGAAATCGCAAACTTTTTTGACTAGTTTTCGTGGGATTTGTTCTTCAAAAAAACTTTATTCACCCCACAAAAGCAAGCCGTGTTGGCGTTTGTCTTTTCTGCTCTTTGCGATTGTTTTATTATTATTTGTGTAAAGTCTCTGAATGAAGTTCGTCTAAACTGACGTATGATTTGTGCTATTGACGTAACCTTGTATTTCTGGAGGCGTCTGGTTTTATGCTGGAAAAACTCTTGGCAAGCATCATTTACGCGTCACTCTCATTCTCTGTAAAAGTAAAGAGAAAAAATATGTAATATTACAAATAAATAAAGTACGTAAAGCTCATTAACTGTTTCCCTCCGAATGCAAAGACATGATTCGGAATAACATAATTTTAATAACTTGGGAAAAAGGAACAAAACGTCAACATTCAAAGAAGTGCTCAGTAAGTAGCTTAAATTTGAAAGGTCACACTTTAGGATTTTATCTTGATAAATAGAATAAAATAGACAATATTACAGCAAAGTACTGCTCAGTAGCTTTAGAATCACCTTGTACAGCATAATAAACAGCACCACAGGAAAGTACTGCTCAGCAGCTTTCATTTGAATGGTCACACGTTAGAATTTCAACTACGGACTCCAAAGTTAGAACCACCTTGGACAGCATAATAAGCAAAATCACTAGAAAGTACTGCTCAGTAGCAGTTTTGTTTTAAGTGGAGTTAGTAGTAATAGAGGGTCAAAATTGGCACAAGCAGACAGTTAGTATGCTTACCCTTTTGCAGACGTTAAATGATCCAATCAGAATGCAAAGCAAATACATATAGCGCGGGCTGCACCAAGCGCGGGAAAACGCGCACGAACAAGTCACGAGTGATTTGGGGTTTGCTTCTCATTGGTTGAGAAAGTGGCGCGAGTTTTGCGAACCAATCATACAGTGCAGTAAAGGAAAATCTTCATTATAGTGATAGTAATAAAGTGCCAACAATTTATAAACTCATATGCAGCAAATGTTACCCGAAAGTCACACTGTAGCTAAAGTTTCGGTATTCAATTAAATACAGTAGATGATAAACTACTTTGAGGGAAATGGGCTCTGTCCTTCCTCAGCCAAAATGCTGCCAGAAACCATGAAAGAGCCCGTTTACAGTTTAGGCTTGAGTTGTTCAACCCTCTCTTCACAATTGCCATGTACTTCTTGTATATGCCGCTGAAACGAGCACAAAACAGCGATAAAGTGTTTTAAGATGGGCGTATCACAGGTAACAGCCTCGTCTTCAAAGCACTTGGCGTACTCGTGGTAGCCTGCGTTGTTTTTGTTGTAATCCATGAAAGGAAGCTCAATCCTAAACTCGTCTTCCTTGAAACATTTGCGCACGGCTTCCCCAGCACACGGCTTGTAGCAGTCCTCCTCTATGAGTAGACAATAGAATAGAACAGTAAACTATCGGTGCCAGTGCTAATTGAGTATTTTAGAGGGATGCCAATTCTTGATATCAGTCCAATACTAGAATGACTGCATCAGTAATGGCAAAGACCAACCCGAGGTGATTTTTAAGGTGGCTAGCATTGATTTCCAACATTTATACTTTAACGGATCAATACTGCCACTCTTTATCAGTTGATATAACAATAATGGAATGAAACAAATGCCTAATCATTGGTGAACAAGTTATGGTCGTTTTCTCGACATAATAGGTCGCCCTGATAGCAACAGTATAACCAGTTAAAGACACCCCTAATTCTAGCTTTACGTGCTTGTAACTCAAAAACGAGTTAGGTGACTCATTTTCTTATGAAACTATGATCAGCATGTTAAGGGGGCAATACACCTAAATTTGAATGAAATTTGAAGAGGTTTTAAGAAGGGATAGAGGAAAGAAAATGATTTTTGGAACATTAATAGACATAATGATACCCACGCAAGAGCACCCCAGGTTGCCAGTGGACTAGCTTGGTATCCATCTATTAATTATTAACTACAAATTCCAATTTTAAAACTTCAGTAAATCTTTAATATTTCTTCTCTTTCTAGAAAAACTACTCCTCCCAAATATACCCAAAAATTCACAAAATACTCCACAACACAGATTCACGATATGATGATAGAGTTTTTGGATTGCTTGAAACTCGAACGAGATATTTCCATTAAAGCCATGTCAAGTGGCGGAAAAATGACATTCAGGTGTAACTCCCCCTTAAGGGCAACCTAACAATTTTCGAAAACTATAAGGTGTACGGAGCGTTAATTTCAATTAAGGGTTTAACGCTTAAGTTCTTTCTCGCTTCCTTACTAAAATTAATAGCATATCCAGTTTTCCTCCATGGTTAGTTCATCCTGTGACCAGCCCCCAAAATTGCTGGTATACAACATCTTTGATATCTTGTACAGCGCAAACCTGAATTTAAACTGTGAACAGGCTCGTTAAACTGAAAGGGCTGTCCGAATCTTGAAGAGCGCCATGGGACATTTCATTTTACGGGCGTCATTTTAGCGATTGAACAAAATTCACCCACCGATACTGGTCAAGTTCTCTTTCTCCATTATTCCTATGAAAGAAAAAAAAATGGTGAAATGAGAAAAGTAAAAAACAGACATGTTTGATGGGGGCTCGAGCCCATGACTGGATCTGATCCTAAAGGTAGTGGTTTGGGCGTGGTGTATGTCGTTGCATTGTTTCCTTGGACAAAGACCTCTACCGAGGATTAAAAATGCCAGGCCAGATGACGAAATGCAGTTGAGTGACACTCATTGCTATAGCATCGCATTTATCTGGTCAGGAAATATGAAATCTGCGTTGAAGATCGTCGACTGAGTTAATATCAGCTTTCATTCGGGAATTAAACTAAGAAAACCTACCGACTGTGTTCCAAGCAAGCTGTAACTATCTTTGTACTGGGTAAAGTGTAAATATAAATTAATTTTCTAGATTCAGTGCTATTTTGCAATTATATTTGCAAGTTGCGGTGATATATTTTTTTGTCTCATCTGTGAATTTATATTTGCAGGATTCTAAAACTTAAGGAAAATTTATTTTATTGTTTATATACATACGCAAGTCCCCCAAAGGACGGGCTGTGGCCACAAAACAAATTCTCTTGGGCTGCCTGTGTGTTGTCAACTCCAATCCTCTTACATGAGGAACATACTTCAAAAGGATCTGGGAACTAATTTCTAAATTTCAATATGGCGCAGGTTGGAATCCCTAACAGAGTATTCGGTCGATTTGTTCGTCCGTTACAGCGGCTAGTTTTTAACTACTGTAAACGCGGAGGAAGCAGCAGAGGAATAAGGTAATGCACTAACTGTTGAAAAGGCTTTTGTCTTTTCGTGAACCTATTTTGACTGGCATCGCCTCGTGTGTTTCTCTCAGGGAATACATTGACAAGGAGATCGTGGAATTTGCAAAGAACAATCCTGAAGTTACAGTTTACGTCAGAGAACGAAATGGGAAACATCCCAGGATCGTTGCAAATTTTCGTAAGTTGATTTCGTAAGTTAATTAAGCGTAATGGATGTCCAATTAAATAAATTGTCTTCAAGTGGTTTTAAAAATGACCCCTTGCAATTGATTGTGCTTTTTCCTGCATAAATAAAAAAATGACTGTTTAATGCGCCGATCAACTCGAAACTTCAACATCCCCCCCCCGGGCAAACCCCGGGCATTTGAACTTTTGAAGATTGGATCGTTCAATTCCCGCCCCTCGGGCCAAAATGGTGTTCAAATGCCCTACCTTATTGTCGGATTTGTCTGTCAAATGCCCCTCCTAAAGAACAATCGTTGTCGGCTCCTGTCATGAGTTACTACAAAAACCACAACTTGAACATTGAAACTAATGATTGGAAGTTGAATTTAGTAAGTCGGACAATGTCAATCAGCAAGTGTAAGCTGTTCTATTGAACTCCAAAACACGGCAAAGGTTGTTTAACGAGAAATACATAATAACATATTTAAAATGAGTTAGCCGGCTACGTAGACTGTTCGAGTGGCAGGGTATTCTGCAGTTTAAGCCAAAGCGGCGGTTTTTCATTCGACAATTTTTTTTTTTTCTTTAACTGTTCACTGCTGTTTTATGGCTATTCTAAAAATCTCTGCAGACACAAATGCGGGAGAAAGGCGCAGCTTGACTCATAATTATTTGCATAAAAAACTACATCGTTTAAAGAACTAGAAATACATATTAATTAGTTAGCCGGCTACGTAGAATGTTGTTCGAGTGGCAGGATATTCTGCAATTTAAGCGAAAGCGGTTTTTCATTCGACAGTGTTTATTTCTTTCACTATTCACTGCGGGGCAAAGCCGCAGCTTGACTCATTGTATAAAAAATCTACATCGTTTTTATATAATCTATAAAAATAATTAATATTTAAGCACTCTCACTTTTGAAGACCTTTTTTTTGTAAGCTTTTTTTGTAATGCTGTATCTCTAAACTCCTCCATCTCGTCCAAACACGTGTTTGTAGCTGTTAGCGACTTCGGGGCCCCCCAAAAAAGCGATTTGAAACCTGACACTTCCGGTTCAATTTTCCCCACCCCACCCAGGCAAGGTCAAATTCCCCACCCCCGGGAAGGCCTTACCCGTCAAATTCCCCACTCCCGGGCACAGAAAATAGTCAAATGCCCAAAGTTTGCCTAATTGGGGATACTTTCCAGATCAAATTGGTATTTTGTAATGTTGGTTTTTTGAGGAGAGGGGAAAACCATAGTACCCGGAGAAAAACCTCCCTGAGCAAGGATGAGAACGAACAACAAACTCAACCCACATATAATGCCAAGTACGGGAATCGAACCCGGGCTACATTGGTGGGAGGCGAGTGCTCTCACCACGGCGCCATTCCCCCCCCCCCCCTTCCGTGGGTAGTACAGATGTCTCACCCTTTTGGTCTGCTGAGTACACTTGATTGTAAAAACGTTGGCACTTAAAAGGTATAAACCGTGAAGGATAAGACCCAACAGCTTTCTGACCTATCAGCTTATTTATCTTCATGTTGTTAAAAAATAAAAGTATATGCAGTTTTTAGGGCTTAAAATTCACTTATTGCTCACAGACAAAGAAAAAGACACAAAATATGCACATGACAATAAATTATCCTATTATTTTACCAGGTTGCATTGTTTACAAAATATAAATATTGAAAGTTTGCACAGGAAAACTTTTTTCAACTGAGTGTATACACAACAAAAATGCATATGAAATCAAGTGTGGCTGTGTATTGTACTTATCTTAGTCATGCTGATCAATTGGTGTTGAATAAAGACCATTAAGGCTGGTTGAGACTGCTTGACTTTGCCATACAAAGAGGTGAAGACGATGGAAGTGAAATACTTAAAATTATACATAAATTTGAACTGGGGATGAAAGAATGCTGCTTAAAGGGGAAGTATCATGTAAATTTGCTGTCATTTCAAAATACAAAAATGTTTGTCTGTCAGCAGAAACAAAGAAATAATTGTCAGTGTTGTCGTAAATAATTTTTATCACCCCAGTGCAATAAAAATGTCGATTAGTGCCTCTGGCCAGAGACAGAGTAGGTTGGTATGGATTGAAACTTGAAAAATGTTAGGCTAATTTTTTTCAAGTTCTTGTATTTTTTGTTTCCAAAATGTGCTAGAACGGATAGCAAGTTGTTCCTTTCAAGAATTGAGTTGATTTTTTTTCCTCTTGTCATTCTAGAATTATTTGGCAGCTGATTGAAGGTCTTAATTCATCATTTTTAACAAAAGATATCAAAAACGCCATGATACTTCCCCTTTAAGATGCAGACATTACTGCAATGGCTTCCAGTTCAGGTGTATCGCTTCCAAATTTTTCGTATTTATTTACTTTTGTGTTTTAGTGAATGGCAACAGTAAAATAGTGGAAGTGAAGAACAAAACTCCAGAGGAGATCGAAGAGTGGGTTGAAAGACTTAGGCATGAATCAGGAGTAAAAGTACAAAGGATAAGACAATTTTGGCACACAGAGAATCCTTCCATACAAGGAACATGGACACCATTCCTAAACAAGCCGCCATCACTGAGACGGTCAACTGTCAATGGATCTACGGCGCAAAGACAATCAAACAGTTGAATCTGTGTGGATGTAGCCAACATTGCAGACATTGGCGAGAAATTACCAAGTTTGGTCTTGTTCAACAAGGTGATTGTGGCACCTTTTTGCCTCCCCCACCCAAAACTCTTTTCCACTTATTACCTTGTAAAAAGCTTATGTTTTGAGCGGGTTGTTCAAGTTGGGAAAAATGTTGGCGGCAAAAAACTGTAAAGTGGGCAGCTTATACAGTTCAATGGGCCATTTGCGAGTTGCTAAGGACAAAACTTTTCGTATAAAAATTAGTTTTGTTTCAATGTGAATGTAAAATAATTTCTAATAAAAACAATGTATGAAGCGTCACTTTCTTAATGAGGTTCAAAGCAAATCAACAATGTCCTACCAGTATTTGTATAAAGCTGTAGCTTTAAAGAAACCACAGTGTCAACATGCATTTGGTGAATTTGTTGAGTCATGAAGAGTCTTTATGTAGTGATCATTTTCTTTATTCTCCTGAGCTGTATGCTTGATTAAGTAGATATTGTGGTGAGAAATAAGGTGCTGATCATTATTAAGATGTTTAGAAAGGTTTTAACACCCCTGGCAGACTAATTCCTCTAAAGATGTCCCTGCAAGGGCAAGTAATTCATGGTACTTAAGGTACCATATAGTCACCCACATAACCCTAACCCTCCATATAGTCACCCTCACCTTACCATGAATTACATGCCTCTGCAAGGAAATAAAATCCCTCTGGCTTTTAAAGGGTGGGGGGGGGGGGGGGTGAATTTGCTTGAACATCTGAATAAAATGTAAAATATAAGAAAGAATTGAATTTTTTTTTGTTATTTCTTTTTTGCTTGAACCTAAGTGTATATGACAAAAAAAAATTATTTGTTTCATCCAATCTTCATGTTGTTCTCATAAGAAAGTAGAAAAATAGAGTCCTTATCAATTTTTCTTCCCCCTGCTTTTGAGGCATATAAAAGCATCAAATTTCTTTTCCGGTTGGGTACAATACAGCGCAAGATGGGAGACTGGAGATAGTAGGGCTGTAATGTCAATACAGGATCACTTAGTATGCCACGTATTTAAATGCCGAATACAGACACACAGTGTAGATCAGTCTCTGTTTACCGTCTGTGCTTTACCGTTTGAATACATGACATACTTAACTTTAAAAAAACTTGAAACCTTTTTTTGGTAAATAATTACTGAAATAATGTAGTAAACTCAGACTCACCAATAACTTATCAGCTTTGCGCTCTAAAAGTGAAAACCTTATCTTAAAGGGGAAGTATCACGAAAATTTGATGTCATTTCAACACCAAAAATGTTTGTCTGACAACAGAAACAAAAAATAATTGTCAAATTTTGTTATAAATTATCACCCCAAAGTAATACAACTGTAGATTAGTGCCCCTGGCCAGAGACAGAGTAGGCTAATGTTTTTCAAGTTATCATATTTTTGTTTCCAAAATGCGCTAGAACAGAGGACGAGTTGTTCCTGTCAAGAATTAAGTTGATTTCTCTCCTCTCGTTGTTCCAGATTTATTTTGTAGCAAAGTGAAGGTCTTAATTCAACATTTTTAACAAAAGAGGTAAAAAAAACCCCATGATACTTCTCCTCTAAAGGATCTTCTAATTTTCTATGTTTTACGACGGTGCCTACAATTAACGAAGTATTTTTACATACTTTGTGACTATGGGGAAAAAGCTTATCTTAGTATGGGCTAATGGAATCCAGAAAGATAATAATTTGGGGTAGTGGGGTATTTTTTTGTGAGATAATCAAGGCAATACCCTGGCATGGCATCTGTTTCACTTCATGGCTTCTCAGTGAAGAAAAAAAAAACTGCGGGTGTCTATATTAACCTTGCTTCACTCATGTGGTTCTAACTTTACAGTCTGTGCATGAAATGTTGATGTGTCATAGTTCAGATGTTATTGAACACAAGTGTAGCCGCTGGGATGAGACTGTTTCAGAAATCATTTACACTGTATTTCAGTAAAGACGGCGAGGAATCTTTTACACCCTCCTACACAGCAGGTTGTCAGAGGAGCAGTCTATGAAGTTGACAGTAAAAAAAAATATTTCAATCTTGAGAATAAAACTTGAAATTATTTATGTGAAAATAAAACGAGGAAAATAAAATGGGAATTTTTATGCCAAATAACTTCCCCTGTAATACTTCAAAACAAATATACCAGTAAACCGTTATTGTAACAACGAAAACTGTACAATTTACAAACTTGTATGAGTTGTTAAATTACACGATATAACCACGGTAGGTTTGCCAGAACTTCAATGTTTATGTCAACTCAAACAAACACTACAGTTTTCCTAAACTCTCTTGAGTGCTGACATGACCTCCTTCTCGAGTAGTGTTGACTTAAGGCCAATATCAGTGTTCATTAGTATACACAGTGATAACACAAGATTATAAACCAGTAAATACACTTTAATAAAAGTTAATATTTCTGACCAGTGGTTTAATTACATCAATTTAAGAATCATTTTTGTTTCAACAGAAATGAGATCACGGTGGTCTCTAAATTCTTTCTAGCTCTTAAGAAAGCCACATTACTTAACTAAATGATTATCTTGCTACAAACTGTATTACAAGCACCCGTCACTAGTGATAACTGTATAAGTGAGTACGTTTTTGTGGAGAATAAAAATAAGAGTCCACAGTTATATTTAACAATAATTATCCCACAAACGCGCGTTGGATATGAGATGATAGATAGCCAACGAGGCGCTTGTGCTGAGTTGGCTATAATCATCTCATATCCAACAAGCGTGAGTGGAATAATTGTTTTATTAAAAACAATCAAGAAATACTGCTAGATTCTGCTGATTTCGAATTGCAAGAATATTACTTCAGGACAATTTAATGGTCTCTATTTCTTGGGCATGGTATAATGGCTCATATACCATGGCCCCTAAGCCAATCAAATTGCTCGAAATGCATTATACAATGATCCAGTTTTTAATAAAATATAAATTTGATATCAACTGCATGGACATGTATTTTGAAATCAAATCATTAACACCCAAGGATCTGATTCAATTGTCCCACAATGCAGGTATATTTTTATTATACAAATTGTCCTGGCCAAATAATGGAGGCCTTACTTTGGCCGATATGCAGACATGATTTTACTCCTATGCATTCTCTCTCCATTACAGTAGCGATGAAAAACGACAAATCAACAAGTGTAAATCTTCAACATTGAACAGAGGAGGAGGGAGACATTATGTTAATGATCAACTTATGGGAAAAATGTTGATGTTGTCAAAGCAAAGTAAAATGGGAAACATTGCCAAAACAGTCAAGTGCCGCTAATGTCTTATTGGCCAGGATAATAGTTGCATGTGGAGCTGTCAATCTAGTCCTGGGAAACTTTTTCACTACTCATACCAATCTCGTACCCAGTGTCTTCAGGCTTTTTGGTCAGCGGGGCAACGCCGGGAAGACTCTGGGGACATCGAAAAAATTCAATTTTTTTGATTGGCTGTTCCGTAACGGTTGCCATTGTTTTACCGCAGAAATCCTGCGGTAATAAAATTCGATGTCCCCAGAGTCTTCCCGGCGTTGCCCCGCTGACCAAAAAGCCTGAAGACTCTGGGTACGAGATTGTACTCATACTTGTAAGCAGATGAAAACCAACTACAGTCGAACCTGTATATAACGGCCACCCTCGGGACTTGAGTAACTGGCCGCTTTATACAGGATCACTAAAAATACTCACTGGGCGTGGTCTAATGTCAATTTTAATGGCGTATCATACAAAAAGACTTCATGCAAGGAAACAATAGGACAATCAACACTCTTTCAAGTAATCAATACTTTAAACAAAGTTCAGTGCCAACTTGTAACTTAATGGTATAATATACGTAACATTGTGTAAAAGAACTATACAATAAATTGTCCTCTACTCTCCTACGGTATACAGTGCTCTATTTCTATGACTTACAGCTCACAACAAAATTTCTCATTCCGTCATTTTATAGTTGTTACGCTCAATGTTCAATGTCACATGGCTGAAGAACAAGTTAATTAAAGAGGAATTTCTTGCTAAAGAGTGAAGCATATTCAAAACAAACTTTTTTTAGCGTTCGTAGTATGTTACTGTACTTCAGCACATTGCGGACATCTGAAAAGCGTTAACCACTTTAAACGGCCGAGTATCAGCTTACAGTGGCTTTGTACATGTTATTTCTTTATAGTCATGCTGGATCGCACTTTAAACAATAAAATACCGCAAAAAATAACATATGGCTTAGTTTCCAGTCAAGGGTGGCCGCTTAATACAGGTAAAAATAACAAAGAAAGACAAACATAGGACTGCTACAGGGTGGCCGTGGCTGCTTGATAGAGGTGGCCGCCTAATACAGGTAACAAATACAGCGTTTGTATGAGCAAACGATTGGGACTTTGAAAACTGGCCGCTTAATACGGGGCCGTTATATACAGGTTCGACTGTATAATTTTAACAATACTTCAAATTACTTAGTAAGGAAAATAATTTATCAGTTTCCATGAAAATAGTTTGTCAAAAATATAATCATTTATCAGGATCAAGATAGCTTAAAGAAAAAGAGCTTTAAAAAATGAGAAATTCTGGCATCCTTTGCCATATAACAGGTAAAAAACATGGGCAGCTAATTAAAAGTTGTGCTCCTCTATTGGTTATTTTCAAGGCTCCTCGATGAGTTTAAAATAACAGCAACATTACTGCATAGCAGCAAAATAACTAACCGTTTTTAAAAAAACCCTTTGAACATCTACAACAATTAAGGCCAGGCAAACTTTATAAAATAAAAAGGTTCTAACTATAAGCCTTAATTGCCATCTCACCATTCTAATAAGATTAATAACTGGATTACACTGAGCGTGAAGATGATTCAGGGAGCATTCTTTTTGGACTATTCTGTAATAGGAATACAAGGAGTACATAGGAATGGGCAAAGTGGCATTCTTTGCAGAAATAAATTCTGTGTATTCCTTTATTCCTGAACCACAATATAAGAATAACCAGAATTGTTCTAAAAGAATACACCCTCAATATATCTACACTCTTCATGCTATTTTAAAACTTGTATATTTTCGTACGTTTTCTTCATCACAAATGATATGATATTGAATTATAAAAATACATTACAAGCTCTAAGAAAAAAAGAAAGTTAAAACATCAGTAAACGTAGTTACTGACTTACAGTCGAAAGCTAAGCAGTAATGGCTGTCTTCATAGTCACTTGATAATCCTGAATTGTCGCGAAGAAAAATGAGTTAACTGTTTTCATGAAACTTCCTTCGTTTTAGTTTTCACCAAAAAAATGTTGATTTGTGTTTCAGAGTCAGTAACTCTAAAGAACAATTACCTTGCCATTACGGTCATCATTAGGGGAAAAATCTCTAAAAGCCACAGCAATGTGACCCTCCATGCTCACTGTAATCCCAGCTATATCAAATAACTTCTCTTCAGTTACTACTATTCTCCTCACGAACTCACCATATTTAGTGTATATTGCCACACACAGGTGCTTTGTTCTTCCTTCAAATCCAGCGACGACAACAAATTCACCAGATGGATGCAATGCAATGCGCCGGTACTCATCTTCTTTGGTGTTAATGTTGAATTTACGCTGCTGTTTACCATCGTCGGTGAATATGAACACACAGGAACCATTCAGTGTCATGATCTGGCCATCAGGACCAGCAGTGATACCAGCTGCATCCTGCAGTATCCCTTCTCCAAAGCTGCGTACATATCTCCCCTCATGCTCGTACACATGCACAGTTCCATTTCTCAGTACCAGCACTTTGTTATTGGTGACTGCCAGTCTGCTCCTGCCCCAGCCCTCTCCCCTCACAAGAAACTTGTGTAGTAGGTCAGCGGTATGACTGAATACGTGAACTTCCCGCTCAGCCGCATACCTCCCGGGCCAGACTAATACATGGATGTTGCTATTGTTCACATCAGTGGCGACATCAAAAACATCTAAGCCCTTCTCAGTGTCATTACGTTTAGGGTGAAATTGGAGAACAAACTTTCCGCTGCTGTCAAACACTTTCACACTTTTATCCGAATTGTCTGCTATAATAAACTGTCCATCTGCGTTTGTAGCGATACCTTTTGGATACTTCAGCTTGTGCTCCTCTTCATCCTCCTGACCAAATGACCATGGTGTGACACAGCAGTGCTCCATACCTTGTTTCTGCAACACTTTAGAAACTCTTCCATCAAAGAGCAGATCCACTTTCTCTTCCCCGGTATCAAGACAAGGCCAGTCGTACAGCGGGTTGTTGCTAAAACTGACCATCAGAGTAACATCGTAGATGGTGCGATTCACATGACAAGTGGCGGAAATGATCGCCCTTCGTTCTTCTTTACTAAACCGAGCCCGGAAGCCTCCTTTAAGCTCGACAGTAAAACATTCCTGAACAGCTGACAGACTGTGTAGCTCTTCAATGCACACTCTACACGCTGCTAATGCGATCTCGGGATTGTCTATTCTCTCCAATATTGTCGACATGCATGGCCAGTACGCGATCAGACAATTCCAAAGCTTCATTAGCGAATGCTTCTGTCGCTTTTCTGCGGGCATCTTTGAATCTGTCTTTTGCATCGGCAAGCACCCTAGTAGCTGACTCATCCAGGTCAGTAAGCTCCACTCTTCTCATTCCTTTTGCCAGAGAAACTGCTTCAGCACTAGCTGTTCCAGCTGCTGCTTCTTCCTTTATCGTGCCGTGCTCCCTTCTGCGCCTTGCCTTACCAAACACTTCATACAGCAACTCGATTCCTTCTTTAAAGAAGCTGATGCTTGCTAACAAATCTTTTCTTGCCAAGCCCTTCAACTGCGACTTGATATCGTCGATTTCACGCACGATCAAGCCACGGAATTTCTGATCAGTTACGTCGCCATCCTTAAACTTTTCTGCTGCCTTATCCCTTCCTTTATTCACGAGCAAGCCGATGGTGGCTTTAAAGACAGCCGTTATTATTGAGGACATCACAGCTAAAGAGCAAGCCTAACAATGCTAACAGTTGTATTCTCTAAGCTAATTGAGCTTGTTGATTAGTGTTGTGGCGTTGCTAACTAGACAGGAAACATTTTTACATATTACCGCCTGTAAATTAGATTTCGAAACAAAGAAATAAGAGTTCATAGTTCAGTGCCTTACAAGAGACTGAAAGCGGGCGTCTTTCACCTGTCGCAATGTCTAGAAATATTTATTTTTAACGAATCAAATGAGAAAGGAAACGATGTGTCAAGTGCGAAAACAATGACTGTCAAAGGGTTTATTTATTGCCGCTTCTACCCTCAAGCTGCGCCCATAACGTATCGCACTGTTAAAGCTTTTCTTTTTAATATGCTTAACAAGTTGACAAGTCATGAAAGGTGTTAGCCATCAGTGATCGCGACTTGATATGATCGTTCAATTCATTCGTTTTTTGCAACAGTTGTCACTCACTAGCTGTAAGTGTTAACCGCGACGTTTCGACCGCTAAATTGCTGGTCTTCACTGATTAGGTGGTTGTGTCGACTGGTTGTCAGTATCAATATAAGTAGTAACACCATGTTTGACATCCTTGCTTTGGATGTTGGTGATTGGAGGATTTCGATTCTTGTTGTTCGGACTGCTACATAAAGCGTCGCGATCAGACATCAACAACTAGGTTAGCCTGAGTAAAGAGAGGTCGTTTCGCGGTGCCGCCACTGCGTTATAAACGTTGACGTCTGTTTATTCAAACTACAGCCATGTGAAACAATCGTGAGACGAACGATCAATTTGAGCTATCATGGTTGTCATTCCGTAAGGGCGGTGGAGGGGAGCGTAGTATGGAGGCGTATTTAGTAAGCAATGCTTCTGTAACTCCCTTTCAAGAGTCCTGATCATAACAGCAACTCAGTTTATTGAGTGGAAATTCGCTTTCATTCATTTTATCTTTAAGATAGCTGTCCATAGCGTTACGAGGTGGCAGAGGGTACTGAATCTCATTATCGTCAATATGTAATCAAAGATCCTTAAATCCAAACTCAACGACACCGTTTGTTATGAACACATGCACCGTTAACCGCGTTAGGTCCTTAATTTAAACAGTACGGTTTCATAAAACGTTTAGAGTAATGATTGCCATTATCAGAAGAAAAGCTAATCATCTGTTTTATCAACAGTTTAAATACAAAACTGATCGCTTCTTAAAATTGGCCTCCACATTAAAAAAAAAAAAAAAAAAAATCTGGCTGATTTCGAATTATAACGTGATGAATCTGTTTTCGCGCGAGATTTTTCCCAACTCGCGCGCCAGCTTCTCGCCGACTCCTGAGACAAAAGAAAAGTAAAACTCCTTGAAGCTAGCTGTCTTAGAAACCACCGTAGCCTTTTTATTTTCACCGCTAGTTCCGTTTCTAAAGCTTCTTTTTGTTTAATTAAAAACTGAATAAAATAAAATGACGCCAAAGCGTTATCATAAATCCATTTGTGACCAACATTTTAAGGTCCCCTGACCCGTAACAAAGTATTGCATCCAACTAATGAATTGTCCTTGTTCTTCAACATGAGTGAAATTCATTTGACCGCTTATTATGTCTTGTGCATACCTTTGATCTGTTGGTAGCTCCTTTCAGAAAGAACATGTACAGCTCTGTAAGGTTTTGACGCATCTATAGGTTTGGTATAGCTCCAGATAAACTAATATTGTGCCGCGCTCTTGGCCTACAATTAGAAAAATGTAAAGACAAAACAAGCAAAGCAGGCTGCTACAAAAACGCCAACATTTCTTAATTTAAATTTCGACATCCTATGGAGACTTTAATTGCACGTATTTGTTCAACACCTTCCATGATTTCTGGGAAACATTCTTGGATTCTTTAACAAAACATTTGCCGCCGGCAAAAAGCAATAGTAGTCTGGGAAGGATGATTAAGGCCGGAATTTTGAGGGAGAATCTCATTAAGATGCAATAGATTGTTAGTGCTTATCCGTTAATGGATTTACTCAATAAAGGTTTGAGAAAAATGAAATAAATCGAAAATCGACTGAATTTAAGTTCATTTCAGTCGCCAAAGTCGCCACACTCGCCAAAAACGCCAATGAAATGCCTGTGTTTTACCTAAGGGCTCGCTAAAATAATATAATACTATAATATTTCTATAGCGCTTATACATCATTGTACTAAGCCTAAACAAAACAAATTTAATTACAATACTAATTTAGGTTATTTTTAATTTACTGCTTGATTTAATTTAAGATAGTGAATAAAATGCTTTTGACAACCAATTGCATCATTGAACAATCATTTTTCTAGAAAATAAATCCATTGACGGATAAGCACTAACAATCTATTGCATCAACCATTTCCATGAAGATAACATTCTTTAGTGAATAAAGACAAGCATAAGTGTCATCATAACATTCAACTCAGAGTTTGAAAAGAAATTTGAAACTCGCTGTGTGAATTATCCTTAATTTTCTTTGCCGCCATTTAGACACCGTGGTAAATACGTTTACATAAAACGATACCACTGTCCACATTAAGCTGTCTTGATGGAACCAATATTCCCTAAAAAGCAACAATTAAAGCAGCCATCAACCGTCCTGAAGTACAGGAACAGATGATTATTACAAACATATGAAGGCAAACTTAGTGCTTTAGAAGTGGACCTGAGAGTTACTTTCATTCATTCAAAGTCTTCAGTAATTTGATCATTTCTGTATCACACCTAGTCAAAGGTAGTTATTTTTTAGGTCTCTTAAGAAATTTGCTTTGTTTATTAGCAAGCATTCAGTAGTCGCATGTTTTAATTGTTATTTTTTTAAATTGATAATTTCTATCAACTTAAGCTGTCTATTGTTTTTGGTAAAAAGGTAGAGGTTTAAACTTGCATAAGCCGCCTTATTTTCATGACAAGCGTAATAGTACAACTTCCTTGTACAAGATCCGTTACTTGTAATGGTTAAAATATTACCCATTAAAATACAACATCTTGCTGGGATGTGTCCTAGCGTGGTACTCAGTTGGTTAACAACACCTCTCTGTGAAGGACGTATCCATAAGAGAAGCACTGGCTCTTTCATCGCTTTCATTACGTGTTCTGTTCAGAAAATCCTCAAATGACACAGGCGTTGCCCCACACTGATTGCTTCCTCTCTTTCTCTGAAAAATCTACATCTGTATACAATAAAAAATGCAATTGTCTTCCCTTAAAGGACAACGCCCTTCTCGATGGACTGAAAATCGCAGATAAATCTCGATGAGAACTCATCAAAAATCACCGTTTAGTTTTAACACACAATCTGAAAGGGTTTTAAAGAGGCCCAGTTCACACTTAGACGTTTAAAACGTTTCTAAGCAAATTTTCAGTTCTGTGTTTAGGCCTTCCATCCGTCGCGTAGCGATGAAAATGGAAAGGCATCCTTAAGTCACATTTTTGAAAAAAAAAAAAAAAAAAAAAAAACAATAATAAATAAACTAACGGTATGCCAAGTGATTGTTTCTAGTGAAATGTTTTCGATCTCGACGGGCATTTAATATACATATGTGAATTTCAGCCTTTTTCAAAAGATTATCACTTGTTCCATGCACGTTTGCCCACCATCAAATTTGAGTCAACGTACATGGGGCTCATTTCTGCCTTTCCTCAAGTTAAAAAACTGGAATCTACTCTCTTGTTGAGATTTACTAATGGCTACATTCAGAACGGCAACCGTTAAAAAATAATACGACCAGTACGAATTAACAACCACTTTGCAAAATCCCGCTTTGCAAAGGCCTGGTGAACATGAGTGGACAAAAACCAGTTAAACCAGTTTTCATATTTGCACCTGGGCCACATAAACACTAAATACAATAAAATCTGCAATTCCACAACGACAAACCAATGAGTGGTGCCGGATCACTTGTAGACCTGGATCAGCAAATTATCTCAAATACAAAATATTAACGGCAGACTGATCCCAACGGCGGAGGTGACGAGCTTGAGAGAACAAACAACAAAAGCTAGAATAACTGAAACATATTTGTTTTTTAAAAAAACATTGCACCCTCTTGGTATAAATAGACGTGACGAAACACGCCAATGACATGTCTCACACTTGTAACTTAGTCCTAAACAACCAATCATTGTCACGCATTTTATATTTTAAATCTTCTTTGTAACGATCCTTTTATGTTTCTCACTTTTCTTTTTCGTTCAGCCCCCGAGGAAGGTTTGTATTGCAAACCGAAATATCGGGCAAAAAAATTTGTTTTTTTAAAAAACAAATATATTTCAGTTATTCTAGCTTTTGTTGTTTGTTCTCTCAAGCTCGTCACCTCCGCCGTTGGGATGAGTCTGCCGTTAATATTTTGCACATAAACACTGAATGTACTGTAAAATTGTCATACCCAGTCTTCTCTCGTGTCAATGCCCAAATGTAGGCGGTCTGAGATCTGAGTACTACTAAGGTGTTGAGTAAACAGTGTTAACAATAATTAATGCTTGGAAAGTTTCTTTTATTTTCTTTCTTTTATTTAAATGTAAATATATTCGTTATGTATGTCGAGAGACAAAGTGTACTGTTATAGACCCTTGTAGTTAAATATATATTTTTTACTTTTAATCTTTGAATTAAACATTTACAGTTCCTAACATACGTTCGTCGTTTACATGAAATTATTTTCAGTAAAGAGATGAAATTGTTTCCATATTTTTCACTCCATATGAAAACAGTATATATATTTTTTATTTTTAATCTTTGAATTGAACATTATTTAAAGTACCTTGCATAAGTTCGTCTTTTACATGTGATTTTCTTCAGTAAAGAAATGAAATTGTTTCCATATTTTTCACTCCATATGAAAACAGTTGTTTGTTTGTTTGTTTGTATGCGGTCTAATAACCTTAACTTTTTCCAAATCATGACTAACATGGAGGAACGTGAACCAGTTTATGCTAACAAATGCCGTGTTGCTTTGTTCTTTCTGACCGTCGAAGAGTTTTTGCAGCAAACAACGTTACTTTTTTTGGCGATAAAAACTTGAATTTGCCAGTATATCTGTTGGCTGTCCGCTTATAGAGGCTTTATGAAAGCAGAAAGAAAAAAAAAATCAAAGAGTGTCTTCGAAGAGATGAAGTTGTTTGTTGACGTAATTTTCACTCCATGGAGACAAGCACCCTCGACTTGAGTCCGAGGCAGTTTTATGTTGAAGAGCTGAAGGCGATCACGAATACTATCAGATCTCGACGTCTGCGTTTGGCCACTGATTGGCATTGATGTTCGCAAAGTGAACTTTATTCCTCAATCCTGTTGGCTTGGCTCCTTGTTCTATTCTAGTAGAACAGAAGTCGCAAACTTTTTCGACTAGTTTTCGTGCGATTTGATCTTGAAAAAAACTTTATTCCACCCCACAAAAGCAAGCCGTGTTGACGTTTGTCTTCTCTGCTCTGTACGATTGTTTTTTTGTGTAAAGTCTCTGAATGAAGTTGAAATTGTCTGTTCAGGCTCCTTGCCGTCTAAAGTGACGTATGATTTGTGCTGTTGACGTAACCTTGCATTTGTGGAGGCGTCTTGTCGGTTTTATGCTGGAAAAACTCTTGGTAAGCATCATTTACGCGTCACTCTCATTCTCTGTAAAAGTAACGAGAAAAAATATGTAATATTACAAATAAATAAAGTACGTGACGCTCATTAACTGTTTCCCTCCGAATGCAAAGACAAGATTCAGAATAACATAATTTTAATAACTTGGGAAAAAGGAATGAAACCTCAACATACAAAGAAGTGCTCGGCCATATAACTCTTTTAAAAAGGAAAATTCTGTTGTTGCCATTCTCCCCCCCCCCCCCCCCTCCCCCTACCAACTGGCCATTTTCATTCAGTAATTTACAGAATTTTAGTGAGCACCAGCATTGCCTAGGAAACTGTTTCCTTGGTCTCAGAAACGCTGGAAATGGCGTTTCTGAGTATTCTGTTTTAAAAATTTCCGGGGGAGCATGCCTCCAGACCCCCCTAGGTGCTTGCGCCTTCGGCGCTCGCGAGGCCAAGACGTCTGGTGCTTTCAGAAGTATGTCCGCTACTTTACAAAATAGTTGAAAACCCTGCAGTAAGTAGCTTTAATTTGAATGGTCACACTTTAGGATTTTATCTCGATAAACAGGCCCGTAGCAAGGGGAGAGGCAGGGGGGGGGCTTGAGCCCCCCCAGAATTTTTGGAAGTTAAAAAACAATGTGCTTAAGAAATATATAATTAAAACAAAGAAGCGTGCACTGATCAATCAGTCTTGAACTCTGATGCTAACAGTGCCTTTTCACAACCTTCAATAATCTGTTTACTACTGTACCTGTCAGTTTCCTTTGCGAATAGTTTGTTTTTTATATACAACAACAACAAAGGCTTTCCTACTATACCTTGTGAATCGGAAATAAGAACCAAAATGTATCAAAAGCAACCAATTTCAAGCCGTGAAAGCTGTTGAAATAAACTGACATCCGCTCATTGATAGCAAAATAAATGGCCTTAGTTTATAACAATTTAGTATTCACGCGTTGTCAAAAGCCACATAAGTATGTCCTCTCAAGATCCAGAGAAAAAAAATTATCCTTCAGTCGGATTCTTACTGCCCGATTCCAAATTTAAAATGTAAAAAAAAATCTGTCGTTTGTTTATGTCCTCCTTCAAACTTGAAATTAGGAAATTTCATGTGGTAGTCTGCGTAAAAGAAACGGCAAAGAACTGTAC
Organism: Pavona decussata; assembly: GCF_977016875.1. NCBI lineage: Eukaryota > Metazoa > Cnidaria > Anthozoa > Scleractinia > Agariciidae > Pavona > Pavona decussata. The sequence goes on from NW_028145462.1 coordinate 717,153, forward strand.
CAAAAAGTGTGATGCGGGTGCAAAGTTATTGTTTTACTAAACCTACTGCTTTTTATGTTCTCGTTGCATTTTAAACTGCCTAATGGGTCTGTTTCTTTGTGTGGCCGGCCCGGGGGGGTGGGGGAGTTGGGGGGGGGGGGGGTGAGTAGTTTTGCTTAACCAGTTTTTGCTCGGCCCCTCCAGTTGTTTTAGTCTTGCTACGGGCCTGATAAATAGAATAAAATAGATAATATTACAGCAAAGTACTGTTCAGTGGCTTTCATTTGAATGGTCGCACATTGGAATACCTTCAACCACAGACTTAAAAGATAGAATCACCTTGTACAGCATAATAAGCAAAATCACTAGAAAGTACTGCTCAGTAGCAGTTTTGTTTAAGTGGTGTTTGGTGTTTAACCCAAAAGACTGAACAGATGGAATTACCCATTATGAGTTATCATCATTAGACTGTTGGAAGGAATGCTGCACGTGAACCCAAGCGAATTAAAACATACCATGTGATCTATCTCCTTTGTAGATTTTGGCGATCCATGCAAGTCTGTACTCATCAGTGTTTTTCTGCATGTCTGCGTACTTTTGATGAAAATGTAGGGAATCTGTGTAGAGATTTGTTTTAATTATAATTAATAAAAGACTTAACTTTTTGTCTAGTTGAATCTAGTAAGTTATGGTTAAGCTACTAGATCAGAGCGATTTTCATGGTTTGTCAAAAAAAAAGCTCGTGCCACTTTCTCAAACAACTAGAAGTAAAACTAAGACCAATCCTGACTTGTACACATTTTCTTGTGCGCTGACGAAAAAAAAACTATAGTGGTTCGCTGTTAGCGAAAATATTTAAAGGATAATAAACCAGGACGTAACATGTCGATCAAAGTCGATCATCGAAAACGTAGTCGATAAGTCGATAATACTCGATATTTGTCGATAATTGTTGATTGACAAGTTGAATTTGTCGATAAAAGTCGATAATCACAAGAGCGAGTTGAATTTGTCGATAAAAGTCGATAATCACTAGATTTTCAACTGAAGGAAATGTTATGGAAGTGTAAACAGCCCAAAATGAAATCCGTATGGCAAATGACTTGAATAAAGTTCAATAAAAACTGAACAACCAAGTGGTTTGTTTTCATTACAGAAGGCTTGCTTTGAGAAATGATCGATCAACACTGATTAACACCTGTTAACACATACCGATTGCCGATTGACTGCATCAGCTGAGTTAAATCGCATCCTGTAGCCCACCTTAATAGCCCACCCAGTATAACTCCTCGAACAACTCAAACCGATCAACCAACCTAGTTCCCAGGGTCTCTCTTCTTTCCGTTGGACGGGAAGAGAGACCCTGGGGAAGGGCCAATGTTAGGTGTCACCGGTAAGGGAGTGGAGCCGCCCAAAGTTTCCATTATTAACCCCTTGATTGTGCTTTTTCCGGAATAAAATTAAAAAAATCACTTTATTTAGGTGTCAATGTATTTAGCGCAGAGTACTTATTGGGGACACTTTCCAGATTGAATTGGAATTTAGAAATTTTGGTTTTTGAGGAGAGGAAAAAGCCGGAGTACCCGAAGAAAAGCCTCTCGGAACAAAGACGAGAACCAACAACAAACTCAACCCACATATGACACTGAGTCTGGGAATCAAACCTGGGCCACATGTATGCTGGGAGGCGAGTGCTCTCACCTCTGCACCATCCCTCCTCCCCCCTGGGTAGTACAGATGTCTCACCCCTGTGGTTTGCTGAGTACACTTAATTGTAAAAATGTTGTCAATTAAAAAGATATAAACCGTGAAGGATAAGATCCAACAGCTTTCTGGGAAGCGTTTTACCTATCAGCTTATTTATCTTCATGTTGTTAGAAAATAAACGTATATGCAGTTTTTAGGGCTTAAAATTTGCATATTGCTCACAGACAAAGAAAAAGACACAAAATATGCACATGCCAATTAAATTATCCTATAATTTCACCAGGTTGCATTGTTTACAATTGAAAGTCTGCACAGGACAACTTTTTTCAACTGAGTGTATACACAACAAAAATGCATATGAAATCAAGTGTGGCTGTGTATTGTACTTATCTTAGTCATGCTGATCAATTGGTGTTGAATAAAAACCATTACGGCTGATGGAGACTGCTTGACGTTTGCTTATGTCATACCAAGAGGTGAAGATGATGGAAGTGAAATACTTGAAATACATGAATTTGAACTGGGGATGAAAGAATGCTGCTTAAAGTATCATGCAAATTTGCTGTCATTTCAAAACCCAAAAATGTTTGTTTGTCAGCAGAAACAAAGAAATAATTGTCAAGTTTGTTATAAATAATTTTTATTACCCCAGTGCAATATTAAACTGTCGATTAGTGCCTCTGGCCAGAGACAGAGTAGGCTGGTATGGATTGAAACTTGACAAATGTAAGGCTAATTTTTTTCAAGTTCTCCCATTTTTGTTTTTAAAATGCGCTAGAACAGATCACAAGTTGTTCCTTTCAATAATTGAGTTGATTTCTTTCCTCTTGTCATTCTAAAATTATCTGGCAGCTGATTGAAGGTGTAATTTCATCATTTTTAACATTTGAAACATACCAAAAACCCCATGATACTTCCCCTTTAAGATGCAGACATTACTACAATGGCTTGCAGTTCAGGTATATCACTTCCCAATTTTTTTGTATTTATCTTCTTTTGTGTTTTAGTGAATGGCAACAGTAAAATAGTAGAAGTGAAGAACAAAACTCCAGATGAGATTGAAGAGTGGGTTGAAAGATTAAGGCATGAATCAGGAGTAAAAGTACAAAAGATAAGACAATTTTGGCACACAGAGAATCCTTCCATACAAGGAACATGGACACCATTTGTAAACAAACCACCATCACTGAGACGGTCGACTGTCAATGGAGCTACGGCACAAAGACAATCAAGCAGTTGACTCTGTGTGAATGTAGTCAACATTACAGACATTGGCGAGAAATTACCAAGTTTGGTCTTGTTCAACAAGGTGATAGTGGCACCTTTTTTTGTCCCCTACTTGCAACTCGTTTCTACTTATTACCTTTTAGGGACGGTGCCTACTAATACTGAAGTATTTTTGTGTGGTTTATGACTATGCGGGAAAAGCAGAACTTAGCAAGGGCTATTGGAATCCAAAAAGAAAATTGGGGGTAACTACGCATTTTTCAGAGATAATTAAGCAATAATATCTCTAAAAAGCGCTAAAATATAAAGCAATGTATGGGATTTTTCCTAAATTGAAGCTTAATTATCTCTGAAAAATGCATGGTTACCCCTAATTTCCTTTTGAGATACTAAAAGCATTTGCTAAGTTCTGCTTTCTCCTCATAGTTTTAAACCGCGCAAAAATATTCCTGTATTAGTAGGCACCACCCATACACAACTTTGAAACTTCTTCCCAAGACATTTGACCGCGAACTCAAAGATCTTGTTTTTTTTTTACAAATGTCGCAAAGTTTTTACTGATCTTAATGTTTATAATTTTGTTTCTCCTGTTTCTCACGGCCGAACCAGACTAACTAATCCTTATAACCTTAAAACTCCTGTATGTAAAACTAGCACTTTTCCATTCTCGACTCCAGAGCTCTTCTGCGCATGACCGGCAGGGAGGAAGAGCTCTGGGGAACCCTGGAACCTATACCGCTCCTGATTGGTTTACGGCTGAAACAATTAAAACAAAGGAGACTTTTGACTGATTGGTTAATCCCTTTCCTAGAGCCCAGGTTCCGATTACGGGCGCACCAACGAAAACATTATAAACAAACATGGCGACGATAGCGGCCGAAATAAGGATTTCTTATTATAATGGCAAGGATTTTTTTTAAGCGCAAGGAAACTTTCAGTGCAGAATTGTTCGCTTTTGAGAGCGATCGAATTTTTTCTTCCGCGACATCTGCCTCGATGTATTGCGAGCACAAGCATACATACTGGGCTGGAGGATTTTTTTTGTCGTAAACATTGCAACAGAAGTAAATGGTGATTGACCGTATCTATAAAGGACTGAGAAAATTCAGCCGTGGCTCTATCAATCGAGGAGGAAAGGTAGCTTCAATTCTTTTAATTAAGCTGTATGTGCGCACCTTTAAATTATTTCAGATTAGTTTGAGTTTGTTTAAGTAAGAATGATTTTCTAAAAGTGACCGGCAGTATTTCATCGAGTTTCTCTTGCAATTTTAATTTAGGCTTTGTTTAAGAGGGATACACGCAGAAATCATTTGATTGCTGGTTCATCCAAGGTAGATGGGTTTCTAATTCACTACCCTTGCATCCAATAACGCCGTTTTTTGGTTTTTATGTAAATTCAATGAGCCCTTTACCTTATTTCATTAATACGTTGTAATGTTCAGAACCAATACTGGAAAATAAGTTGCTTTGGTTCCATGCAACTTATGATTTACAAGTCAAGGTCCTGCCCTTTTGCTTAGTTTGATATAAAGATTGTATTGTTTTCATGCGTTTATAAAGGGAAAAAGGTGAAACATGGGCCTTTAAAAAATTCCCCTCAACCACAGCAACTCTCACTAGATCTTTTATTTTAAAACCGTTATTTTTCAGGTGAAAAATTCAAAGAAGTGAGAAGGTTACAAGAGGCCACTCAGACCTCTTGTGAAAACAACAAAGACACACCAATTTATGAACCCAAGGAATTTTTATAGTTTCATTCAAAACATACCTGGAGGTGTGTGTGTGTGTGTGTGTGTGTGTGGGGGGGGGGGGGGGGGGGTTACTCAAGTGTATTGGTGAAAGAGAATTTGAATGCATGGGGCAAAATGTCCAAAACTGATCCACTAGCCTAGTAGACATAACCCCCAAACTTTATTATTCATCATGTTGGAAGTTTTAAGCAGACTGCAGTCATCTTTGCAAAGTGGGAACCAAATCTTTTTTGCTCAGGGATACCAGCACTGGGAATGGGTTAGCTCTTAAACTTGAGATTACAATGTTTTTGTAATCTCATCATTTGAATGCAATTTGTTTAAGAGAAATTAATTGTTCAACCATAAATTCAAGAACACCAAGGTAGTGGCTTTTTTTTTAAAAATCCTCAAAGGTGACCTTCTACCAACAAAATTTCACCAGGAAATTTCTCAACAATGAGTCCATTGCAGTTATACCCAGCATTTTTTTTTTTGGCCAGTTCCTAACAATACACCTGGGTAGAGAGTCAATGCTGAAGTGAATTTCCAACACTTCAGGGACAGACCTAGCCTCAAACCATCAACACTTTGATTTTCTCATCAAAAGCCCAAGTGAGGAAGGTTTTTATGGCTTGCACTCAATATCAGAAGTCCGATTCATTTAAAAATAAACAAATTAGCATTCATCCAATTTTGGTTGCAAGTACTGGTGTTGGCATTTGGCATATAATTTGAAGTTGTGTTAAACATAAACCCAACACCAAACCTCAGGTTCCTAGGTTCCAGCATTCTTGTGTGTCATCCTCCCACAAACTCCCCTGTGTTTTATTTTAATAGAAATCCTTACCATTGTAGTGGCCCTTATAAGTTTGTTGAACAGACAATAACATAGAATTATGTTTAAGTTATCTTCTTAATAATTTTAATAAATTTATATATGGAGTTTACAAAAATGCTGCGGTATAAAGAGATGCATAATTTGATTTATGAAACAACTTAAATATAGTAAGAGGGCACATGAGTCACTACCATGATTTGTCAGTTTAGCATATTTTTAAACTAAATTTGTTGTTAAACTTCAAGGGCTGTGCCTTTCCAAAAGATATTTTAGATGTTTGTGACATTTGGTGTAGAAAAAGAAGACTCACAGAAGGCCATCTCTGAAGCCTTTTTTCTCTGAAGTAATTATTAATATCTATTAATATCGTCTCAACAAAAAATATCAGATTTCTCAAGCCCTAAAGGGGACAAATGGTTTGAAAGACAGCACTACCTCTAAATGCCATGTGAATTGATACAAAGAAAGACTTGGGTTTTTTTCTTTTACAAGGCACATTCAAATACACCTTTCACAGTTGTATATATGTGCAAAGATTGCAAATAATTATGTAGAGATTTTTAAAACAGTCCTAGAGTTGTAACCATAACAGATATATATCTTCCATAGATAAGTAGAGACCTGTTTGATAATGCTTTATAATAAGTGGTCATGGTCAGTGTAGAAGGCGTAGAAAGTTGTATTTTAGATTAGTTTTTTTACACTTTAGATTGTATTTCAGAAAGTTAGGTGTCCCCTATTAGCAGTGGGGAAATCTGCACTGCTAGATTTTAATCGACAGGTTAATAAAGTTTTTCATTAATTTGTTTACCTACATTCCAATGCCCCAAACATGTCATTGTAAATGATACTGATACCTTTTCAAAAAATGTGTGCAGTCAATGTGAGGAAAATTAGTTTTCACCAATTCATGATCTGATTAGCCTAATTTTTGAGTTTGTAATATGACCACTGCACTTACCCATGATCGCACGCCTTGCCACTTGTAAGTTTATTTTGTTGTGGTCATTTCATTCTTTGGTAATTGATCGTTTCTCTGCCAAAAGCGATTGCTGTTCCACAGATTATTTGAAGAATATTTTGGCCCCAAAGTGTTCAAAAGGCGAAAAGATTTCCGTTCTTTCGCTGAAAATTACTTAGTAACTGAAGAAACAAATGATGAAAAAACACAACCATTACTACTTTTTGAACTCTGCAGTACTGTATTAAGAGTGTCATATTAAATTAGGGAAAAGAGATAAGGTACATGTACATGTAACACAGTGTTTGATGCCGGGAAAATAAAATAATTATTATTCCATGGATGAGTAATTTCTACCTGGGCAGCTTCTGGCTGTTATATCCAGCCTTTAAGACTCCATATAAAGTTACTAAACTCCACTCGTTATTCCATGTGTATGTCCACCTTACCCAGGACATTTTGCAGAATGTCAAAAATAACTTTAGCATTGTATTTACTGAAAACAGGTGACAAGGATAAAATGCTTTCAACTGAATCAAGGTGTTCAATGTTGTTTACTGCCATATCAACAAGTTCCAAACTAAAGCCAGTTGATAGGCTTACACTTGCTACACAACATCGTAAACTGCCAAGGGTGTTTTGAAATTGCAGAAGCTTTTGACGAAACAGGTCACTTTGTTCTTTAGAGACAGTGACTGTGCTGGGAAGAACATCTTCACTAACCCGTTTGATTTTACTTTTACACAGTTGACATGTACATGTACAAATGTTTCTGTGATGGTCACAGCAACTGTGGCCACCATCACTTCTTTTGGGGGCAGAATACCCCAGAATTCCCGAAGAATAATTTCACGCTTACATTCAGTTGTTGATTTCACAAACTTTATCATTGTATCCTAAAGGCCACGCTTTGCCTGACTGAAATCGTAATAATTGATTTTAACAATTGCCTCAGAAGGCAGTCCATCCCTACCAGCTCGGCCTGCCTCTTGGAAGTACTCTTCCATCGTGTAGGGGACACCCAAATGAATCACCCTTCGAATGTTAGGGCAGCTTTCCAAAAGCTGGGCGAAATTGTTTCTTACACAGATAATGAAATAAAAACAATATGCAACATGAGATTAGAAGGGTCTGTCACTTTGGTGTCCCCTATACCATAGACTAAGAGGGATAGTCCAAGAAGAAGGCCATGCAGCTGGAAGGGATGGTCTCCCAGCTGAAATGTATCATCATTTAACACAACCATTACTGTTGGTTTTAAAAAAAATTAATCATTCAGACAAAATGTTCTTCCATTATTTATTGACTATATTGTATTTTAATGGTCAGGAGAATCTAGTAAGCTTAACATTTCCTAGCTGCTGCATATCTACAGTAGCTAGACACAGCGTATATTATTGTAAGCTCATCCAATTATATAGGGCCATTCCATTTTATATCCGCGCACCCCCCCCCCCCCCCCCCCCACTCCCAAACCATTGATTTCCAAAGTGGGGGAGAAATCGTTCAAGAATCCAAGAGGGTGAATCCAACACAAAGCCATTTCCAAAGGGGTATCTCAGAGATCCGAAGGGATGTTTGCTTGAAACTGGATTCTGAAGGGGGATAATTTTTTTCTTCTGAGGGGTCTTACAAGCATAACAACTATTAATACTTCAATAGGGGGCGGGGTATGCGGATATAAAATGGAATGGCCCATAGCAGCAACTTCGGGCAATAGAACAAAGAGAAGCACCCACCAGTCATTTACTAAATGCACCTCATCTACGACAATACAGCGTACGTGTTTCTGAAATGTGGAGGTCTTGAGCGTGGATTTGGTTGTATTCTCGATAACAAACTCTGAATGAGAAAAAACGAGTTGTAGTTTGCCTTCCCGAGCTTGCAAAATCGCCAAATCATTTGTCTCCTTTGTGTCGTCAAGAACTACCACTCCGATATGGCCAAGTTTGCTGATCTGGTAGACCATCAGCGCATTTAGCGGCGATAAGACGATTGTGGTGCTTCTCCCTTTCGCGGGAGGTTGTCCGGCTTCCATGAGTTCGACATCACTCAGCAAGTGAAAGACAAGGGACTTTCCAAATCCCGTTGGTAAAATACCTAATACATCTTTCTTACGACAAACTGCAGCATCAATTATTTCCTTTTTTTTCGGGTTTTACTGAAAGTCACAGTCTCTACCAGCCTTTGCTAAAGCGAACTCTGTAGCTCTGCTCAAGTATGCCATTTTGTTTTGGAAGAGCCGAGCATGCGCTGTGAGGTCCAGTTAGCCAAATTTTGGCTACGCTTGCGCAGAGTTTCCCAGAGCTTACGCGGTCATTCAGATTGTTAGAAGCGTAAGCACTGGGGTCGAGAATGGCACTTTTCAGGCCTCTTACTTTAATCGTATTGTTATGCTCTGGAACTATATCTGTAAATTATCACCCTCTACCAGTTTTTCAACTACTGCTTCCTTCCGCAACTTTGTTACTGAGCACATGTTTCACCTTTTGCAAAATCACTTTGACATATTCTATCCCTGTACCTGGTCAATTGTACGATCCTGCTCCTGCCATCCCTAGCTTTTTAGCGTCCTTTTGTTGTTCGTGTTTTAATTATTATTTGTATCATGATGGGAGGTGCCTCGCATGGGTCCTCGCGTCCCGTTTACACCTGCCCTTTTGACCTTATCACTTTATTCATTTCTTTCTGGCTGTTTAATTTATTGTATTTAACATGTGTGATGGTCAAGAAAGCTGTTAAAAAAAAAAAAGAAAAAAAAAAGAAACCCAAGTATCTCGCGATGCACAGAACGTATGCGCAGTAACAATAGTAGGCACTGTCCTTAAAAGCTAATGTTTTAAGAGGGTTGTTCAAGTTAGGAAAGATGTTGGCAGCAAAAACTGTAAAGTGGGCAGCTTTTGCAGTTCAATGGGCCATTTCCGAGTTGCTAAATGAACCTCCTTATTTGAAGTGAGGCTAAGGGCAAAACTTCATATAAAAATTATTTTTGTTTGCATATGAATGTAAACTAATTTCATCATAAAAGCAATGCACATTTTAGCCTCACTTCTTAATGAGGTTCAAAGCAACTCGAAAATGGCCTGCTGGTATTTGTATAAAGTTGTACCTTTAAAGAAGCCACAGTGTCAACATGCATTTGGTGAATTTGTTTAATCATCAAGACAGGCTTTCTCTGGTGATCATTTCCTTTAATCCCATGAGCTATAGGCTTGATTAAGTAGAGGTATTGTAGTGAGAAATCAGATGCTGATCATTGTTAAGATGTTTAGAAAGGTTTTAACACCCCTACCAGACTAATCCCTCTAAACATGTCCCTGCAAGGGCAAGTATATCATGGTAAGGTACCATATAGTCACCCACATAACCCTAATCCTTGCCCTCCATTTAAGTCACCCTTTCCTTACCATGAATTGTATGCCCCTACAAGAAATAAAATCCCTTTGGCTTTTCAAGGGTTGAGGTGTGTGCTTGCTTGAACATCTGAATAAAATGTAAAATATAGAAACAATTGAAAATTTTTTTGTGTCTTATTTCTTTTGGCATATTTTGTTCCATCAGTGATTGCGTGAACCTAAGTGTTCATGACAAAAAAATATTATTTGTTTCGTCAAATCTTCATGTTGTTCTCATACGAAAGTAGGAAAATAGAGTCCTTATCAATTTTTCTTCCCCCTGCTTTTGACGCATATAAAAGCATTCCGGCTGGGTACAATACAGTGGAAGATGGGAGACTGGGGATAGTTGGGCTGTGATATCAATACAGGAACACTTAGTATATCGCGTATTCAAACGACGAAAACAGACACACAGTGTCGATCAGTCTCTGTTTACCGTCTGTGTTTTTACTTTTTGAATACATGACATACTTCACTTTAAAAAAACTTCAAAACCTTTTTTTGGTAAATAATAACTGAAATAATTTAGTAAACTCAGACTCACAAATAACTTATCAGCTTTGCGCTCTAAAAGTGAAAACCTTATCTTATGGGGGAAGTATCACGAAAATTTTGTGTCATTTCAAAACCCAAAAATGTTTGTCTGACAACAGAAACAAAAAATAATTGTCGTTTTGTCATAAATTATCACCCCAAAGTGATACAACTGTCGGTTAGTGCCCCTGGCCAGAGACAGAGTAGGCCTGTATGAATTGAAACTTGTAAAATGTTAGGCTAATGTTTTTCAGTTATTATATTTTTGTTTCCAGAATGCGCTAGAACAGAGGACAAGTTGTTCCTGTCAAGAATTGAGTTGATTTCTCTCCTCTCGTTGTTCCAGAATCATTTTGTAGCAAAGTGAAGGTCTTAATTCAACATTTTTAACAAAAGAGGTTAAAAAAAAAAAACCCATGATACTTCCCCTTCAAAGCATCTTCTAATTTTCTACGTTTAACGACGGTGCCTACAATTAACGAAGTATTTTTGCATACTTTGTGACTACCGTCGAACCTCCCTTTGCGAACACCTCTCGTAAGCGACCACCTCTCATTAGCGACCACGTTTCCAAAATACCAAAAGTTTTCAAGTCAAATCACTATAGATGGAACCTCTTGTAAGCGACCACTTCTCATAAGTGACCACTTTTAGCAGATGATTGTTTAAAATTTTCAATAATTGGTTTTAACCTCCCGTAGGCGACCACTATTATCACGGGCGGAAATTGAAAAATGCGTCGCTGTAACATGTTGGTCACATCATGACAGCGTACGCCGTCAATCTCACAGTCCATAGCTACCGGAAGTGTTTCCTTATATAGCTTAGCATTGAAACAATTGATAAAATACACATGCACCATACTTCACACTGAAATAAACTTTAATCAGATAATTTGAATCCTTCGTAGGAAAAAAACCCTCTTATCTTTTATCTTTCTTATCTTTTTGCTTATGTTCCGTTTCCTGAAAAATTTAGACAGCGCCACCTGAAGTAACATAAGAGTCAAGTTTCTTCAACAATAATTGTCTCATTCGCTGTATCCGGCGCTGTATTGTATTAAGTAATTTGTGAGATAAAAACAATAATCACCAGAAACATTACGATTTTTTGCCTAGAATAATTTTGGACCAGTCTTAGTATACTTGTAGCTAAGAAAAATTATTACTATGGGTTTCGATAAGTACTTGCAAAAGGGTTAGGTCTCCGCAATTACCATATGTAAATTAACCGAAATTTAGACCCCCATGTGGTCTCACCTCTGGTAAGCGACCACCTCACGTAAGCGACCAAATAACCTTGATGTTATGGGTAGTCACTTACGGGAGGTTCGACCGTGTGCGGAAAAAGTTTATCCAGAAAGAGAATTTGGGGTAGGGGGTATTTTTTTGTGAGATAATTAAGCAACCATTATTCTTAAAAGCAGTAAAATACAAAGCAAGGTATGGCATTTTTTCCAAATTTAGTTTTATTATCTCTAAAAAATGCATGGTTACCCCCAGTTTTCTTTTTTGGATACCAAGAAACATACTTGCGTACATCGGTAAGACGCGTTGCTTGATCCTATTTCCTATTCATAAATTTCTTTTCAGATAAATTTTCACGAAAACACGTTTTTTTCTTTCATTCACTCGGCCAAGGTAATAGATGATTAATATTGGAGCGAAAATCATTAAAGTTTTCTCAGACCAACCACGTGACTTGGTTGTGATCCCATTGTCACCTGAACATTGCTGATTCCTTGAAACCATGTTGACCTTTCCGAGAATAAACTTGTACAAGGCAATGCACTGGCATCGCAACTGTTTCACTTCATGGCTTCTCAGTGAAGAAAAAAAAACTGCAGGTGTCCATATTAACCTTGCTTCACTCATGTGGTTCTAACTTTACAGTCTGTGCATGAAATGTTGATGTGTGATAGTTCAGATGTTATTGAACGCAAGTGTAGCCGCTGGGATGAGACTGTTTCAGAAATCATTTACACAGTATTTCGGTAAAGACAGCGAGGAATCTTTTACACCCTACTACACAGCAGGTTGTCAGAGGAGCAGTCTATGAAGTTGGGAGCAAAGAAAATATTTCAATCTTGAGAATAAACTTGAATTTATGTGAAAATAAAACCAGGAAATTAAAATGGGAATTTTTATGCCAAATAACTTCTGTATATTATTATATATTATACCAGTAAACCTTTATTGTAATAACGAAAACTGTTCAATTTACAAACTTGTATGAGTTGTTAAATTACACGATATAACCACAGTAGGTTTGGGAGAACTTCAATGTTTATGTTAACTCAAACAAACACTTTGCAGTTTTGCCAAACTCTCTTGAGTGCTGACATGACCTCTTCCTAGACTAGTGTTGACTTAAGACCAATATCAGTGTTCATTAATATACAGTGATTACACAAGATTATAAACCAGTAAATGCACTTTAATAAAAGTTAATATTTCTGACCGGTGGTTTATTTACATCCATTTAAAAATCATTTTTGTCTCAACAGAAATTAGATCATGTGGTCTCAAAATTCTTTCCAGCTCTTAAGAAAGCCACATTACTCAAATAAATGATTCTCTAATGCTACAAACTGTATTACAAGCACCGGTCACTAGTGATAACTGTATAAGTGAGTACATTTTTGTGGGGAATAAAAAATTATAAGAAAATAAGAGTCCACAAATTATATTTAACAACGCGCGTTGGATATGAGATGATAGATAGCCAAGGGTGTGCGTAGTGCCGAGTTGAATTGGCTATAATCATCTCATATCCAAGCGGGTGGAATAATTGTCTTATTAAAAACAATCAAGAAATACTGCTAGATTTTGCTGATTTCGCGTTGCAAGAATTATTACAAGACAATTTAATGGTCACTATTTCTTGAGCATGGCATAATGGCTCATATACCATGGCCGCTTAGCGAATCAAGTCGTTCGAATTGCATTATACAATGATCCAGTTTTTAATATAAATTTTATATCAACTGCATGGACATGTATTTTAAAATCAAATCATTAACACCCAAGGGTCTGATTCAATTGTCCCACAATGCAGGTATATTTTCATTATACAAATTATCCTGGCCAAATTGTTTGGAACGGAGGCCTTACTTGGGCCGATATGCAGACATGATTTTACTCCTATGCATTCTCTCTCCATTACAATAGCGATGAAAAAAGACAAATCAACAAGTGTAAATTCTCACATTGAACAGAGGGGAAGGGAGACATTATGTTAATGAGTGACTTATGGAGAAGATGTCGATGTTGTTAAAGCAAAGTAAAATGGGAAAAATTGCCAAAACAGTCAAGTCTCGCTAATGTCTTATTGGCCAGGATAATAGTTGCATGTGGAGCTGTCAATCTAGTCCTGGGAAACTTTTTCACTACTCATACTTGTAAGCAGATGAAAATCAGCTATAATTTTAACAATACTTCAAATTACTTAGTAAGGAAAATAATTTATCAGTTTCCATGAAAATTGTTTGTCAAAAATATAATCATTTATCAGGATCAAGATAGCTTAAGGAAAAAGAGCTTTAAAAATGAGAAATTCCAGCATCCTTTACCATATAACAGGTAAAAAACAAGGGCAGCTAATTAAAAGTTGGGCTCCTTGATTGGTTATTTTCAAGGCTCCTCAATGAGTTTAAAATAACAGCAACATTACTGCATAGCAGCAAAATAACTAACCGTTTTAAAAAAACCCTTTGAACATCTACAACAATTAAGGCCAGGCAAACTTTATAAAATAAAAAGGTTCTAACTATAAACCTTAATTGCCATCTCTCTATTCTAATAAGATTAATAACTGGATTACACTGAGTGTGAAGATGACTCGGGGAGCATTCTTTTGGGACTATTCTGTAATAGGAATACAAGAAGTAGATAGGAATAGGCAGAATTGCATTCTTTGCCGCAGAAATAAATTCTGTGTATTCCGTTATTCCTGAACCACAATAAGAATAACCAGAATTTTTCTAAAAGAATACACCCTCAATATCAAAACCTACCCTTTTTATGCTATTTTAAAACTTGTATATTTTTTCGTAAGTTTTTTTCATCACAAATGATATTATGATAATGAATTATGCATTACAAGCTCTTATAAGAAAAAAACAAAACAAAAGTTAAAACATCAGTAAACGTAGTTACTGTTACAGTCGAAAGCTAAAGTAATGGCTGTCTTCATGGTCACTTGATAATCCTGAATTGCCGCGAAGAAAAATGAGTTAATTGTTGTCATGAACCTTCCTTCGTTTTAGTTTTCACTAAAAAAAATGTTGATTTGTGTTTCAGAATCACTAACTCTAGAGAACAATTACCTTGCCATATTTACGGGAAACATTTCTAATAGCCACAGCAATGTGACCCTCCATGCTCACTGTAATCCCGGTTAAAAGAAAATTCTTTTCTTCAGTTACTACTATTCTCCTCACGAACTCACCATCTTTAGTGTATATTGCCACACACAGGTGCTTTGTTCCTCGTTCCCATCCAGCGACGACAACAAATTCACCAGATGGATGACATGCAATACGCCAGTACTCATCTTCTTTGGTGTTAATGTTGAATTTACGCTGCTGTTTACCATCTTCGGTGAATATGAACACACAGGAACCATCCAGCGTCATGATCTGGCCATCAGGACCAGCAATGATGATATCAAGTACATACTTCAGTATCCCTTCTCCAAAGCTGCCTACATATCTCCCCTCATGCTCGTACACATGCACAGTCCATCCTTTCAGTACCAGCACTTTGTTATTGGTGACTGCCAGTCTGCCCCTGCCCTCTCCCCTCACAGGAAACTTGTGTAGTAGGTCAGCGGCATGACTGAAAACCTGGACTTCCCGCTTAGCCTGCGCAGCCCCATACCTCCTCAGCCTGACCAGTACATAGATGTTGCTATTCTTCACATCAGTGGCGACATCAAAAACATCTAACTCCGTCTCAGTGTAATTACCTTCAGGGTGAAATTGGAGAACAAACTTTCCGCTGCTGTGAAACACTTTAACACTTTTATCCGAATTGTCTGCTATAATAAACTGTCCGGCATCTGCATTTGTAGCGATACCCATAGGATCCTTCAGCTTGTCCTCTTTCTCACCCTCCTGACCAAATGACCATGGTACACAGCAGTGCTCCATACCTTGTTTCTGCAACACTTCAGAAACTCTTCGATCAAAGAGCGGATCCACTTTCTCGTCCCCGGTATCAACACAAGGCCAGTCGTTTGCGTACAGCGGGTTGTTGCTAGAACTGACCATCGGAATAACATCGTAGATGGTGCGATTCACA
The DNA here is from genome assembly GCF_977016875.1 of Pavona decussata. Taxonomy (NCBI): domain Eukaryota; kingdom Metazoa; phylum Cnidaria; class Anthozoa; order Scleractinia; family Agariciidae; genus Pavona; species Pavona decussata. The sequence goes on from NW_028145462.1 coordinate 732,833, forward strand.
TGACAAGTGGCGGAAATGATCGCCCTTCGTTCTTCTTTATTAAACCGAGCCCAGAAGCCTCTTTTAAGCTCGACAGTAAAACATTCCTTAACAGCTGACAGACTGTGTAGCTCTTCAATGCACACTCTACACGCTGCTAATGGGATCTCGGGATGGTCTACTGTCTCCAATATTGTCGACATTACTCGATATTGCATGGCCAGTACGCGATCAGACAATTCCAAAGCTTCGTTAGCGAATGCTTCTGTCGCTTTTCTGCGGGCATCTTTGAATCTGTCTTTTGCATTGGCAAGCGCCGTCGTAGCTGACTCATCCAGGTCAGTAAGTTCCAGTCTTCTCATTGCTTTTGCCGGAGAAACTGCTTCAGCACTAGCTGTTCCAGCTGCTGCTTCTTCCTTTATCGTGCCGTGCTCCCTTCTGGACTTTGCCTTACCAAACACTTCATACAGCAACTCGATTCCTTCTTTAAAGAAGCTGATACTTGCTAACAAATCTTTTCTTGCTAAGCCCTTCAACTGCGACTTGATATCGTCGATTTCACGCACGATCAAGCCATGGAATTTCTGATCTGTAACGTCGCCATCCTTCAACTTTTCTGCTGCTTTATCCCTTCCTTTATTCACGAGCAAGCCGATGGTGGCTTTAAACACAGCCGTTATTATTGAGGACATCACAGCTAAAGAGAAAGCCTAATGTTAATGATTCGGTCAGTATAAAATGCAGACTGCAGACTGCAGATTGCAGACTGCAGACTGGGTATTAAACGCAGACTAGGTATAAAATGCAGACTGAGACTAAAACCGCCTCTTCATCAAATACAGGATACATTTTGAATTTTTCAACTTAACTTACGCTAGTGTCATACAATCGTCTTTCGAGATCATTTCCCATGAAACTGACATTATTATATTCTTTTCGAAAAACGTCAACCTTGAAATAAACAACCCCGATGCATGAAGTAAGCAATAACGCGGAACCATGACCTTTACTTCGTACGTGGCTGACCTTTTCGCCGCTTCGCGTCAACATGATATCGGCAACATCGGTAAGTGGCACTGAGTCAGGGTGGCAGTAAAATAATGTTTTTTTAAATAAAATATGTGTTCATGTGTTGCTAGAATACTGAAGGTCTACAATTTGTCTTTGACAAACTTCGTTACTATTCAAAGAAACTAGTTAAAATCTGTCGATGTCAAATTGCTTGCCTCCTTGGAAATCAAGTCTGTTTCCCTCGTTTACATAATAATTATGAAAACCGTCATGGGCGTAATTGTTTAAGAACTATAAATGCAAAGCGATTAAGCTCGAGTCTTCTTTGTGAAAGAAAGGAAATGAAAGCTACCAAATCGAGATAAAGAAAACAAACTGTTAGGAAAAGGGCCAAAAAAAAGGTCAATTTCATGGGAGATGATCTCGGAAACGTGATTGCGTGACACTAAAGGCCCGTAGCAAGGCTAAAATAACTAGGGGGCCGAGCAAAATGGTTAAACAAAACTACTCCCCCCCCCCCCCTCCTGGCCCGTCACCCCCAAAAAACAGACAGATTAGGGAGTTAGATGCAACGAGAACATAAAAAAAGCAGTAGATTTAGTGAGCAAATCAATAACTTTGCACCTGCGTCACACTTTTTGGTACATTTTTTTGCCGTTTTTTTTTTACGCGGACTACCACGTGAAATTTCCTAATTTCACGTTTGAAGGAGGACGTAAACAAACGAGGACAATTTTTTTTCTCTTTTTAAATTTGGAATCGGGCAGTGAGAATCCGACTGCAGGAAAATTTTGCTCTTGAGAGGACATATTTGTGTGGCTTTCGACAACGCGCGAATACTAAATTGTTATAAACTAAGGGCATTTATATTGCTATTAATGAGCAGATGTCTTAAAAAACAAGTAGTTTATTTCAACAGCTTTCACGGTTTGAGATTGGTTAATTTCGATCCATTTTGGTTCTTATTTCCGATTCACAAGGTAGGAGTGCCTTCGTTGCCGTTGAATATAAAAACAAACTGTTAGCGAAAGAAACTCTGGAAACTGACAGGTAGTAAACATATTATTGAAGGTTGTAAAAAGGCACTTGCAGCATCAGAGTTCAAGACTGATTGATCAGTGCACATTAATCTGTTTTAATTATCTTTTTTGGCACATTGTGTTTTAACTTCCAAAAATTCTGGCGGGGGGGCGGGGCTCAAGCCCCCCCCCCCCCTGCCCCTCCCCCTGCTACGGGCCTGCACTAGGGTAAGTTGAAAATTGAAAATGTATCCTGTATTTGACGAAGAGGCGGTTTTGATATCAGTCTGCATTTTATGCCCAGTCTGCAGTCTGCAGTCTGCATTTTATACCTAGTCTACATTTTATACCCAGTCTGCAGTCTGCATTTTATACTGACCGGTTAATGATTAGCTTGTTTGTGTAATTTCCGTTTTGTGAGTTCAGAAGATATAGGTGTCACAAAATTCATATTATTCATGTTTTTGTTGTTTTCATTTCATGTTTGCATTTTCATGTTTCGTGTTTGCATGTAGAAATTTAGTCGTTTCTTTTTCATTATCTAAATTCGTTAGGTTTATTGTTAATTATTTGTAGTCTTAATTCGTCGTATTTTTATCAGTCAAAAAATGTCACTAGTATATTAGTAGTTATTGTCTTAGAAAATGGTGTGTAGTATTGTAAATTTCAATGTAATCTAACTAACTATTATTATTCCCGTTACCGTATATTTTGTATCTTATTGTGTAATCAGCATTTATTGTACATCTTGTAGTTAGCGTTTTCTGGAATCTTCTTTGTAATGTCGTAATTGTGTACAGTATTTAAATAGAGGTCAAGGTTGTTGTTGTGTAGTTGATTGTTATTCTTGGAAGGAGAAAAAGGACAGAGAAGTAAGAAGAAGTAAGGAGACGCAAAAGTTTGCATTGCAAGGTCGAAGGCGAAATTGTTCAAGTCACTGTCAAGAGCCATTGGCAGGAGCCGGCCGTGTTTTCCTTGACATAAACCCTTTTGTCAGCGGCGGCGAGTGAACAAGATTTCAAGGCGTGTGCATAGAAATTAAAACTGAGTGCGGCGGAGTCAAACAAGACGGGAACAAAGAAGAGAAAAGGCGCCAGAAGAGAAGAAGCAGAGGTTTGTGTGAACGGTTGTTGGTGCGGTTTGTTTATGCGAGTGGTTGAAGTAGCAATTTGTTTGTGCCTGGAGAAGACTTCAAGAACAAGGAAGGACTGAACTGAACTGAAATAAGTAATTTAGTTTAAGATAATTAATTAGGTTAAGAAAGTATTTTTTACGTTACCGTTTATTGTGTTTACTAAGCGTTTATGTATACTAAATTAATTAAATTTGTTGTATTACTTAGTGGGTTTGCGGGAAGGGTTTTGTACAGTCCCCTTTTAAGTCGTGCCTCACAAGGGAGAGATCCACGTCACAATAGGATCGTGCTGCAATTCAGTTTTCCCGTCGTTTTCGAAATAGACAGACACATTTTTAGAAGGAGTGAAAGAATCAAAGCGTCTATTTAAGGTACAGGAGAGGAGAAAGAGGTATGATGACGTTTTTTGTCTATCTTGCATCCGTAGTGATTTGTAGTCTATTTTGTTATATTTCAAGCACGTGTTTCGTAACTTAAGGCTGGTTTCCATATGATCGCGGATCGCAGATCGCAGATCGCAATAAGGTCTGCGATCGTCTGCGATCATATGGAAACACTGACTTCTGCGATCGTCTGCGATCCTGCGATCACGATCGCAGACGATAGAACATAAAGGCTGGTTTCCATATGATCGCGGATCGCAGATCGCAATAAGGCTGCGATCATATGGAAACATACTTCTGCGATCGTCTGCGATCGTCTGCGATCGTGATCGTAGACGATCGCAGACGATCGCAGAAGATAGAATCATGTTCTATCTCCTGCGATCGTCTGCGATCCCCTGCGATCAATTGCGATTGTGCGATCATATGGAAACCAAAGTTTTGCGATCCGCGATCGAAACGCATCCCATAATATTTCGGGTTCTCTCCCACGATTCAACGCTCGTGTGTTCGATTGTAGGAACGGTCTACGTAGCAACAATAATCATTTCGTTGTCATTTCGAGGAATTTATGGAGGAAGTTGCTCGTTATGAATGTGTTTACAATCGCAGCAGCAAAGATTTTAAAGACAAGAACAAAAAGGCCAACTGTTGGGACAAAATCGGGCAGAAGTTTTATTTATCGGGCTGGGGAAGCGGAGGCCAAATTTCGCAACATAAGAATTGCGTACGGTCGTTATCGAATCCAAAACCGATGTTTTCGACGGTTTTGGAGCTGACGACGGCTCGCTTCATGACAAACAGAAGAAGTAAATTTGCTTGCGGCAAAATTTCCGCTCTTCCACGTTCGCGATGTTGTTTGCTTTTCAGCCTACACGCGCGTGTATATTTGACATTTCCGCTGACCAAAACGTATGGCTACGGTCGGCTCTGCGATCGTTGCGATTATATGGAAATAGCCTTTTTTGCGATCGTCTGCGATTGTTTGCGATCTGCGATCTGCGATCGTCTGCGATCATATGGAAACCAGCCTTTAGATAGAACATGGTTCTATCTTCTGCGATCGTCTGCGATCACGATCGCAGGATCGCAGACGATCGCAGAAGTGTTTCCATATGATCCCAGACGATCGCAGACCTTATTGCGATCTGCGATCCGCGATCATATGGAAACCAGCCTTTAGATTCGCCGCACGAGTGATCAATTAATCTTTCTTGTGGAATGTATTGTAATCAAGGTTTAATTATAATTTTCTTCTCAGTTTTTACGTAATTCCATCAAGCCATTAAATTTATATATCAAGAAAGGAGGACTGGTCTGTTGGAGTTCTAGTAAATGCTTTCTCGTTCTTATCAACATTGGAGTTCAAGTTATCTCGAGCTCCGCCCGCTACAGTAAAAACTCTTTAACACGCAACTCAGCTGTGTACGTAACTTCAGGGCCGTACCTAGAATTTTTTGTCTGCGGGGGCAAACTCCGCACACCTTCACGGGGGTCTCCCAGGGATTTAAGTTGGACGTTTTTGCAGTTCACCCCTACACAGAAAGTTGCCTAAAAGACCTTTAAGGAAAAAAACACACTGATGTTTTTTGTCTTAAATTGTCATCACTTTTTATGGCATAAACAACTTGTTTAGCTTGAACCAAATATTGCCTCTCATTTAATGGTAAATTTAAAACACAGTCGATGCACTGCTGCAAACAAAGGGAGAAAATCATTGAGCTCCCACAATTCAAACGCACTATAACAGTGGAGCGAAGCACTTGCAAAAACACAGTCGTGAATTTAGTACAATTCAAGCCTTTTATGACTGTGACACGTTGCATAGCTCGATAACACGCTAAAACGATTACAAGAGAAACAAAAAAACAAATAGCCGTGCCAAGAAACACAACACCTTATGTTATGACAAAAACTAATAGCCGGGCCCGGTATTACAACAACTACAAAATGAAGTTTATTGCAAATTCAATCGGCAAGCAATGATTAATTCGTGTCCTAACATTTCACAAATCTCAACAAGAAAGGCCGTTATAAATATCACGCACTTAAACGAGCCAAACAAAACCTCGCTGAAATGCCCTATGTGGAATAAAAACACCGTCGTTGAACACACAGAATAAGAGGTCGTATTTAAAATGAAGAGAATTCAAAAGGGGAAAATCAAAACTTATCAGGCACAAATGACCTGTGATGTTGATCATATGATGGTTAAATCCAAGGCTCTATCAAATCCTTCAAACCCAAAATACTTATGGGAGTCGCGCAGGCTTTAAAAACCAATTTAGATCTGAAAAAACATACTCGTGTAAGCTAGATTTAAAAAAACACACGCCAGGGAGTGGCATAGGCTTGTTGACCAGTCTTTATTTACACACCAAATTCTAAACCACAGGCAGCCCAAATTACAAAAATCGTTATTTTCATAAGAAAACTCGTATTGGCTTTTGGCTTGAAAGATTTTCCAAAATAATTATTTGGAATTCTCATTGAAGGATTTTTTTTTTTCAGTTAATTAGTCGATTTTCTTGTGATTTATCATTTTGGAACAACTTACAAGAAAAAGCTCTGCAAATTCAAACACTATATTACAAAAAAAAAAAAAAAAGAGTTTTCCTGGCGGGGGCAGCTGCCCCCTCTCCCCCCCCCCCCCCCCGCTATGTACGGCCCTGAACTTACGTCGGGAATAAACCAGTGGTTAGAAAAAATGAATTCAGACGATAACCTAGACGATCTTGAAAGTGCTGAAGCCAGCCAACCATTAATGAAACGAAAACAGACCTTTAAAGGAAAGGAGTATCAAACACAATTGTATCAAGATCAAAGGTCGTCCGGGTTGTTGCGAAAACTAAGACCCCCGAAAATTAAGACCTAAGACCTAAGACCCGAAAACTAAGACCCTCTTATTTTCTTTATTTTTGCCCTTCAGTTCGTCATTTTTCCAACCCCCAACCTCCAGCGTACATTTATAACTCAACAGTGTACGCTATGGCGTTTACCATTTGTTAAGTATCCCCTTAGTAAATTTTAAAGTAATTGCAAAGAAAGAAACTAAAAACCAATTGTCAACTGACAAGCGACAATAGACATAATTTTAATAGACAGACATAAAATAAAATTTTGAACGCCACAAGTGTTTACCAGAATAAATAAAGAAAACAACAAAAGACAAAAATAACAAAAATACTGCCAGATCTAAAACAGGCCATAATCGATAAAACAATCACCGCCACGCTAGCTGGTTTTCCTAGCAAGACTTGTAATAAATCCTCAAAATTGAGGCAAAATCTTTCAGAGATGCAAGACAGGACATTGTAAGGATACAGAAAGTCATTTGGGACCATTTGCTAGCTTTAAGGGTGAAATTATCCAGAAGCAAGCTTTATTTTCGCTTCCGTTTCGAACACCGAATAATTCACGCGTTGTTTCAATATACGCTGTCTGTTCTGTTTTTTCTTTCGTTCTCTTTTCTACCTCGCCCAGGTAATTTTTTCGTCTAAATCACGAATGTTCTCATTCAAGGTTTAGCTCTGAGGTAATAATTCTGTGATTTTTTTACCCAAACGTCGGCTTGTGCTGTTGTGGGCGACCGTGGCTACTTCTTTGAGTCAAGCAATGACGCGTCGAGGTGAAAAAAAAATTGTAACAAGCTTTCATCGGTCGCTGCTCGTCTTTTGACACCATAGCGAGAACTGAGAATTCCTTAAAACTGTTTCTTTCCATTTTCAATCTTTTAAATGACCATTAACACTTCAATGATGCAAAACTTTGGCTTGGAAGATCTCTCACACGTGCAGTCTCGGCGCAATCTTTTAAAATATCTTGTTCGAGTGGAAATGGCTTCTGATTGGTTTACGAGGTTTTTTGGCGGGCAAACTAGGTTGCGGGCTCTTCTTGAGCCCGCAATTAATAAGAAACGAGAATCAAACGAAAGTGAACACCGTGCTTATAGGCACTAAGTTCGGGAGTATAAACGGTCTTTGATCACAAAGATAAACAAAGGGGCAAAAATAAAGAAAACAAGACGCTGTGGGAGCGTTTACTTGGGCATCGTTGTATTAGGAGTATCTGAGCATGCATGTTAGTTCAGTCTTTGGTGACAGGTGAACGATAAAAGATTCGCTTAGAGTCTAAGGCATCATATTTGCGATAAACGTGATGTAGTTCGACCGAAAATGTCACGCAAACAAAATAAAACATTTATTTACTCTCTTACTAAATATGTCGGATTTTGTAACCATGAGGTGCATCTAAGATAATGATGGATTTTGGCGACAAAGGAGTATTTGTGGTTCCAGTGGTAATGATGAATTTTGGCGTCAGAGGGGTATTTGTGCGAATAGCTTTCCACCCTGATACCCTTTTTTTAAGGGCTTTCTATGAAAGATGTTCCAGCTTTTTCACTGGTAACAGCGCACGATCGCAAAATGTCACGCCTAACGTGTAATATGACACGTGTGCGAAAAGACATGCGTTCTATATGGGACGCGTGTGATAAGACAAACCTCACAGAACATCCGATTTACAGAAAGTTTACTCAACGAATCTATTTCATGATCACTGGAATGGGGCAGAACTTTAATGACAAAATCAAAGCGCTCTGTGAGTGACCAAAGAATGAAGTATTTCAAATTTTGTCTACAGTTATTTGTTTATTGAACACGCAAAAAAGAAAATAAACTTCACTCGCACTGGAAGGCAACACAAAGGTCGAAGTGTACGTTCATTCTTTTAGTGGTTTTGCGTGATTGCCAATGGACAAAATATCATGACACAAAAGAGAGTGTTTCCAGGATTTAAAAGGGCTTTAAATGAAAGAAGCTGGGTTTATAAAGTGGAAAGACACTGCAGCCCCCGTGGCGATTGAATAACAAGCACAAACTGTCCAGTTTTCCTTCCAAGAATCGCCGAAAAATTTTCTTCCTCAATGCCGCGTCGCCGGATGAAACTTGATACACGTGAACGATTTTGGTTGCCCAGCACGTGAGCGATTTCTTCCCGGTGTTTTCAGCGTGACAGTTCCTCTCTGCATCCAAACGACGGCTTCTCTTAACGTTTTGTAACATCGGAAGGGGCTTTCAGTTTTGCTAAAGCCGTGCGTTCACCTTTTTCCCTGTTTTTCCGAGGAGGATCACATTTTGGTTTTATCCAAGTGAACGTAAATAAAGAAATTAATTCGTCAAGCGTTGATTGTCGCTGTGCATTAGCAAACTTTCAGTGTTTACATTTGTTCTGGTGAATAGATCTTATCGCTCACACTGGACCCCGAATGAAATTTATTTTCGAAGCTTAAGTTTTAGTTTCCTACTTTACCCTAAGCCTTTCACCCACGGAATGGTCTTGAATCTTTAAAGTTAATTGAACGTTTTCTTTTTTATATTGCGGCCTGAGAAATGAAATGTTTTGCTCGGCTGTATGTAAATTCAGTGTTTACGGCCTGATCTTATCGATTACGTTTGACACCGAAGGGGGATTTATATAATTATCGAGAAGAGCCAAAAGAGCGTCTGCGAGGGAGGTTAATCGAAGTCGAACTTTTGGAAAATATCCGTCCTGAAAGGAAAGTTGCTAGTTGGTTTCGTTAAATGGAAGGAGTTAGCAGACAACACACATACTAGCTGTTTTCTTTTAAGAATACGTTATTCGTTGTGTTGATTTTACGTCCTTGTTTTCTGTCCCGCAATGGCGGCTTTTGATGAGTACATGAAGACTCGGCCAACATGTAGCGCACGCGCAGTAGACCCCTCTTTGCCGTTTGAGACCATCTCGTTTCCAGAGCCTACGATCTTTTGGTCAGCGGTTGGATCGTAGGCCCTTGTAACAGCCGTTTCCGGATGTCGTGAATTTTACGACATCCGGTAGCGCACGCTCAGTGTGATAAATTACCATTGCGCTTGCTCAGTATTATTATTATTATTGCTCAGTATTAGGAAGTAAAGACAAATGCGCAGAAACGTAGCATTTTTCACCTTAGAGCGCATCAGGTTTTCGACAGCCAATGAAAAAACAGATATTTTTGGATGGACCCAGAGCCACTCGTTCATTAATTAAAAAAAAAAAAAACGTTGGGGCTCTGGGGACGAGAATGGTTTGAGACTTACGAAGAAATCCTATTTTATAACAAGTAATAAGGGGGTCTTAGTTTTTGGGTCTTCGTTTTCGGGTCTTAGGTCTTAGGTCTTAATTTTCGGGGGTCTTAGTTTTCGGAACAACCAGGTCGTCCGCGCAAAGGAATTGGTGTAAACAGCTAAACAAAATAGAAAATTGTCTCGCCGATTCAACCAATCCAGCTCAGCTGTAGACTTGCTTACAAGTCGAGCTTAGAGAGCGCGAAGCGCGATACTTTAAGAAAGTCTAGCTCAGCTGCAAAGCGAAAGAATGTGTTTAGAAACAAAAATGGACATCTTGATCGCAGCTCAAGAACGGCTCGACTGAAGTATTAGACGACTTCGAAGTGAAACGTGTTGCGCGACAGAAATTTGAGATCTGGGAGCAAGAGCATTCGGACGCGCTAAAGAGCTAAAGAGCGGCTGCCTGAGAATATCGAGAACTCGTGGTCAAAACTGAAATTTCGGATTTCATCATATTTTGTCAGAAGAATCCCTTTAGAGAACTATTTACGAAAATAACAATAAAACTTTCCAAAGATTTTTCGTTTTCGAGAATTCCGGCATAATGTGAAATGCCGTGATCGCGTCGCAGCCGGCGTTAAATTTTGACGAGATTTGGTGCATTTTCAAATCGCTCGGGAAGGAAGACGGCTTAGCGTATTAAAACGATCTTTTGAAGTTAATTTAGGCATCCTTCTGAGAATGCGGTCTTATGAAAATATTGCTGGAGGATTTTTATTTACATGCAGTTTTCAAAGTCCGAATATTCCTATTTTCAGTATTTTCGTTAATACTGGAAATTGTGGAAACTTTGCGGACAAATATCGTGTCCTGGTACATCGAAATTTGTAGCAAGTATTAAACTTCAGGAAAGCTCTATACATGTACTGCAATATATAAAAAATCCAGCTTGGGTAATTTAAAATCCAAGCGTTGACGGAAGTAAACACATAGGGAATTTTAATATATATTTTTTCAAAAATGCGAGTGGTCACGCAAGGACAAGTTAATAAATTTAAAACAAATTTATTGTTTATGTTTCATTTCTGGTAGAATAAAACTAAGTTGTTATTCGGAAACAAAATCTCATGTGTTAATGGGTTTATCCCTATATAAATTAATTTCATTCCTAGTAGATGATCACCGATCGCAAACGAAAAAATGAAACGTTCAGGTGTTATGGCACGCTTTCCTCGGTACGCCAGTGTCAACTGAATGCGAAGGATACGAAACAAAATCAATAAATATTTCATATCAAAGTGTATCTGAAACCCACCACAGACGATAATGTTTCATTAAATTACTAATCGACTTGCAAGAAAAACGCCTTTGGTTCAGAAAAGTTGCGCAAAAGTTGCAGTTTTTATAAATCCTAGGTTTGTCAAAGATGCATCTCATCTTCACTGTCAACTGAAATGTCGTGACAGGCACTACATTGAGCTGGATAAGAGAAGACGAGAATTCTAAAAGCTGAAGAACAAGGTATCTGTGTTTTCAATTTGCAGGTCCTAGACTATATATCATAAACAGAACTGAGATATCAGAGCCGGTAGAGAAAATCATGGTTTCACTTTAGTGCAAGGCTGGCCATATAATAGTTATCTTCAACAGCTACACGGCTATAATATATTTGAATGAGCACTTACCGTTCCAATACCTGCAAAATAGGCATTTAATGAACCATCCCCATTAATGCGAGCAATAGTCCACCCTTCTCAGTCAGATCCGGATAGAAGAGCACCAGAAAATAACCAAGGTTGTTTGCATATTATGGCCAGCACTCACTGATCACTGTGTACATAGCTATTTTAAACTTGCTATTTATAAACAATGACGCAAATGGTTATAAATAGCAATGTGCGTTCTTGGTTTGGAGTGGTTTGCTCGATACTAGAAACTGTATTTCTTCTTCCGCGATGTCATATTTTGCATTTTCTATATATTTTCGGTTGCATTTATGGCTCCGTGCTCATTTTCGTCCTTGATAGACGACGAGTTCGGTTGCGGTCAAAGTTCGTACTATTACAGCAACCTGCGTTACTTTGGGTGAATGCCAAAAAGATATCTCCAGTCATCCAGGTCCCAAAGCCAGGAAGGTGTTAGTAAAGTTATCGATCATCTGATGTTGTTGATTGAACATATGAAGTTAAGTTTACTGACTTTACATCGATGGAATACAAACAGCGGTGATATTTCTGATCAAGCTACGATGACCCAAGAACAAAAGTCTTTAGTACACTGATGGAATTTGATATTCTGAAAGCACGAGTCAAATAACAATCTGACCATCTGCCCGCGCCGTCGAAATGTCCACGGTTTTCATTGGCCGTAGCCTCCCACGCAGTCGTTTTTAGGGGACTCGTATTACCTCCTCCCCGAGTCCCCTCAAAACGACTGCGTGGGAGGCTACAGCCAACGAAGACCGTAGACATCTAGTTTAGACGTCTAGTTCAGTCGGAAGGGGTCGACAGGGAGAAAATCTGCGTGACTAGCATTCCGCAAGCGTTGCTTGTCTTCGCGCTCGCGAAACCCAGATATGCCTGGATAAGCCCTCAAACCATCATCATCATCATCATCATCATCATCATCATCATCATCATCATCATCATCATTATCATCATCACCATCTCCATTATCATCATCATCACCATCATCATCATCATCATCGGTGAATCGAATAAAAGCCTTAGAGGTACTGCATGTTGCCTTGCTTTTTTTGTGAGCATGAGAAACCTGCAGTTACTTTAAATGACATCTGTAGTGCGGAAATACTTCGGATTATTGTTGAATACCTTTTACGTGTAAGGGTATGTGTGTACTAAAGGAGATTCAAAATTCGTTCAAATTAAAGTAGCCACAGCGATAGAATGATTGCTGAGACCATTGCGGTTTTTTAATATTATTTTCTCTTTTTTTGTTTACGTTTTATCAGTCACCTTTCCTTCTAAGGGGCGGACCATTAGAAATCACGGGAGGGGGTGGGGGGAGGGGGTGACAATTCCCAAAAAAAAAAAAAAAAAATCCTGCAAAGGAAAATTGCCAAAAAAGAAATTCCTGCAAGTAGTTCACCATCCAAAAAAAATTCCTGCAAGTAAACTGAACCAAAGTACGATATCAAAACACAACGTCAAGTAGTTTTACTGTACATATCAAGAATATAACCTGCCCTTCTATCATTTTAACGCATTTTACATGTATTAATGTTTTTAGAAGTGACAATGCAACAGCCGTGATTACATCTGATCTCCTGCTCATTTATGGAGAACCATATTTCAAATGTAGAAGAAATATAAAACAATTTTACTATATTGCCTTCGAACTTCTCACGCTTTTCAAGTTCGCTTTTGCGTTCAACTGTAAAGAACGGTATCGACCAACACGACGAAGCAGAGTTTCTTTGACAAGTGAAAAAACGTCCCTCGAAACATGAGGTGCGGTACATTTAGTAGTTCATTTCTTTCTCGATAATCCCGATACTCGAATTTCGAGAAAATCGAGACTCCAATTAAAGAGACTGTTACCTTGAGCGGTACTGTAATTAAACTGTGCGGAGCTTTGCATGCCTTTAATATTATAAAAAGTTCTGTCGAAAAAAAAATCGTGCAGAGCTTCCACGTCGAAAAAAAAAATACATGCAGGCAAATCGGACTAAAAAAAAAGTTCATCCACTTAAAAATTCTTCACCCCCCTCCCTTGATTTCTAATGGTCCACCCCTAAGACCAGGGTATTGTGTCTCTATACCACATGGTACCCGCCTCTTAGATAAAACAATAGTTTCCCCCCCCCCCCCCCCGCATTAACTACATTCATTGTCCTCTTTTTTAAATGTCATTTTCACTCAAGATTGTTTGAGGGCCGGTTGGAAAAAGCAAGCGCCTGGGATCTAGGGATTATTTTCAGCAAACTTACATATGTATCTATTAACAAGTTGAATACGTTGTAACCAGCTTTAAATCAATGTTATTTTCTTTACTATGGAGGAAAATACTCAAAAAGACTCAGAAAATGCCGTTTAATTAGCTACGATAAAGGCCGTTTATTTGACAGGCAGACAGACAAACAGACTACACGGGTTTAATAGTTGAACTCCTGCGAAAAAGATGAAAATACCGCAACGTTTTTGATGGGAGTTTCGTCTTCAGTGAGCAATACCACGTGTAGATGAAACCCTCTACTCGAAAATATGCCAAAGCGCCGGGCAAAATGGAATTTTATCTCATATCAGCCGTATCGAAGCGGCAGGTAAATACAACTCGGATACTACACTGTAGTTATAAAAACGCCGTAAACATGTCATTAACCCTAGCTATCGACTGTGAGGTAGAAAATGTCGCTGTTTCGTACAGCTTCATTTAAGAGCTGAGCAAATTGTCACTCTTCCGTTTAGTGAAAAACGTACTAGTTGCGTGAAGTACAATAATGAAATTTGTCGATCATTCTGACGTTGCGTTATCGGAAAACATGCCACAGCAATCGGCCTTTACGAATTTTGCTGTGGCATTAGTTATCACTCACTCTAACTGTGAATAATTTTTTGTATGGGAATATTCAGCAACGAAAAACTGTTTAGAGTATTACATTTTGTATTGTAGCGATAACCTTGCCATTCTCTCGGGAAAATATATTATACAAACTAAATGCATTTCAAATGTGTTAACTAGTACTTGCATGACCACCGCAATATTTCGAAGAAAATACACAAAAAATTCCCTTATGTTAAATTTTGTTAACACTTGACTATAAATGCTATACCCAAACTAGATTTCTTACATGTTGCAGTAAAATACAGATCGTACCTCAAGCATACCTGTTATTGTAAGTTTCGATGTACCAGGACAAGATTTTACCTCGAAATATTTCCTCATTTTCAAGTGTTCACATGCGAGGAGTTCAACAGTCGGCATGTTGTTGACAGGCTGTGATCTAGAAAACGTGCCTGCTTTGCACAGCTCCACAAACCCAAAAGTGTATAACACCTGTAATTAGCTTTATTATTGAAACAAGTTCTTATTTAGTAAGATATATCATAAATACTTGGTTCTAGATGCACCACGTGGCAATGAAAAAGATTGGTTGAGATCTGGACGAGCAGAAAGGTGACATGACACTTTGACCTTTTCAAATTTGGCGTTACTTCTCACTCCCTAGTTAGACTTATTTTATTTAAGGGATATAAAACAATACAAAACTTATAAGATCATTAGATTTAGTTTTGGAACAAGAATTTTATAATTCTCCGGTAAAAATAACACACAAACTGTTACTGCTGGGCTTCGTGTTTCCCAGCTGGGTTCCCTGCGCAGACATTTAGTTTCGGGCATGCGCATAGGTGGCCTTTAATGTTTACCACGAGGGCCACCGAGTTTTTACCTCAATTTTAAGTTCACTAAGGTTTATTAGTTTTCACGGTTTGTACGGCAGTTAAGTTGACTCTTATGAAGGTCCATCGGTGTAACTGGAATTGCGAGTTTGTCTCACGGTGCCTCGTGTCGAAATAAACGTTGAAATTTACGGCTGGTTTACATTCGCATCTACAGTAAAAACTCGACCTCAAGCATGGTTTGTCGATGGATGTGTGGTTTACAAGGATAAATACGGTTTACTTGGTTTTTCTATTGCAACTTTCACGGATAATTACGGGCATGGAAAACGAAAACATGGAATCTACAATGGCTTATGGTGAAGAAGGAATTTTCAAAGGTTATCGTTCGCGTTCGCCTTCAATTGACACGGCTTCGTTTCGCGCCATTTCACCGCTTAACACTCCACCGACGGATGCGGCATCAGAAATACGGCTTCATGATTCAGTTAAGGTTCAAGGTTCGCTGAATATGGAGGAGAAATCGACGGAGAATGGTACCGCGGAGTTAGAATCGGGTGCAAGGAAGAAAATTACAACGGATAAAGGTAAACAGTACGAGATACAAAGGTTAAAAGAGCGTAGAACTGTGGCTCTTCGCCACGTGACTAGGCAGATAAACAAAATGAAGCCTCTTCTTGTTGATCTTAACAATTTTGAGTTTGTGTCATCTGAAACGGAAGGTTTAAACAATTTACTTGTCAAGCTACAAGTTGCTCAGGATAATTTCCTCGAAGTGTTAGAGAATGAATCAGATATTGCCAGTGCTAATTCATGGTATGAAGTTCATGATGGAGATGTGTTTAAGTTTAAACAGTCTGTCTGTGAATATTTGTCTAAGGCGAAAGAGCTTCAGTCTGCTGAATTAAATTCTGCTGCTTCTAACAAGTCTCATCGCTCTAGAAAGTCTAATCACTCTAGACGTTCTAATTTATCTTCACTTTCATCTAATGCGAAATTGATAAAAGCCAAGACTAAGGTTGCAGCCCTAGAAGTTGAGACAGCTTTTCTGAAGGAAAAACAGGCACTGAAAATGGCCGAGGAACAATTGGAGCTCAGGAAAAGTCTAGCTAAGGCAAAGGAAGAAGAAAGGATTTATGAACAAATGAACAGTGAAGAGTGGGTTTCCACACCTACATGTTTACAGACACAAAAGCTTCCAATATTCCCAGTGTCCAGTCTACTCCCAGCCAACGTTACGAAGGATACAAACATTACCTCCCTGTCAACGCCAGCCACGGTTGTAACGATGACAACGGCAGCAATGGTGACTAGTTCATCCTCATCAAACGCCATTCCAATTTTAGAACCTGCTTCAAAGTCTCTTCCAGCACATTCTTCTGGCAATCATGTCTCAGGGCACCAGTACCCCACTCAAGCAAATCCTCTTAGTGGATATACTACAGAGCAAACAGGCCCCATTTACACAAGCCCAATGACAGCATGCAGATCAGGAAATTCAGGCTTTGACTTTGAAACCCATGTAGACATTGTGACTCCTGGGTGTGTAGTGAACCCCACTGAAATTCCCACAAGTGCACATCTTTCATCAACTCAACCCCATTTCGTAGACGGGCGTGCAGTTGTGTATTCTATCAGAGATCAATCACAGGGGATCCCACAGACACCCCAACGTGTTTATAGCCCTCGAAGTTGCTCAACAAGTTTGTCTGTTAATCCCTTGGCAGTCCAGGACAACACCTTTCAAGATATTGTAGACATTCAAAGAAAGCAGACGGAATTGTCTCGAATTATGGTTTCCCAGCAAGCAAGGAGCCTTCTTCCATCAACCGAGCCTCCAATGTTTTACGGTGACGCTATGGAATTTCCCGCATTTATGACTGCCTTTGAGTCTTTGATTGAATCAAAGGTTGAAGACTCCTGTGAAAGGCTGTATTTTCTGGGTCAGTACACTTCTGGTAAAGCTAAAGAAGTTATTAATGGTTGTCTTCAAAGAAAATCAGAAGGATCCTACAAAGAAGCCAAGGGACTGCTAAAGAGACAGTTTGGAGATCCATTCAAGATTGCAAATGCCCACATCACCAAACTGTCTTCATGGCAACCAATCAGAGCAAACGATGGCTCAGCTCTCCAAAATTTCTCTATTGCTCTGGACCAAGCAAAGTCTGCTATGAAAGGCATGTCTCACATGGACGATTTGAACACAGCTCATGTACTGCGACAGCTTTGGGAAAAGTTACCTAGACATCTACGAAGCAAATGGACTGAAAGGAACAATAAGACCAAGATTGAAAAAGGAAGGATAGCTGACTTTGAGGAATTCTCACAATTTGTCCGCAAACAAGCTGAGCTTGCCACAGATCCTGTATTCTCAGAAGAAAATGTTACCAAACCTCATCATGATGAGAAAGACAAAGCCACTCATGTCAAATTCAGACGAAGGCCACGTAGCAGAGGAAAAGGAACAAGCCTTGCCACGGGATTAAAGCAGGAAGGTAGAAAGGAGCAGTCCACGTCGTGTTCCTTATGCAAAAGGCCTCACAACCTAAATGATTGTGAACAGTTTTTAAAGAAAACTCTAACTGAGCGACGGGAGTTTGTAGTGGAGAAGAAACTGTGCTTTGGTTGCTTTAGTGATCAGCACATTGCTAAAAACTGCAAGGAGCGGCAGACATGTAAGACTTGCAAAAGGCCACACCCCACATCGCTACACGACTATGATTGGGCAAAGAAGATCAGCAACGACAGTGATAATCAACCTGGAGCTGAACCTCGGGTTAGCAGCAACCGCACTGCCATCTGTAACGTCACGGAAGCTGGAGATGTACCTATCAACATGGGTATATTACCAGTTCACTTGTTTCACAAGAGTGATCCAGCAAAGAAGATAAAAGTCTATGCACTGCTAGACAACGCCAGTGGTGGGACGTTTGTGAGTGAGAAGTCAATGAAGGCACTCGGCATTGAGGGAAATGACACTGACCTTATCCTTACTACGATTCACGGAACGAGCAGTGTTACCACAAAGGCCATTGAAGGATTGGTGGTAGCCAACATTAAAGAAGAGGACGTGATCTTGGACCTACCTAGAACGTTTACGCGGCATGTGATTCCAGCAGACCGCAATGAAATACCTCGACCTGACGTAATCTCTAAGATGTCTCATTTGAAGAAAATCAGTGCAGAGATACCCCCCTACATGGCAGACATCGAAGTGGGTCTGCTTATTGGATTGAATTGCCCAAGTGCCCTACGTCCAAGAGAAATCGTTTACGGCAAAGATTCAGACCCGTACGCAGTTCGGTCACTCCTCGGATGGTACGTCAACGGGCCCCTCTGTAATCCACAGCTGAGTAGCCAGATTACATGCAACCGAATCAATCTTAGCCCTGAAGATACTATAATTACCCCTCGGGGATATGTAGTCACACAGAGAAAGGTGAAGGAGCGGATAACTCCACAAGCAGTTAGTCAGATGTTTGACTTGGATTTCTCTGAACGAGAAAAGGGGACAGCAATGTCACGTGAAGACATCAAGTTCTGCGAAACGGTGGAGAGTGGCATCCTTCATCTTGATGACCTGCATTATGAGATGCCCCTCCCATTTAAGCATCAGAACATTCAGCTCCCTAACAACTATGCACAAGCAGAGAAGCGTCTGACTGGCCTAAAAAGGCGTCTGAAGGCCGATGACAGATATTGTGCGGATTACTGCAGTTTTATGGATAATATTATCTCCAAAGGATATGCTCGCAAGGTGGATGACGAGTTCAAAGATAAGGTTGGAAGAACCTGGTACCTTCCTCATCACGGGATCTATCATCCACAGAAGTCGAAAGTACGAGTGGTGTTCGATTGTTCGGCCACATTTGAAGGACAGTCCTTGAATGACAAGCTTCTTCAGGGACCGGATCTTACAAGTAACCTCCTTGGCGTCCTAACCAGATTTCGCCAGGAGAAGTACGCCTTTATGGCGGACATCGAGAAGATGTTCTTTCAAGTGAGAGTTAGAAAGGAAGATCAAAGTTTCCTCAGATTTTTGTGGTGGCCAAATGGAGACTTGGAGCAGAAAGCCGAAGAGTATTGTATGACTGTGCACCTCTTCGGTGCAGTATCATCTCCTGCATGTGCCAACTATGCACTTCAGCGTACAGCAGACGAAAACGAAGACAACTATGGAACTGAGGTAGCCAACACCCTTAGAAGGAACTTCTATGTAGATGATGTTCTAAAATCTGCAAGCAGCGAGGACAAAGCTATCGATCTAGCCAAGGACGTCAAGGCAGTTTGCACGAATGGGGGATTTAACTTGACTAAGTTTGTGGGCAACACTGAACGCATCATTAACTCAATTCCTGACGAGCACAGAGCAGAGAATGTGAAGAGCCTTGCACTTGGCCAAGATAAGTTGCCCATTGAAAGAGCACTAGGAGTTATTTGGTGCATCGAATCAGATACGTTCAACTTCAGGATTGAACTTAAGGATAAGCCTTGCACACGTAGAGGCATCCTTTCAACGATTAGTTCCATCTACGACCCCTTAGGTTTCATTGCTCCGGTAGTACTTGTTGGAAAGAAGATATTACAAGACATCTGTCAGTCTAACAGCTGGGATGAACCCGTTGACGATGCAACCAAAAGCAGATGGGAAAAATGGCGGAATGAACTTTGCCTACTTGAAAGTTTAAAAGTGCCAAGAAGTTTCAAACCCGCGGAATTCGGAAAGATTGTGTCTGCACAGCTCCACTGTATGTCCGATGCTTCGACGTGTGGGTATGGACAGTGCTCATATTTGAGACTTGAAGACGAGAGTGGGAAGGTACATGTGTCGTTTGTTATGGGAAAGGCCCGCGTAACACCGAAGAAGATAGTCAGTATCCCGAGATTGGAATTGGCCGCTGCCACAATTTCTGTCAATATTGGTGACAAGTTAAAGGATGAATTGGAGTATGAGGACATAAAGGACTACTACTGGACGGACAGTAAAGTGGTCTTAGGCTTTATAAGTAATGAATCTCGTCGTTTTCATACCTACGTAGCCAACAGAGTTCAGCTTATCCACGAGCACACTACACCTTCACAATGGCACTATGTGGAAACTGCATTGAATACTGCTGACGAAGGGTCGAGAGGTATGTCTCCAAAGGACTTTGTTGAGAAAGCGGCATGGATCACGGGTCCTGACTTCCTGAAAGAACCTGTAAAGAGCTGGCTGAAGGAAGAAACGTATGAAGACCACGTGAATCCAGATTCCCCGGAAGTCAAAAATGTTAAGGTTAACATAAGCACGGTGAAAGAGAGCAGTGATATTGTCAAGAGACTTCGACGATTCTCCAGTTGGTTTAAAGCAAAGATGGCTGTAGCACTTTGCCTGAAATACAAGAGACATCTCAGAGATAGAGTCCTGACCAAGAGAAAAGTGTCCAGCGGTTTGGCATCTGATGAAGGACCTGCCGGACGTAAGGATGTCAATTCTACACGAGTCAACGTAGCTGACTTAGAAGAAGCAGAAATGGAGATCATAAAGCACGTACAAAGAAATGAGTACCCGTCAGAAATTAAAAGTCTCCAAGACGTTCAAGAGAAAGTCGTCTATGGAAGTCGTAAGTCAGACAAAGAAAAGAAAGCCCTGTTTAGGAAGACAAGTTCTCTCCGCATGTTGGATCCAGTTCTAGACAGTGATGGTGTTATGAGAGTTGGTGGAAGAATACGGAAGGCCAATCTGCCCCCAACTCTAAAGAACCCTGTGATCCTACCAAAGTCAAGCCACATTAGTTCACTGATTATCAGCCATGTTCATGAAAGAACACATCATAGTGGAAGAGGGATAACTTTGAACGAGCTTCGTTCCTGTGGCTATTGGATTGTTAGCGGAAATGCGATGGTCAGACAGTTTATTTCTAAATGTGTAACATGTCGTCATCTTCGAGGGAGCCAAGGAGAACAGAAAATGGCAGATTTGCCAAAGTCGCGCGTAGAGCCAACGCCACCCTTTACCTATTGTGGGGTCGACTACTTTGGCCCTTGGCACGTCCAACGAGGAAGATCTGTCGTGAAGAGATACGGAGCCTTGTTTACTTGCTTAGCAAGTAGAGCAGTACACATAGAGGTGGCGGATTCTTTGGAAACGGATTCGTTTATAAATGCACTCAGACGTTTCATCTGTAGACGGGGATCGGTCAGGGAAATCCGCTGCGATAGAGGAACGAATTTCATTGGTGCAGAAGCAGAACTCAAGAAAGCTATTGAAGAAATGGATGACCAGGAGATCAAAGCAGAACTCCTTAAGGAAAGCATCGATTGGATTAAGAATCCTGCATCTGCCAGCAATTTTGGTGGTGTCTGGGAAAGACAAATCAGGTCAATCAGAAATGTCATGAATGGTCTCATCAGAGAACATGGTAGTCGTCTGGACGAAGACTCGTTGAGGACCTTCCTTTGCGAAGCCGAATACACGATCAACAACAGACCTCTGACGGTGGAGACCCTCAGCGACCCACATTCTGCACCACCATTATCACCAAGTATGCTGCTTACAGGAAAGACAAGACTTGTGCTGCCCCCGCCTGGAGAATTCAAGAGAGAAGACCTGTACTGCAGAAAGATGTGGCGGCGTACACAGCATATGGCTCAAGAATTCTGGTCAAGATGGTGTAAAGAATATCTGCAGCAGTTACAAGCAAGAAACAAGTGGATTCGGCCACGAAGAAATTTTCAGGTCGGAGATGTTGTGTTGTTGAAAGAAAACCAGTCTCCTAGAAACAGATGGCCCATGGCTAAAGTGGTGGAAACTCACCCCGATGATCAGGACCAAGTACGTTCGGTGACAGTGTTGACAAGTAATGGATCCAGACTGGAAAGACCTGTTAACAAGCTTGTGCTGCTCGTAGAAGCGTGAGAGACCGGGATTCCCCGACGAGGAGCCTGAGGAGCCAGAACTTTGTTAAGAAAGAGATTTACAGTGAAAGAAACTTTAAGTGTTTTCACTAAGCATGGAACATTGACATTGTGTTTGCTAAAGATTAGTTCCTTTTTGTAGAAAATGTTGGACATTTTGGGGAGCCATGTTACTGCTGGGCGTCGTGTTTCCCAGCTGGGTTCCCTGCGCAGACATTTAGTTTCGGGCATGCGCATAGGTGGCCTTTAATGTTTACCACGAGGGCCACCGAGTTTTTACCTCAATTTTAAGTTCACTAAGGTTTATTAGTTTTCACGGTTTGTACGGCAGTTAAGTTGACTCTTATGAAGGTCCATCGGTGTAACTGGAATTGCGAGTTTGTCTCACGGTGCCTCGTGTCGAAATAAACGTTGAAATTTACGGCTGGTTTACATTCGCATCTACACAAACAATAAGTTATTGAAACATGTCATCTTATCCTTGCGTGACCACTGGAATTTTTTGAAAAAATAAGTCAAAAATTCTCTATGTGTCTTATTCCGTCAAGGGCTGGCTTTTAAATTACCCAAGCTGAATTTTTTATATGTTGCAGCAAAAGAATAGAGCTTTTCTTTAGTGTAACTTTCATTGTAAATTTCGATGTACCAGGAAAAAAATTTTGCCCGCAAAGTTTCCACAATTCCAAGTGTCAACAAACATGCTGAAAATGGGATTCTTCGGACTTTGAAAACTGCATGTAAATAAAAATCCTCCAGCAATATTTTCATAAGACCGCATTCTCAGAAGGATGCCTAAATTAACTTCAAAAGATCGTTTTAATACGCTAAGCCGTCTTCCTTCCCGAGCGATTTGAAAATGCACCAAATCTCGTCAAAATTTAACGCCGGCTGCGACGCGATCACGGCATTTCACATTATGCCGGAATTCTCGAAAACGAAAAATCTTTGGAAAGTTTTATTGTTATTTTCGGAAATAGTTCTCCAAAGGGATTCTTCTGACAGAATATGAGGAAATCCGAAATTTCAGTTTTGACTGTGTTCTCGATATTCTCAGTCAGTAGCTCTTAAGCAAGATGAGGAAAGTTCTCTTTCTTCTAGACAGACACATTTTTAGAAAGAGTGAGAGAATCAAAGCGTCTATTTAAGGTACAGGAGAGAAGAAAGAGGTATGATGACGTTTTTTGTCTATCTTGCATCCGTAGTGATTTGTAGTCTATTTCGTTACATTTCAAGCACGTTTTTCGCAACATAGATTCGCCGCACGAGTGATCAATTAATTTTTCTTGTGGAATGTATTGTAATCAAGGTTTAATTATAATTTTCTCCTCAGTTTTTACGTAATTCCATCAAGCCATTAAATTTATATATCAAGAAAGAAGGACTGGTCTGTTAGAGTTCTAGTAAATGCTTTTTTTTTTTTTTTTATTTTTTTTTTTATTCATAGCAACGACACATACAAACAATACTACGTTACATGACTATTTGAGTTACACTACTATTACTACATTACATTACATTGCTTGACCTACTTACAGAAATTGTACTTACACTGCTTGTATTCTTTTTAACTAATTACGAAATAAATACACGTGCTACGTCATCCTGCATACGATGCTAACACAACACACACACACATACACACACACGCACCCCACCCACACATACAAGAGATAATAAAAGATTCCCCTTACTCAACTTTCATACCTAAAGTGCTTCACGCATCGTAGTTGCTGAGAGTGGTCCACTTAGCTCTATATTTTTCGTAATTAGAATTTCTAATGGCTATTTGTCTCTCACATTTGATCTTGCTGTCTAGTAAGGCAAGAAAGACCTTTAAATTTGGAGTCTCAGACTGGTTTCTTGCAAGAAAAACATGATATTTAGCAATAAGAAGATAATGGTTTAACGCGTAGAAGGTGGTCGTTTCAGGTTTGTAACCGTACAGGATTTCAGTATTACTAGGACTAATGTTGTCAGAGCGCTTAGCATTCCACCACATCATTAAGTCTTTCCAAAAGATTTTAACGTCGGGGCATTCGCAAAGCATGTGAATAAGCGTTTCGTTCGGAAAGAGGCAGCGTTCACATTCTGGAGAAGCCTTTATATTCATTTTGTAAAGAGAGTGATTAGTGGGTATGATGTTATGAATTAGCTTAAATTGGAAGCTCCTCAGTTTGTTTTCGACTGTGACTTTAAAAGGAAGCTCGTATACTGCCTTTACATTCAACTCTTGTTTTCTAAGATTGATTTCAACGATGAGGGGGAGAAAAGGATCTTTCTGCAAGCATCACACGGACTTTTTTTGTAGAGGAGATGTCAAGGGATGGAACTGGTTCGTTATCTCCATTAGTGAGATTACCTACGATTTCGCTTTTCCAAATTTTAGGGATTGCCAGCATAATCGAGAAAAGTAGAGCGAACGTTATATTTGCATTTGAAGTTTTCGAACGAAAGGAACTGGCCATGGATGTTTAGGAGGTCGCTTATTTTCAAAATGCCTTTATTAGCCCATGATCTATAATAAAACGATTTTCCGTTTATCTTTATAAACCGATTGTTCCAAATGATTTCTTGTTTGTATTCATTTGCGTTACGTGGATCTTTGGAATTGAGCTCTTGCCATACAGCTAAAACGTCTTTATAAAAAACAGAGAGATTTTTGAGGTCGAGTAATTTAAGATCGTAGTTACATTGAAATAAGAGAGTTCCACCGACCTTACCTAAAAGCGAATCGAGGAGGGCACACCAATGGCGGTCATTTGCTAGACAGTAATGATTAACCCACGAAGTCTTGAGCGATTTAACAACGTCAGCAAAATTGAGCATATTAAGACCGCCTTGGCTTATTGGGCCGGTCAGAGTTTTTCTTTTGATTTTATCTGGCTTAAATTTCCAAATAAAAGAGAAGATATTGCTGTTGACTTCTTTTACAAATTCTTTGGGAACATTTAATACGGAACAACTATAAACAAGTTTGGCGAGAGCTAAGCTTTTGACGATGGCAATTCTGCCTAAGATCGTTAAATGTCTACTTGACCAAGTATTTAGAACTTTTTTGAGTTTGGCAAGCCTCTCGTCGAAATTGATTTTATTCCCAACCTGAACATGATAAGGAAAAGCAATTCCAAGCGCAATGACGTATTGCTTCGGCCATGAAATGCCAAAAGGTTCTTCTTTGCCTAATCGACTTTTCAAAGGACCAAGCCAAAAACCCTCGGTTTTAGACTTATTGATTTTCAAGCCGGAAAGGTCACCGAACTGATCGAGAAGAGTTAGTAGGGACACCGCGGATGAATCGTCGCGAATGAAAGCGGTGGTGTCGTCAGCGTACATACTGAGTTTAGTGATCTTATTTCCGTTTTCAAGTCCTTTGATTGATTCATCGATTCTTATTTGGTGGGCGAGTGGCTCCACAGCTAGAACAAAGAGTAAGCCTGAAAGAGGACAACCCTGCCTAACACCCCTTTGGAGAGAAAAAAATTCCGACGAGTAGCCATTATTTACAACACAGCTAGAAATGTTGGTGTAAAACGTTTTGATCCAGTGGAGGAAACTTGGACCGAAATTCATAGTGTTAAGCACTTTAAAGAGAAAGTCCCATTCTAAAGAATCAAAGGCCTTTTCAAAGTCAAGGAAAAGTATCATTCCGTCCTTGTTTTCATATTGTTCAATTATATCCGAAATTAAGCGAATATTTTCACCAATAAATCTACCTTTGATGTACCCAGTTTGATCACCGTCTATCAAGTACGGAAGTACTTTCTCTAAACGTTTCGCAATACATTTGGTTGCTAATTTGTAGTCTGTGTTTAGAAGAGAAATAGGGCGCCTAAGAGTGAATTATTAAATTTCCAGTAGCCTGGGCCTCTTTCTTCTTGTTTGTCTTCAGGCTTGATCGAGATGGTGACAGGGGAGTGATCTGAATCATGATAGGCGGAAATGTCGGTTTTCGAAACGCGGCATAATAAATGCTTCGAGATGAGCCAGAAATCCAGTCTACATTTGATTTTCCCGGAGCTATTTCTCCACGTAAACTGCGTATCATGTGGATGTTGTTCTCGCCAGGGATCGACTAGGTCATAGTTGCAACGGAGTTCGTCGATCGAATGTATTACACTTTTTTTGAATTGAATGTCTTTACCTCCAAATTTATCGGAAGCGGACAGTGGGCAGTTAAAATCTCCACCAATAAGAATTTTGTCACTTTGCAGGCCACGAATAGAATCGGTTATCTTCTGAAAAAATGAAATTTGCTGGTTTTGGTCGTTTGGGGCATAAATATTAACGAGGCACAATTCGTCTTCGTTGACGGTGGTGTTTACAATAATAAATCTGCCGTTTTTATACGCAGTAACATTCGTCACCTCTTTACTGAGCGAGGGACTGAAAAGAATCATAACACCTCTACTGTGTTTTGAGCCGTGCGCAAAGAAAATGTCGCCTCCCCATTCTGCTCGCCAAAAATTTTCCAAGCTAGCATCGCTGTACGTCTCTTGCAGAAAAATTACATCAAATTTTCTAATATGAAGCCACCGGAAAAGTTTTCTTCTTTTGATAGATTTGTTGAGGCCTCTTGCATAAAGAGAAACAGCATTTAAGGTCATATACACACTAGATTTATGAATTTCTTTCTAACGCAATTCATGAACCACAGCTTGCAACGTTCGATAGCGTTTAGCCTTGCGATGGAAATGTTTTGTGCAGATGGTGCGCTGACAACAATTTACAATACTTTGAGTAAGGCGGGTACAAATCACGATGAGTACAGCAAGTGTACTATGGCAACTAACACTTAACATAATAGAAACACTAATTAAACTGCGAAGCAGCTTATTGTATAGAAGGGAATAAGTGCCATTTTTTAAAGGCATGTTGAAAAGAGACAAAACCCTCCTACAAAACTCTCCGCCAAAATTTAAATAATTAATTGATGAAGCGAAAGGGAAGCGAGGGTTTTGAAAGGGAACGTTTGAATAATGTTATGTTACATGTGGGAGAGGGTAGGAAAGAAAAATATTTGATTATAACCTAACGAATATTGTCCAAATCTTCGACTTCATATACTCTATGTACTTGATCGCTTTGGGACTTCCTGACGAAAATTTTGCCGTCAATGGTCCAGGCGCTATGCCAGTTGTTGATCTTTTTAACTTTTCTTACTTTAGCGAACAGTTCACGCCTATAGTTAGTTAAGTTCTCATTAATATAAACAGCTCCTGCATTATGAAAATAGTTGTTTAGACTTCAGGTGCTTTTTGGATTTATAGAGTTCACTTTTGGCTCTGTATGATCTGAATCGTACAATGATTGGTCTTGGACCGCCGTTAGATCTTCTCGTAGCCATTCTATGACAGATGTCGATGTCATTGTTGACAATATGTACATTGAGAACCTTTCCAAGCTTGATGATCTTGTCAGACAGATTTTCTTCTGAAGACTTAGGAATGCCGTGAATTTCGAGATTATGTTTTCTAGTGTATTGTTCTAAATCGTCTATTTGGCATATAGCGATGTCCAGATCGCTTTTAAGACCATCTAGATCGTCGTTTAAGTCGGCAACTTCATCTTCTGCTTTGCGAACTTCTTTCTTGAGCGAGCTCACATCTTGTTTCAGCTTGTTATTCTCCGCCTCTAATTTTTCCAGTTTATCGATGTGGAACTCTAGCGACTTCTGCAGTTCTTCGTGTTGCTTGCGAAAAGCTCTGTTCTCTTTAAGAAGCTCGTCAGTGTTCCGTTGTATGTTGTTCAGTGCGATCCAGATACTCGACAGATCGGCATGCTCGACCATGTGCTCTGTAGTCTTTGCAGTCTTATTTGGAGGAATTTCGGGCGAGCTGCTGCTACTAGGCCTTTCAAACCTCTTCCTTCCAGTGATGGGCGGACTTTCGTCGCATTCGCTTACCTTTTCAGCCATTTATTACGAAGCGGAGAGCTACACAGGACGGACTACTCAAAAACGCTGCCGTCCATCTTGGCTCTCCCCCAGGACTCCCGATGCTTTCTTGTTCTTATCAACATTGGAGTTCAAGCTATCTCGAGCTCCGCCCGCTACACTTACAATGCTAACAGTTGTATTCTATGAGCTAACAGAGCTTATTGATTAGTGTTATGGCGTTGCTAACTAGACAGGAAACATTTTCACATATTACCGCCTGCAAATTAGATTTCGAGTTCATAGTTCAGTGCCTCACAAAAGACTAAAAAGCGGGGTTCTTTCACCTGTCGCAATGTCTAACAACATTTATTTTCAACGAATCAAACGAGAAAGGAAATGATGTGTCAATTGCCAAAACAATGATTGTCAAAGGGTTTATTTATTGCCGCTTCTACCCTCAAACTGTGTCCATGTTGTAGGTTAAAATGAATCCCAGGTTAAAATGATTTCAACCTAGGTTGATTTGTATTTTCCTTTGTTTAAGATGTAAATTACCCAACTTTAACAAAGGAAAATACAAATCAACCTCGGTTGAAATCATTTTAACCTGGATTCATTTTAACCTACAACATCCATACCGTATCGCACTGTTAAAGCTTTTCTTTTGAATATGCTTAACAAGTCATGAAAGGTGTTAGCCATCAGTGATCGTGACTTGACATGATCGTTCAATTCAATCGTTTTTTACAACAGTTGTCACTTACATAACTGTAAGTGTTAACCGCAACGTTTCGACCGTTAAACTGCTGGTCTTAATTCACTGATAAGGTGGTTGTGTCGACTAGCTGTCAGTATCAATATAAGTAGTAACACCATGTTTGACATCCTTGCTCTGGATGTTAGTGATTGGAGGATTTCGATTCTCGTTGTTCGGACCGCTACATAAAGCGTCGCTATCAGACATTAACAACAAGGTTAGCCTGAGTAAACAGACCTCGTTGTGCGGTGCCGCCACTGCTTTGACGTCTGTTTATTCAAACTACAGCCATGTGAAACAATCGTGAGACAAACGATCAATTTGAGCTATCATGCTTGTCATTTCGTAAGGGCGGTGGAGAAGAGCAAAGTATGCATGCGTATTTAGTAAGCGATTTTTCTGTAACTCCCTTTCAAGAGTCCTGATCATAACAGCAACTCAGTTTATTGAGTGGAAATTCGCTTTCATTCATTTTACTTTTAAGATAGCTGTCCATAGCGTTACGTGGTGGCACAAGGTACTATGCATCTCATTATCGTCAATATGTAATCAAAGATCCTTAAATCCAGACTCAACGACACCGTTTGTTGTGAGCACATGCACCGTTAGGTCCTTAAATTAAACAATACGGTTTCATAAAACGTTTAGAGAAATGATTGCCGTTTTCAGAAGAAAAGTTAATCATCTGTTTTATCAACAGTTTAAATACAAAACTGATCGCTTCTTAAAATTGGCCGCCGCATTAAAAAAAAAACAAAAAAAAACTGGCTGATACGAATTATAACGTGATGGATCTGTTTTCGCGCAAGATTTTTTCCAACTCGCGCGCCAGCTTCTCGCCGACTCCTGAGACAAAAGAAAAGTAAAACTCCTTGGAGCTAGCTGTCTTAGAAACCACCGTAGTCTTTTTATTTTCACCGCTAGTTCCGTTTAGCTTTTTTTTGTTTAATTAAAAACTGAATAAAATAAAATGACGCCAACGCATTATTATAAATCCATTAGTGACCAACATTTTAAAGTCTCCTGACCCGTAACAAAGTATTGCATCCAACTGATGAATTGTCCTTGTTCTTCAACATGAGTGAAATTTATTTGACTGCTTATTATCTGTCTTGTGCATATCTTTGGTCTGTTGGTGGCTCCTTTCATAAAGAACATGTACAGCTCTGTAACGTTTTGACGCATCTATAGGTTTGGTATAGCTCCAGATAAACTATTCAACATGCATTGCGCAAATATTGTGCTGCGCTCTTGGCCTAAAATTAGAAAAATGTAAAGACAAAACAAGCAAAGTAAGTTGCTACAAAAACGCCAACATTTCTTAAGTTAAATTTCGACATCCTATGGAGACTAAATGAATATCTACTAATAACATGAAAGTTACCAGTCAATTTTAATTGAACGTATTTGTTCAACACCTTCCATGATTTCTGAGAAACATTATTGGATTCTTTAACAAAATATTTGCCGCCGGCAAAAAGCAATAGTATTCTGTGGGGGGGGGGGGGGGGGGGAGAGGGGGGTCGGAACTTCCCGCCTCCCGTACCTTTGTCTCCCGCCTCCCGCCCTTTTTCGCGTTTCTCCCGTCCCCGAGTAAATTAGAAGGCTTTAAAACCCGTATTAGTCATAAAGCTGTACCAAGACGTACCATTCTCAGGTCTTTCATTATTCATTTTTTTACTATATATATTTTGAATAACGTTAACATTATTGATAGGTTTTGTACTCTGAGTTAATGAAGTTTTGACTAACATAAAGACTTTTGTTCTTGAGCCATCGTAGCTTGATCAGAAATAAAATACAAGCAGCGGTGATAAACATAATAAACTTGCGCATTTTATGTAACCTTACGTTTCATATGCTAGGTCAAGCTAAAATGCGCAAGTTTATTATATTTATCACTGCTGTTTGTATTTAATTTTTGACTAACATGTTCGTCTTGTTTGACGGTTTATCCATTCTTTTAGTGACAACAGTCTTAGTCCATCGTGTAGTGTAATAGTTGTTGCATTTCTTAATTATTCATTTGGTGAGATCATGTAATTCAAATGGGGAAGTAGGACATGGCGAGCTGGCAGCCAAACGCCCCAGTTTAGAGTTCGGTATGTCTGCCTAATTCTCGAAGCCTTATTGCGGATCCATCGCGTTTACTTAATTATAATAATTATGATCTTGATATCTTTCTTGATATCCTTACTCCCTAAAACTGCGTGAAAAAATTGCTTTTAGTTCGGGAAAAAGTAAAATGAAACTTTAGGACCTACTTTCAATCCAAGGTTTAAATCTCTGGGTTACTGGTGGTGAATTCTAAGCTCGCTGCTACTGTTCTAAGGAAAGAATTACTGCATTAAATGCAAAAAGCGTCCGAAATTAGACCGAACAAACTGTTCATCAAAAAGAAGTCTTCATCAATGTGCAGAGGAGGCTGCACTGATCTCCTTCTACTCCTAATCCTACTCCTCTTTTCTATAAAGCCGCTCCTGATTGCTTCCCATGCTATTTGGCTGCCTATTGTAATAGGAATCGATTTTGCCTTGTCCAAAACGAAAAACGGTGTCATTAAACGAGTCACTCCGCTGTCTCCACGTGCTCATTGAAACAGCATTCCGTCCGCAAATTCCCATACACCATGCAGCAAAATCTTTAGTACAGTCCGATTGACGGTCAATGGGAGCTAACTCCCAAGAAGGTCGTCCATGCCCCAGATTTCTTACTACCGCACTGAAAAATACTAAGAACTACTAAAATGGTCTTTGATGACATTGAATCTCTGATATTAAATTTACAAGACGCGTACTTGCTTGCCTTGCTCACCTCTTTTGAGACTTCTAAAAACTTGCGCACACTCACACATGTGTACACATACCACGCTTGACATTTCATGAGCTATGACGTAACACCATGAAAGGGTTTACAATTTCACCGGAGGTAACCCTGTTTATCGCCTGAGCACGAATTTTTGTGTGCCCTTGGATATAAAATATTGTGTAAAGCCTCGGAGGACGCTAAATGGAAGACAAATAACATTGTACAACATTGTTGAGTTCTTTTTTTGATAGTATTCTAACGCATTAACAAGTAAAGAAATTCCCCGTTTTGTATTGCTCTCCCGCTTCCCGTCCTCTTAGAACTCCCGCCTCCCGCCCTTTCCTCTCCCGTCTCCCGTACCCCTCCCGCCCCCTATTCTCCCGGGCTCCCGCCCCCCTGTCCCCCCCCACTATTCTGGGAAGGATGATTTAGGCCGGAATTTCGAGGGGGAATCTCATTAACATGAGGGGGAAAGAAATTAACGACGATGACGTCATCGCCGATTGTGTTGATCTCACGAATAAAATGAGGTGGATTCTCATGAACGTGGCATTTATTATAGTAAATAAATAGAATAAATAGGTATACTTAGCGCTCACAGATAGTTAGTATTTACATGAAAAGGACGTAATAGTAATAATAGCTAGAGTTTGGTTATAACTTTCGAAACGTACACGCGCGCGCATGGCCTTGTTGACGTCTAGCGTGCCCTAGCGTGCAAAACCATATGCATATTCTTACGAAAAATTATTATTTCTTTCCATAATTCTTGTTATTTTTAGATCTTACTCGAGCGGGTGTAAAAAGAGAGCGAACCGCGAAACATTCTATCCGTTTTTACAAAATCACTTGAAGGCCTTTCATCCTGATGATGCAATTATTCTGGTTTTAGATAATGATGTCGGCATTACCGTTGAGAGCGCACTGTAATAAACAAAGAAAACTAAACACTGTTTTAATTGCTTAATCCCCCACAAAGCTCAACCTGAAACGAAACGTTTTAGTCATTAGGCGGGAAAGGTGCTTAGTAAATTGAGGCGAGCCCGGAAACACACACGAAAACTATTTTTTCATTACTTCCGAGTTTTCGGGAAAATATAGAAAACATCGAATAGAACCATGACAAGACAATATTTCACCTTCACCTTAAGTGCCGTTATCCAAAACCAATTAATTACACCTTACATAAACAGTGTTTTGTATTAATCTCCCCATATTAAGTTCTGAGAAGACTTCCGAATGCAAATTCTTTAGCTAAGAAATTGTAGATCCTGGAACTTGTGACTGGCCAAACGGCTTTCGCCTTCCGTGGAGCAAAAATCTACAATAATTTATCGAGGCATATCAGAGACACGGGAAAACTTAGCGTGTTTTAAAAAGCGACTTTTTAAGAATTTTTTTAATTCTTTGGTTTTTTATTACCGTATTTTTTCCTTTCTCTCTATATTTTCATCCAAATGTAAATAGTTTTCAATATTATTAGTATTATTATTTTAATCAGTTCATGTATGGCGGCAGAGCCCCTAAAGGGGAGCTATACAATAAAGTTTGTTATATGTATTTTATGATAATTAATTAATAAAAAAAACCCTGTAAAACCGGTGATTCCGACCATGACTGCCATAAGATAAAAATAAAACATGACATCATTGATAAACCTGTCAAACCAGTTCATAACCTGTTGGTAAGACTAAAATAAAAGATGACATCATCCTATAATAAATGCCACGTTTATGAGAATCCACCTCATTACTTAGGCCTCCCACAGGGAGACCAAGTTGAAAATTGCCCTTCGTTGTTTTCTTTTTTTTCCTCATTCAGTCACAGGCCGTAAAACGCATGCGCAGGTAATCTTGTCGCTGCATGGGTTTGCAAGGGTCGGACATTTATTTAGTCGCCGATTTTCGCGTTTTCCGAAGGAAAACACAACTTTTCGAAGTGGTACATCGAAAGAAGAACTACTAAGGAATACTCAACAGTTTCGATAGCGGAAATCCGAGAAATAACGGCGAAGAAACTGTGCTTCGAATACAAATTGTTGTTTTGTCCAGGCGACGAGTTACCGGAGCGCGGTCATCTCAAATCCTTATTGAGGCCACGGACTTTCTACGAGATTTTTGAGTACTTCTGGGAATTCATCGAAAAATTACAGGTTTGATCGTAAATTTGTACTGAAATACTATTCTAATTGACCGATTCTTTATATTCTGAACAATTTTTGCGAAAATTTGAAAAACGTGCCACGCACGGGTTGATAAATTCGCTTCGAAATAAACTGGTAGTTCTTCAAATCGCTCTCGCGTCTCTCGTTCGGCATTTAGAATAATAAGCGTTTCTTTCTTAGGCGTGAACAAAGACTTTTCTGAATAAATTTTTTCTTTAGGAAACCATTCTGTCTGTTTTTCTCTCTAATTTAATTGACAAAACGTGACAACTGCGTAATCTTACGTAAACAAACACATGCACTCGAGACGGATCAAATTTTGCCTATGTGACGCGGGACAAATTTCATCGATTAATGGGTTAAAGATACTGACAAAGAGAAATTCCCACGAAACACCAATTTCAATCAGAATTCCCTTTTTTCAAAAAACAAAAACTTTTGCAAAGGGGGGGGGGGGGGGGGGGAGGATGAAGCCAACACAAGATATCCCTGCCCGCTTTGCTGAATCCTGTTGGCCAGATAGATGCAAATTTAGACCAGGAATATATGTTGTAGGTTAAAGTGAATCCCAGGTTAAAATGATTTCAACCTAGGTTGATTTGTATTTTCCTTTGTTTCAGATGTAAATTACCCAACCCTAAACAAAGGAAAATGCAAATCAACCTAGGTTGAAATCATTTTAACCTGGCATTCATTTTAACCTTCAACATATACATTGCTTACAATATACTTGCTTGTACTATGCTTGAGCTGTAAAACAATCGACAAATGACAGCTGAGATTTTATCATGTCAACTTCTGGCGTTTACAGCTGGATATGCCAGGAAAGAAGCCCAAGTTCACGCACATATGCGTCTTGTTTTATTCATGAGATCAAGACAAGGTAAGAAAAGGAAGGGCATGAGTTCTACTACAACTTCCTTGTACAAGATCCGTTAATTGTAACGGTTAAAATATTATCCATTAAAATACGACATCTTGCTAGAATGTGTCCTAGCGTGGTATTCAGTTCGTTAAGGTGGGGGTACACCTGAATGATAAGAGAAGCAGAGACCGATACAACGTAGAATTACGGTTTAAAGGTTACTATATTTCGGCTGGCCAAACCAGCCTTCTTCAGGTATAATGAAAATTTACATTGGGACACACGCTTATATAGCTGACAAATATTTGCGCAATAGCGGAACTACGTAAAACTAAATTGATTGACAGTAAATATGAAGCAAATGAAATAATAGTAACAAAAAATAAAAAATAATAAAAGGAAAAAGCTAGTACATTTGTTCGCGAATATTAAGGCCATGCGGAGTGAGTGTTCTGCCTTTTGAGATTAAAAAGGCTTCCCTGGCCTTACGGATTGAGTCTCGGTTAGAGTAGACTTTTTCTATGGGGATTAATTGCATGTCGTTAGCGGTGTGGTTAGGAGCGGTGAGGAAGTGTTCTGCGGCTGTGGTGGGTTTAGATTTAGTGTAAGGGTTATCTATGGTGCGGCGGTGTTCATTAAAGCGGTCTTTTAAGCGTCGTTTAGTCACTCCTATGTATTGTAAATTACAGCGGTTACATTGGATCATGTAGATTAGATTTTTAGTTTCACAGGTCAGGTTAGATTTGATAGGGCGCGTTTCACCAGTGGAAAAGAAGGTGTAGTTAGTGAGACCATCGGAAATGTATGGGCAAGTGGCGCAATTTTTACCGCAACGATAGGAGCCGGAAGGGAGTTGTGGGTGGGGATTAGTCGAGTTAGAAGAAAGTTTAGCCGAAACCAGTAAGTCACGTAGGTTAGGAGATCGTCTGAAAGCCACAACAGGCAAATTTGGAAAAACCTTTTTGCAGCGGTCAGACGAGTGCAGTAAATGATGATGTTTTTTTATGATGTTGGAGATGTGAGGAAGCGATGGGTTAAAAGTCGTAATAAAAGGTACACGCGTAGGTTTGTTCATGTCTTTACACCTGAAAGCCGTTTTCACGCCGCTTAAAATCGGTCAAATGGAAATATCTTGTTCGCATTTCTTAGCAATACAAAAACCTTCCATTCATTACACAAATCAATGATTTGGGGTGTTTTATGAATTTTTGGGTGATTTTTTTTAGGTATATTTGGAAGGAAATAATTTTTCTTGAAGGATTGGTAAAATTAAAAGAAAAAAGAAATGTTGAAGATTTAGTGAGGTTTTTAAAATTAGAATTTGTAGTTAATAACTAATAGACGGATACCAAGTTTGTCTACTAGCAACCTGGGGTGCTCTTGCGTGAGTATCAACTGTCTGTTAGTGTTCCAAAAATCATTTTTTTCTTCTATCCATTCTTAAAACCTCTTCAAATTTCACTCAAATTCAGGTAGAGCCCCACCTAAACAACACGTCTGTGAAGGACTTATCCATAAAAGGGGCACTGGTTCTTTCATCGCTTTCATTACGTGTTCTGTTCAGAAAATCCTCGAATGACACAGGCACCCTTGCCCACACTGATCGCTTCCTCTCTTTCTCTGGAAAATATACATCTGTTTGCAATAAAAGATGCAATGGTCTTCGTTTAAAGGACAACGCCCTTCTCGATGGACTGAAAATCGCAGATGAATCTCGATGAGAACTCATCAAAAATCACCGTTTAGTTTTAAACACAATCTGAAAGGGCTTTAATAAGGCCCAGTTCACACTTAGACGTTTAAAACGTTTCTAACCAAATTTTCAGTTCTGTGTTTAGGCCTTCCATCCGTCGCGTAGCGATGAAAATGGAAAGGCATCCTTAAGTCACATGTTTGAAAAAAAAAAAAAAACAATAATAAATAAAATAACGGTATGCCAATTAAGTGATTGTTTCTAGTGAAATGTTATCGATCTTGACAGGCATTTAATATAAATATGTGAATTTCAGCGTTTTTCAAAAGATCATCACTTGTTTCATGCACGTTTGCCCACCATCAAATTTGAGTCAACGTACATGGGGCTCATTTCCACTCTCTTGTTGAGATTTATGATGGCTACATTCAGAACGGCAACCGTTAAAAAATAATACGAGCAGTGCGAATTAACAACCACTTTGTAAAATCCCGCTAGGCCAGGTAAACATGAGTGGACGAGAAAACCGGTTAAACCAGTATTCATATTTGTACCTAGGCCATATGAATGTACTGAAAAACTGTCATACCCAGCCTTCTATCTTGTTAATGCCCAAATGTAGGCCGTCTGAGATCTGGGTACTACTTAGGTGTTGAGCAAACAGAGTAAACAATCAATGCTTGGAAAGTTTCTTTTATTTTCTTTCTTTTATTTAAATGTAAATATACTCGTCATGTATGTCGAGAGACAAGGTGCATTTTTAGACACCCTTGTAGTTAAATATATATTTTTTACTTTTAATCTTTGAATTGAACATATTTACAGTTCCTTGCATACGTTCGTTGTTTACATGTAATTATTTACAGTAAAGAGATGAAATTGTTTCCATATTTTACACCCCATATGAAAACAGTATATATTTTTTTCTTTCGCAACTGAACTTTGTTTCGAAATGGTACAGAAACTGTACTGTAACAAAGGACTATTAAATATTTCCTCCAATTTCACATGTTTATCTTTGGGGCAGGCCTCTGGGGAGTTTTTTTTTAGTTCATACAATTACTTGAGGCGACAAAGTTTCGGCACGCCCCTCGAACACGAGACAGTGAGAAGCTGTTACAGTCTCTGCATACATTAAAGTGACGCATATAAGATCAACACGTGTGAATAAATTATCACTTTGGCTCAACTGCAGCGCGGTTCGGTTGTGCTCCAGTTCGTGTCGCTCGAATAGTTGGAATCTCCTTGCCTCGTGTTATTGCTTTACTTGGATGGCGAATGTACAATACCCCGGCCCGGTTCGTGGTCGTCTGAGACCTATACAAGTGGATGAATTGCAAGCGGGCGCGGAACAAGCGGCCCAAGATGGTCAAGTGCCTCGTGCAGACGTAGAAGTTTTGCCGGCGCCACTTCAACCTCCTCAACCGGCTGAAAACCAGGGCGCTCAACTTGTTGTGGGCCAGGCTATCTTACCTGCTCAAGCCCAACAGTTTCCACCGGCGCAAGTTCCAGCCCAACAAATTCCGCCGGCGCAAGTTCCAGCCCAACAGATCTGCCGGCGCAAGTTCCAGCCCAACAAATTCCGCCGGCGCAAGTTCCAGTGGCTCCACAAGAAGCTATGCACGTGGAACCAACTCAAGGAGAGCTTGAGGTAAATGCGTTTCGTTTACATGTATTTAGTTTCGTGTTGTATGGGGTTTTTCATTATTTTTCGGGGTTTTTTCCCCGCTCAGTTTGTCCGCGCTTGCCGGTTAGTTGGTTGTGAACAGCTCTAGTGTATTAAATTTGGACCTTGGCGGGTTTGGAGTTATTTGTAATGGAGTGAATGCTTCATTAGCGGCTTTCGCGGATTGTGTTTTTCTCTCAACTGTTGTCGAGAATTTATATGCAACACTCAGATGGGGCGGGAACTTACCGTTCACTTGTGCGTGTCTTTACTGTATAGAGGTGAAATGTTGTAACTCAGGATAACGCGAATGAGCTATGGGGTGAGAGTTCACCAAAAAACAAAAAAAAAAAAAAAAAAGAAAGAGCAATGGGGCGACAGTTCGCCATGAGAAAT
Source organism: Pavona decussata (assembly GCF_977016875.1). Classification (NCBI taxonomy): domain Eukaryota; kingdom Metazoa; phylum Cnidaria; class Anthozoa; order Scleractinia; family Agariciidae; genus Pavona; species Pavona decussata. The sequence continues at coordinate 770,912 of NW_028145462.1, forward strand.
AGAAAGTGATGGGGCGTGAGTTCGCCATGAAAATAGAAAAGAGAAGTGATGGGGCGAGAGTTCGCCATGAAAATAGAAAAGAGAAGTGATGGGGCGAGAGTTCGCCGTGAGAAATAGGAAAAAGTGATGGGGCGAGAGTTCGCTATGAGAAATAGAACAAAGTGATGGGGCGAGAGTTCGCCATGAGTAAAGAAAAGGAAAGTGATGAGGTGAGAATTCACTTTGAAAAATAAAAAAGGAGAAAGAAATGTATGAGAATTCTCCATGAAAATAAAAAGGGAAAGAAATGGGCGAGAGCTCGCCTTAGGACAGATGGGGGTGTTCCCCATACAATAAATAAATAAAAATGAAATCGGAAAATAAAAAAAAAAAGAAATAAATAAAAATGGAAAATGGAAAAGGGAAATTCGAGTCTTTCGGCAATGCAGTGGAAGTTTTCGATAATGCAATGAAAATCTGTGTTTTTTCTCTAATGCAATGGGGCGAGAGTTCGCTAAAACAAAAGAAACTTCGTGAGTTGATGTTCGTATAATCTGACTCTTCCCTTTATCTGCTCTCCTAGACTCTAAAGAAAAAGTTTGGTGATTTACAAAAGTCCCTTGAGGAGTTGACGAAACTCTCTGTGGCCTCTGTGATAAGGAAGATGCTCGATTATGCGGCACGGCCGCTTTCAGAGTTTAACAAGTACGAGGCGATTGACATTCTGGAGACCCTTCAGAATACCTCCAGGGATAATCAGGATGTCAAACGCGATTTCTACCGCCTTGTGTACCAGACAGCCAGGGCAAAGGTGGACCTCCCAAAGGAACATTTTCGCGCTTTGGTTCTGCGCCTCCTCGGGGACAAAGACCATACGAAAGTGTACGAGGCGGTTGCGAAGGTGGATAAAGCGATGACTGGGAGAAGCCCGTCGTCTGAATCTTCTTACCGTGAACGTGGTGATGCCCCATATAGAGGTCGTGGCTGGAGAAGTGGCGCTCCCGTCCAATGTTATTTTTGTGGAAAGTATGGCCACATTATGGCAAGGTGTTATGCAAGGAGGGGTGCACAGCAGAGGCCCTCAGCAACCCGAGGTCGTGCTAGAGATAACAAGTTCTAATAGGTGTACTAAACCACTGAAGCGCATGAAAGGGAAACAAGTTGTAATAACAGTGATCATCATGTTAATAACAAGTTCAATGAGTGCAATAAACATTTGAAACTTGCCCGGTTTTTTCGATTTGATGCGATTCTTAAGTGGTATTCGGTTAGTATCGCCTTTACAAGGGTAGGTGGAGGGATCAGTAACACCTGCCTGTAACATTTATTTGTCTTTCCCTTCTGTTCTCGCGTACTGTAGTCACAGAAAGTTGAGAGTTTTGAAAACTGGGTATCTCAAAACCCTCCCGGTCATACTGGGTCAAGACTGTCCTCTCTCTGCTGGCTTGTACGGGGTTCTTTTAAAAAATCCTTTTTTCCCCTTAGGCAACATTCTGGTCATGGGAAAAAGATGACAACTTTGATAACTTTATCAACAACGTTGGTGATCGCGCAGGTGCGATACAGTGGATAGACGTAAGGGGGAACCCCGTATCGGTCAGCGGTGAGGGGACAGAAAATGACCAGTTGATGCAGAAAACTCGCCTAGTTGAGAATGGAGAAATTATCGGCCATGTCGAAGAGTTGCTATTTCGGGATCCTGATACTTTTGTGGCGGGGAAACTTCACAAACGCATAACCCAGTGGGCAGAAATCGCGAAACTTGCTCCTTCATCACACCAGGAGGAGGGATTGTCTTGGATTGGGAATAAGGTGTCAATATTCCCATATTTCAAACACTTTAAGGGAACGTTCAAGGGGGAACATTACGATTCCGACCGGCCACCCCACAGATTGTTTAAAAATAATGTATCCTGTAAACAGTTTGGGGAGTTTGTCAGGACGACACTTTTAAGTCGTCTAAAAATTGGTGCGATCTCTTTAGTGGGTAAGGTTGGCCAAGTAACCCCGCCTCAAATTGTACTACCGTTGACGGTTGAGCCATCAAAGCCGAGACTGTGTCATAATGCGCGGTACCTAAACTTGTGGATGCTAGAGAAGCCTTTCACCCTGGATAGGGTGACAGATTTGCCTCGGTATGTTTTCAAGGACTCTTATCAGACCGTCCTTGACGACAAATCTGGATACGACCACCTTTTGCTGTCGGAAGAAAGTCGTACATATTTCGGAATCCAGTGGGGTGGTTGGTACTTTACATATAACTCCCTACCGTTTGGCTGGAAGATCTCCCCTTATGTGTATCATTCGACGGGCCTTATGGCGTCTAATTTTCTGCGCTCGTTGGGGATCCCATGTCTCCTATATATTGATGATAGGCATAATGGTCAACTCCAGGTGCTACTTAACAAAGGGAAATATGGTACCCTACACTCTGCGGATGAGCGTAATTTGGCGGCGGCCAAATCAGCAGTATTTCTTCTGGCGTTTTATTTGGTACGTTTGGGATATTTTCTGGGCCTAACGAAGTCAATCTTAACCCCCCAAAAGATGGTCCCTTATCTTGGCTTTCTCGCGGACTCCAGTAGGGAAGTTTTCCACCTGATCCCGGACAAAAAGCGCAAGTTCCTAGAGCTGATCCGAGAGACATTAGGCTCGAGTTATGTTTCGGTCAAGACACTTCAACGTTTGGTCGGCAAGTGCGTCTCCTTTTCCCTGGCTGTTCCAGCAGCGCGTCTGTTTACTAGAGAGATGTCGGCAGCAATCTCAAGGGGTATGCGCACAATGAAACCAATTGCGATCCGGGGTGCACTGCGCGATGAGATCGCCCATTGGTTATTTCTAGAAGGGTGGGATGACCCTCTACCTTGGCGCGAAGAGAAACACCGTCAGATTTACATAGCAACGGATGCCTCCCATACCGGATGGGGTGGGGTCATCTCTACGCCTGTGAAGCAGGAGGCATCTGATTATTGGTCAAAGGATGAGATGATGCTGGATATCGCGACAAGGGAAGCCATGGCAGTGGATAAGGTCTTACAAGCCTTTAAACATCCTGTCAAAGATTGTCGCGTCGATGTCATGATTGACAACCAGGCAGTCATGCATGCGTGGACTAATCAAGGAGGCAAAAGTCATGATTTGAACGAGGCTATCAAGGCATTATTTTTTACCACTGTGGACCTGAATCTATTATTACGCATGTTGTACGTCCCGTCACGGGAAAACCCGGCGGATCCCCCTTCTCGCAGGCTATCTTCTTTGGACTACACACTAACACCGGAGACCTGGAGTGAGGTACAACGGGTCTTTGGCGGTCTGAATGACCACTCCTGTGATTTGATGGCCCTAGATTCAAATGCTATGACTGACAAACAAGGGAATCATCTTCCCCATTTTACGCCGTGGCCCTCGCCAGGCTCGATTGGGGTGAATCTGTTTGCACAAGATTTGATAAAGTTCTCTTCTGTTATGCAGCGTCCATATGTTTTCCCGCCAAATGTCTTAGTCGGCCCAGTCTTGCGTTTTCTCCAGTCTTACCGACAGCCATGCACGCTTGTGGTTTTGGATACATACCCAAGGAAGTATTGGTGGCCGTTTTTACAACGTATCTCCAGAAAAACGCAAAAGATGGCAGATCTAGGTGATTCGCATGCTTTGTTAATCCCTACGAAGGAAGGTTGGAACAATGAAGTCAAGATCCCAGGGGAACTGTGGGCTTTTCAGATAGCTTTTGAGTAGAACTCATAGCAGTGACATTGCTTTAGAATTGCTTGTAAATATTTAACTGGACTGGGGAAGCCCCGACATGTGGGGGGATCCCTCGTTAGAGTCATAAGCTGTTTTTTTCTTTTTCTTCTTTGTCTTGGATAAATCCAATGTAATAACTATAACATGTAGGAAATAAAACGTTCCTTTCATAGACTACAAACGTCTCGCCTTTCTTTCCCCTTAGGAACTTCCTGTTGTTGCTAAGTTGTTTACGCTATCCGTCAGATGCCCGACTTGTTCCCATGCAAATGACCAGGATTTTAGATTCTGTCAAAGGTGTGGCTATAATCGGAAAGTCTTGACAAAAGCAAATGTCAAAAAAGTTAACGTCGATTTGGAGTGCATTGATCAACGTTTACGGCAGCTAATGGACTTTGACCGTGCTACTAGCTATGCTAAACAGAAAGACTCGTTACAAAAAGAGTTTGAAAGCTTTCTGGCCTCACTTCCGGGACATGTCACTTTGGCCACTGTGACCCCGCGTGATGTTTGTCGTTTCCTTATTTTTAAGGATAAGGATGGGAAAACGTAGATTCACCGCAATGGTTGCGACCATATCGGCAAAAAGGGACGATTTTCGTGTGGATGCGCAATACGTTTATCTTACAAAACGATTGACTCTTATATCGGTAAGTTACGGGCCATTCTTCACTCTATTGGACGAGATGGCGAGTGGGACAAGCGCTTAGGCCTTGGTAACCCGGCGTCTGACAAATCCGTGAAAGATTTCCTGAGGCTGGTAACCGCGGAACAACTGCAGGCCCGTATAACACCGAAACAGGCTGCGCCGTTCTTTGTTGACAAATTAACACAATTATGTTTGCACTTAGAAAGAAAACTGCAAGGGTCTGACAAGGCGATTGACAGGTTCATCATAGCCCGCGACCAAGCATATTTTAAGCTGGCCTTCTTTAGTGGAGATCGGCCAGGGGATTTGGGACAGATTAAGGTTCCTGAAATCCTTCGTTTCCCCAATGATGACGGGCTCCTCTTTAACCACATTTGGGGGAAGACGTTGAGGGATGGGGATGAAAATGTGTTTGGGGTTAGAAGAGATGCGCAAGCGGAAATCTGCCCTATTCGAGGCATTGAGTGCTACATGGAAGTGACTCGTGATATGAGGGTAGATTTAACGTGTGGCTACCTTTTCCGCCCAGTTACACCAGATTTGGGTATAAAAGACGCCCCTTTTTCCTCCTCCGCAGCCGAATCACGATTAAAGAGCTATCTTAAAGAAATGAGTGCGGATAACGGTGAGACGCTCCACGGTTTCCGGTCAGGCTGTGCAATTACCCTGGCCCTTACCGGTGCGGACCTGGCTGAAATCATGGATCACGTGGGATGGTCAAGGCGCCACACGGCGTTGTACTACATGCAACTAGCGAAAGTTTTAAATCCAGCAGGGGCCTCGGCAAGGGCTCCGAGCCATCTGCCTCCTGGCAAGACATTAATGAGCTAAAACGTTTTGTGTGTGCCTTCCCCGCAACCAATCAGGGGAAAAGAACCTACGCAGAAGAGTGCCTGTGAGGTACGATGAAAATCTACCTCCCAGAGTTAGGGAATTGGATCGGGGTTTAGTTTTGGGGAGTTATGATTTGGTTCAGGAAGAGGGATGAGTCTCTTTGACGGTCCAACGTTGGTCTCCTTAGGTGGCTGTTTAGTATTGGGGAGGAGCCCATCGTTGACCGGGTAGATAGAAACAGACTTAGTGACATTAAGTAACAGGAGCCAAATTTATCCCCAATCTTATTGCGGTACGACAATGGATGCAGTGTTGGATAGTTTACTATTCACTCTGCATACATTAAAGTGACGCATATAAGATCAACACGTGTGAATAAATTATCACTTTGGCTCAACTGCAGCACGGGGAGGGATCGTGCGGGTACGGGGCGACGAGGTGCTTACGGGCAAGCCCTGGGAACTAATGCTAGACTAGTTATCTTTCCCTCCCTCCCACCCTTACTTTTCTTTTTCCCACACTGTGACCGTTGTCGCGTCGCCAAATTTATCCCCAATCTTATTGCGGTACGACAATGGTGCAGTGTTGGATAGTTTACTATTTTTCCCGCCGCCTCCCAACTCCGCAACCCTCCCCTCGGTAATTTAGACACTCTCCCCAGATCGCGCTCGCTTTCACAAACCAAGATGGCGACAGGCCAGTCTCGAGAATCCCACGGAAAAAAATAGAGGGACTGTGAACAGCCTATCTAGTGTGTTGTCAACTCCAAGTTTCTTACATGAAGAACATACTTGAAGATTTCAATATGGCGCAGGTTGGAATCCCTAACGGAGTATTCGGTCGATTTGTTCGCCCGTTACAGCGCGGCGGCTAGTTTTTAACTACTGTAAACGCGGAGGAAGCAGCAGGCAGAGGAATAAGGTAATGCATTAACTGTTAAAGCTCTTTTGACCGGTATCACCTCCTGTGTTTCTCTCAGGGAATACATTGACAAGGAGATCGTAGAATTTGCAAAGAACAATCCTGAAGTTATGCACCTATCAATGTCAAGCCCGAGGGGGGGAGGGGGGGGGGGAGGGGGGTGTCGAGCAAGGCGTGGGGATTTTGACATTTTCTTAAAAATGATTTAAATTCTCCACCCCAGGGACAACATAATTGACCCAAAAAAATTGGGTAGGGGTGTGCAGCCCCCTTCCCAAAACCCTTACCCTATTTATGACCAAAATCCGCGATTTTTCCTACCCTATTTATGACCTGACCAAAAATTTGATACCCTATTTATTATGACCTGATAGGGTCTGGTCAACTTCAGTTCAAAACTCCCCTGGAGCCCAGCGCTTGACCGGAGCGCGTCACAAGCCGTTGCAGCACGTATACAGTTGCTGTAAACATCATGATGAAGAAGTAGCTTCTTCTTAAAAAAAAAAAAAAAAACGAATTCCAGCCTAGAGTGCAAAAATTGATACCCTATTTATTACCAAAATGGCTAAAATTGATACCCTATTTATGACCAAAGCAGCTGAAAAACCATATCCTTTAGCGCAACACATACCTATATAGCCCATATAAGGGAGTACCCCCCCCTCCCCCCCAGGATGAACCCACATATGACACTGAGTCTGGGAATTGAACCTGGGCCATATGTATGCTGTGAGGCGAGTGCTTTCACCACTGCGCCATCCCTCCTCCCCCTCGGTAGTACAGATGTCTCACCCTAGTGGTCTGCTGAGTACACTTGATTGTAAAAACGTTGTCACTTAAGGTGGCCGAACACAGTTTGCGCGCGCTTTACAGATTCTGTCAGTGATGCTATTAAGCGCACGTTAGGGCTGTGGTACGCAAATACAGCGGTCGATAAAGTGATCCCTCAATTTCACATGAAATGGATAATAAGGTTAAGTTTTGATCCTAAATAACTAAGTTTCTCGTTTCTGTTTTTTTTTTCTTTTCTTTCCGAGCAAAAAAGTCACTCACCAAGGCCTTTTGCATGCTTTTCATCTTTGCCATGAAACCCAATTAAAGCCACGCATGCGCATTTGACCAAAAAATTGTGACTGGTTGTTTTCGTGGAAATGAACTGTTTTCTAAGGAACCGCTCATTAGAATTTCGATGCATTTGGCATGAAAATAGTTCCCTAAAAGCATAACTCGCCTACAAAGAGAAACCTTAATCTAACAGAGAGTATCTTCACAAAACATTAAAATGCAAAATCAATATTTACAGGAGACCTCTCTGTTAAAATTACATGAAAGCAGTGCAACTGTGTCAGTGTTTTTTGAGTTTTTCTGGATCCAAAATATGGAAAAAATCTAATGAGTACATTTTCTAAAAATAAAGGAAACCTACTATTTATGGACGTTTAATAGTTCGCTGCATTGCCATGGAAACGGTAGTTAGCTCAACAAGACGTACGAAAATGCATTCCTTCTTAGTTAGTCTTACCCCATACCAATTTTGGGCGTCCAGAAGCACGTAGTTTCCAAATAACGTCTTCTAACACCTGTACACTAAAAAACTGTATTCGGCCACGTTAAAAGGTATAAACCGTGAAGGATAAGACCCAACAACTTTCTAGGAAGTGTTTGACCTATCAGCTTATTTATCTTCATGTTGTTAGAAAATAAAAGTATGTACAGTTTTTAGGGCTTAAAATTCACATATTGTTCACAGACAAAGAAAAAGACACAAAATATGCACATGCCAATTAAATTATCCTATAATTTCACCAGTTTGCATTGTTTACAATAATATTGAAAGTTTGCACAGGACAACTTTTTTCAACTGAGTGTATACACAACAAAAATGCACATGAAATCAAGTGTGGTTGTGTATTGTACTTATCTTAGTCATGCTGATCAATTGGTGTTGAATAAATACCATTACGGCTGATGTAGACTGCTTGACTTTTGCTTATGCCATACCAAGAGGTGAAGAGATGGAAGTGAAATACTTGAAATACATAAATTTGAACTGGGGATGAAAGAATGCTGCTTAAAGGGGAAGTATTATGCAAATTTGCTGTCATTTCAAAACCCAAAAATGTTTGTCTGTCAGCAGAAACAAAGAAATAATTGTCAAGTTTGTTATAAATAATTTTTATCACCCCAGTGCAATTAAACTGTCGATTAGTGCCTCTGGCCAGAGACAGAGTAGGCTGGTATGGATTGAAACTTGACAAATGTAAGGCTAATTTTTTTCAAGTTCTCCCAATTTTTGTTTCCAAAATGTGCTAGAACAGATTATTATTATTATTATTATTATTATTATTACTTTTATTAAAACCCCATGATACTACCCCTTTAAGATGCAGACATTACTGCAATGGCTTGCAGTTCAAGTATATCACTTCCAAATTTTTTTGTATTTATCTACTTTTGTGTTTTAGTGAATGGCAACAATAAAATAGTAGAAGTGAAGAACAAAACTCCAGAGGAGATCGAAGAGTGGGTTGAAAGACTTAGGCATGAATCGGGAGTAAAAATACAAAGGATAAGACAATTTTGGCACACAGAAAATCCTTCCATACAGGGAACATGGACACCATTCCTAAACAAGCCGCCATCACTGAGATGGTCAACTGTCAATGGATCTACGGTGCAAAGACAATCAAGCAGTTGACTCTGTGTGAATGTAGCCAACATTGCAGACATTGGCGAGAAATTACCAAGTTTGGTCTTGTTCAACAAGGTGATAGTGGCACCTTTTTTTGTCCCCTCCTTGCAACTCTTTTCCGCTTATTACCTTGTAAAAAGCTTATGTTTTGAGAGGGGTGTTCAAGTTAGGAAAGATGTTGGCAGCAAAAACTGTAAAGTGGGCAGCTTGTGTAGTTAAATGGGCCGTTTCCGAGTGGCTAAATCAACCTCATTATGGAAGCGAGGCTAAGGGCAAAACTTTTCATATAAAAATTAGTTTTTTTGCACATGAATGTAAATTAATTTCATAATAAAAACAATGCATGAAGCCTCACTTTCTTAATGAGGTTCAAAGCAACTTGAAAATGGCCTACTGGTATTTGTATAAAGTTGTACCTTTAAAGAAGCCACAGTATTAACATGCATTTAGTGAATTTGTTTAATCATCAAGACATTCTTTCTCTGGTGATCATTTCCTTTACTCTCATGAGCTGTATGCTTGATTAAGTAGAGATATTGTAGGGAGAAATAAGGTGCTTTAAGCCGGCGATACACTTACTGGTTTTTTACGCCGATCGCCACGATCAGCATATAAAATGGCTGATGTCTGGCATATCAGATATCAGCGATTAAATTCGTTGGCATTCGCCAAGTGTGCTCGTTCCCACGATTTTCTACGCTCATCACTGCGAATAGCCAGTGAAGTCAACCCATCAGGTTGGGCAATTTTATCACACGACTTCAAAACTGCCACATTGTCGCGATAGGTGAAAAAAATTGCTAAGTGTGTCCTCATTAATCAGGGGTGAAAATCGCTTGTGTTCAAATTCGCTGCGATCGGTGTATAAAATCACCAGGTGTGTCGCTGGCTTAAGAAAGGTTTTAACACCCCTGCCAGACTAATCCCTCTAAAGATGCCCCTGTAAGAATAAAATCTCTCTGGCTTTTAAAGGGTGGAGGGGTGAATTTGCTTGAACATCTGAATAAAGTGTAAAATATAAGAAACAATTGAATTATTGTATTTTTGAAGTTTTTTTGTGTTATTTCTTTTGGCATATTATGGTCCATCAGCAATTGTGTGAACCTTTAAAGTGTATATGACAAAAAAAAATTATTTCCTTCATCAAATCTTCATGTTGTTCTCATAAGAAAGTAGAAAAATAGATTCCTGATCAATTTTTCTTCCCCTGCTTTTGAGGCATATAAAAGCATCAAATTTCAGTTCCGGTTGGATACAATACAGCACAAGATGGGAGACTGGGGATAATAGGGCTGTGATGTCAATACAGGAACCCTAAGGTGTCAGGTATTTAATTTGCGAAAACAGACACACAGTGTTGATCAGCCTCTGTTTACCGTCTGTGTTTTACCGTTTGAATATGTGACATACTTCACTTTAAAAAAATTGAAACCTTTTTTTTTAGGAAATGATAACTGAAATGATTTAGTAAACTCAGACTCACAAACAACTTATCAGCTTTGCGCTCTAAAAGTGAAAACCTTATCTTAAAGGACCTTCTTATTTTCTACGTTTAACGACGGTGCCTACAATTAACAAAGTATTTTTGCATACTTTGTGACTATGCGGAAAAAGCTAATCTTAGTATGGGCTAATGGAATCCAGAAAGACAATTTGGGGTAGCGGGGTATTTTTTGCGAGATAATTAGGCAACAGTTATAATAATTGTAAAAAGCAGTAAAGCAATGTATGGCATTTTTATCCAAATTTAGTTTTATTATCTCTAAATAATGCATTATAATGCAATGCCCCAGTTTTCTTTTTGGATACCAAGAAACATACTTGCGAATACCGGAAAGACGCGTTGCTTGATCCTATTTCCTATTCATATATATTTCTCTTCACATAAATTTTCACGAAAACACGGTTTTTTTTTCATTCACTCGGCCAAGGTAATAGATGATTAAAATTGGAGCGAAAATCATTAAAGTTTTCTCAGACCAACCACGTGACTTGGTCGTGATCCCATTGTCACCCGAACATAATTTCTAGAAACCATGTTGACCTTTCCAAGAGTAAACTTGTACAAGACGATACACTGGCATCGCATCTGTTTCACTTCATGGCTTCTCAGTAAAGAAACAAAAAACTGCAGGTGTCCATATTAACCTTGCTTCACTCATGTGGTTCTAACTTTCCAGTCTGTGCATGAAATGTTGATGTGTGATAGTTCAGATGTTATTGAACGCAAGTGTAGCCGCTGGGATGAGACTGTTTTAGCGATCATTTACACAGTAGTTCGGTAAAGACAGCGAGGAATCTTTTACACCCTACTACACAGCAGGTTGTCAGAGAATCAGTCTATAAAGTTGATAGTAAAGAAAATATTTCAATCTTGAGAATAAAACTTGAATTTATAATGTGAAAATAAAACCAGGAAAAAAGATGGGAATTTTTATGCCAAATAACTTCCCCTGTAATACTTCAAAACAAATATACCAGTAAACCTTTATTGTAACAACAAAAACTGTTCAATTTACAAACTTGTATGAGTTGTTAAATTACACGATATAACCACAATAGGTTTGGGAGAACTTCAATGTTGGTCAACTTAAACAAACACTACAGTTTTTCTAAACTCTCTTGAGTGCTGACATGACCTCTTCCTAGACAAGTGTTGACTTAAGGCCAATATCAGTGTTCATTAGTATACACAGTGATTATACACAAGATTATAAACCAGTAAATACACTTCAATAAAAGTTAATATTTCTGACCAGTGGTTTAATTACATCCATTTAAAAATCATTTTTGTCTCAACAGAAATTACATCATGTGGTCTCAAAATTCTTTCCAGCTCTTAAGAAAGCCGCATTACTCAACTAAATGATTCTCTTGCTACAAACTGTATTACAAGCACCGGTCACTAGTGATAACGGTATAAGTGAGTACATTTTTGTGGGGAATAAAAATAAGAAAATAAGAGTCCACAAATAATATTTAACAACGCGCGCTGGATATGAGATGATAGATAGCCAAGCAAATGTGCGTAGTGCCGAGTTGGCTAATATAAAATGGGAATTTTTATGCCAAATAACTTCCCCTGTAATACTTCAAAACAAATACACCAATAAACCTTTATTGTAACAACAAAAACTGTTCAATTTACAAACTTGTATGAGTTGTTAAATTACACGATATAACCACAGTAGGTTTGGGAGAACTTCAATGTTTGTCAACTCAAACAAACACTACAATTTTCCCAAACTCTCTTGAGTGCTGACATGACCTCTTCCTAGACTAGTGTTGACTTAAGGCCAATATCAGTGTTCATTAGTATACACAGCGATTACACAAGATTACAAATCAGTAAATACACTTCAATAAAAGTTAATATTTGTGACCAGTGGTTTAATTACATCAATTTAAAAATCATTTTTTTTTCAACAGAAATGAGATCATGTGGTCTCAAAATTCTTTCCAGCACTTAAGAAAACCACATTGCTCAAGTACACTGTACATGATTCTCTTGCTACAAACTGTCATTACAAGCTCTGGTCACTAGTGATAACTGTATAAGTGAGTACATTTTTGTGGGGAATAAAAATAAGAAAATAAGAGTCCACAAATTATTTTAACAACGCGCGTTGGATATGAGATGATAGATAGCCAAGGGTGTGCGTAGTGCCGAGTTGGCTATAATCATCTCATATCCAACAAGCGTGAGTGGAATAATTGTCTTATTAAAAACAATCAAGAAATACTGCTAGATTTTGCTGATTTCGTGTTGCAAGAATTATTACAAGACAATTTAATGGTCTCTATTTCTTGAGCATGGTATAATGGCTCATATACCATGGCCGCTAAGCCAATCAAATCACTCGAATTGCATTATACAATGATCCAGTTTTTAATAAAATATAAATTTTTTATCAACTGCATGGACATGTATTTTGAAATCAAATCATTAACACCCAAGGATCTGACTCAATTGTCTCACAATGCAGTTATATTTTCATTATACAAATTATCCTGGCCAAATTGTTTGAAACAGAGGCCTTACTTTGGCCAATATGCAGACATGATTTTACTCCTATGCATTCTCCCTCCATTACAATGGCCATGAACAAAGACAAATCAACAAGTGTAAATTCTCAACATTGAACAGAGAAGGAGGGGGAGATTATGTTAATGAACGACTTGTGGGAAAGATGTTGACGTTGCTGAAGCAAAGTAAAATGGGAAAAATTGCCAAAACAGTCAAGTGTCGCTAATGTCGTATTGGCCAGGATAATAGTTGCATGTGGAGCTGTCAATCTAGTCCTGGGAAAATGTTTCACTACTCATACTTGTAAGCAGATGAAAATCAACTATAATTTTAACAATACTTCAAATTACTTAGTAAGGAAAATAATTTTTCAGTCTCCATGAAAAAAGTTTGTCAAAAATATAATCATTTATCAGGATCAAAATAGCTTAAAGAAAAAGAGCTTTAAGAAATGAGAAATTCCGGTATCCTTTGCCATATAACAGGTAAAAAACAAGGGCAGCTAATTAAAAGTTGTGCTCCTTGATTGGTTATTTTCAAAGCTCCTCGATGAGTTTAAAATAACACCAAAATTTTAATGCATAGCAGCAAAATAACTAACCGTTTTTAAAAAAATCCTTTGAACATCTACAACAATTAAGGCCAGGGAAACTTTATAAAACAAGATTCCCCTCTAATGGCATTACACGGAATGCTTAATGTAGCCCCAATTATTCCCCATTGTATGTTTCGCAGATATTTTAAAACTAGCCTCCCTTGGCAATTGAAGTAATTGTCTGAATGGTTTTATTCAGATATATTGCGTGATACTTATCGTTGTGTTACTAGGAATCATACCAGAAATAACTATGCAATAACGTCATGACCCCGCTGAACTGGTCTGGCCTCCTCTAGCTCTAATCCTTCGCGTTGATTATTCGATCTGTTTTTTAAAGCAGAGTTTCTTTGCTGTGAACTCTCCCAATTTCCACCGTTTCAACTGTCGAGTACTAACTAGAAGTTATTATTTCGATTTACTGCTTGAAAAAGGTTTGTTTTCTCTCTGAAAACGGCAGATCAAAGTCTTAAATTCATACATGTGGCTGCCATTGAACAAAAACAACTTTTTGAAATGATGACTTGCTTTGACGTCACACAGGTAGAGATAAGTGGGTCCCCTCCCTCGTGATATACGCGCCGATAATAGATTTTGATTGGGCTGTTTTTGTTCAAGACAATCAGAACAATAAATCCCTTCTGGGAGAGGGTAGAATTTAATCAAGGTTTAATGAATAAATCAAATAATGACTTGACGTCACACAGGAAGGGATGAGTGGGTCCCCTCTCTCGTGATATGTGCCCGAATAACAGATTTTGATTGGGCCGCTTTTGTTGAAGACAATCAGAACAATACATCCCTACCAGGGGAGGACATATTTTAATGCAAAAATTAATGTGGCGATTTGTGACTACGACAAAGAAAAAAAAGATACCCGACCGAAACCTAGACACGTCATGCCCTGCGGGCATTCCATGTAATAAAAAGGTTCTAACTGTAAACCTTAATTGCCATCTCACCATTCAAATAAGATTAATAACTGGATTACACTGAGTGTGAATATGACTCAGGGAGCATTCTTTGGGACTATTCTGTAATAGGAATACAAGGAGTAGATAGGAATAGGCAGAATTGCATTCTTTGCCGCAGAAATAAATTCTGTGTATTCCGTTATTTCTGAACCACAATAAGAATAACCAGAATTGTTCTAAAAGAATACACCCTCAATATACCTACACTCTTTATGCTATTTTAAAACTTGTATATTTTCGTAAGTTTTCTTCATCACAAATGATATTGAATTATACATTACAAGCTCTAAGAAAAAAAAACAAAAGTTAAAATATCAGTAAACGTAGTTATGTATCAGTCAATTCCAAGCGCGATCATCCCCCCCCCGGGCAACCCCCGGGCATTTGACCCCTGTTCGGCTCCACATAGTGGGGCATTTGACGCGAATAGAAACCCGACCCATCGGGCATTTGACCCGTCGAAAAAATGCTGGTCAGCGGTCGCATAAATTGTCGGAATGCTTTATTCACAGCCAGAATTTACGCGTATATTGCGTCAAACAGTTTTTAATGTAGTAAGCCATTTAATACTACCACAGAGAAGCGTTCCAACAAATATATCTGAGATTGTTTTTGGCATGGCGGGGTTACATATTGCCCTTCGCTTCTCATTTTCAGTGTTATGTCCAAGTTCCCTCAAGCCTCGTTCTCCCTTTGCTCGGCGTTCGAAGCTCAACTTGTTGGCATGTCTAGGTTTCATAACATAGTGTTTTTTATCATTGTTCTTGTTATCACACGTATTAGCAAACTTCATGTACATTTAATATAAAAGAAAAGCGAGTATCGGTACATATATCGCTAAACTCTCTGTTAGTTGAGTTTCATATGTGATGTTATGCATTATCTTTAATAATAAATTGTTTTAAATTTATTAATGTATGAATTTCGTTGATTTTTATCTAAACAGAGCTAGCGAATACAAAAAAAAAAAAAACCAACACGATGGCTTTTCAGCTCCAACCAGTGGGGCGTTTGACCTAGAAATCGGCCCATATAGAGGGGAATTTGATCAGGCATTTTTAAAAAAGTCAAATGCCCGGGGGTTTGCCCGGGGGGGGGGGGGATGATCGCTTTTGGAATTGATCCAGACATTACTGTTAGTAGCTAGTTACAGTCGAAAGCTAAGCAGTAATGGCTGTCTTCATTATAGTCGATAATCCTGAATTGTCGCGAAGAAAAATGAGTTAATTGTTTTCATGAAACTTCCTTCGTTTTAGTTTTCACCAAAAAAAAATGTTAATTTGTGTTCAGAATCACTGGTGAGCTTACGCAACAGGACGGCTGACAGAAGGGGACGCTGAATTATCGTTGTGTGACCAACATGACATCTTAGAACCTTCACATTTTTAGGCGATTTGCGGCTAAAACTGCTGTTCTCACGTCTGTTACAACGTGAAGACCACGAGTGGTAGGAATGTTACAATCTAGAATCGTAAATACTTGGACGTGACGTTGGTCACACAAGGACAATTTGCCGTCCCACCACATCAGCCGTCCTGTTGCGTAAACTCCCTACTAACTCTAGAGAACAATTACCTTGCCATTACGGGAAACATCTCTAATAGCCACAGCAATGTGACCCTCCATGCTCACTGTAATCCCGGTTATATCAAAATTCTTCTCTTCAGTTACTACTATTCTCCTCACGAACTCACCATCTTTAGTGTATATTGCCACACACGGGTGCTTTGCTGCTCGTTCCCATTGATATCCAGCGACGACAACAAATTCACCAGATGGATGACATGCAATACGCCAGTAGTTATCTTCTTTGGTGTTAATGTTGAATTTACGCTGCTGTTTACCATCTTCGGTGAATATGAACACACAGGAAACATCCAGTGTCATGATCTGGCCATCAGGACCAGCAGTGATATCAACTGCATCCTGCAGTATCCCTTCTCCAAAGCTGCGTACATATCTCCCCTCATGCTCGTACACATGCACAGTCCTCCCTCTTGTCAGTACCAGCACTTTGTTATTGGTGACTGCCAGTCTGTCCCTGCCCTCTCCCCTCACAGGAAACTTGTGTAGTAGGTCAGCGGTACGACTGAATACCTGAACTTCAAACTCAGCCCCATACCTCCACGGCTCGACCAGTACATAGATGCTGCTATTGTTCATAGCAGTGGCGACATCGTAAACACGTAAGCCCGTCTCAGTGTCATTACGTTCAGGGTGAAATTGGAGAACAAACTTTCCGCTTCTGTCAAACACTTTCACACTTGAATCCGAATCGTCTGTTATAATAAACTGTCCATCTGCGTTTGTAGCGATACCCCGAGGATCCTTCAGCTTGTGCTCCTCTTCACCCTCCTCACCAAATGACCATGGTACACAGCAGCGCTCCATACCTTGTCTCTGCAACACTTTAGAAACTCTTCCATCAAAGAGCGGATCCACTTTCCCTTCCCCGGTATCAACACAAGGCCAGTTGTTTGCGGACAGCTGGTTGTTGCCAAAGCTGACCATCAGAATAACATCGTAGATGGTGCGATTCACATGACAAGTGGCGGAAATGATCGCCCTTCGTTCTTCTTTACTAAATTGAACCCAGAAGCCTCTTTTAAGCTCGACAGTGAAACATTTCTTAACAGCTGACAGACTGTGTAGCTCTTCAATGCACACTCTACACGCTGCTAATGCGTCCTCGGGATTGTCTACTGTCTCCAATATTGTCGACATTACTCGATATTGCATGGCCAGTACGCGATCAGACAATTCCAAAGCTTCGTTAGCGAATGCTTCTGTCGCTTTTCTGCGGGCATCTTTGAATCTGTCTTTTGCATTGGCAAGCGCCCTCGTGGCTGACTCATCCACGTTAGTAAGCTCCAGCCTTCTCATTCCTTTTGCCAGAGAAACTGCTTCAGCACTAGCTGTTCCAGCTGCTGCTTCTTCCTTTATCGTGCCGTGCTCCCTTTTGCGCCTTGCCTTATCAAACACTTCATACAGCAACTCGATTCCTTCTTTAAAGAAGCTGATGCTTGCTAACAAATCTTTTCTTGTCAAGCCCTTCAACTGCGACTTGATATCGTCGATTTCACGCACGATCAAGCCACGGAATTTCTGATCTGTTACGTCGCCATCCTTCAACTTTTCTGCTGCTTTATCCCTTCCTTTATTCACGAGCAAGCCGATGGTGGCTTTAAACACAGCCGTTACTATTGAGGACATCACAGCTAAAGAGAAAGCCAAACAATGCTAACAGTTGTATTCTGTGAGCTAACAGAGCTTGTTGATCAGTGTTGTGGCGTTGCCGTAGAAATAAGAGTTCATAGTTCAGTGCCTCACAAAAGACTGAAAAGCGGGCTTCTTTCCGACCTGACGCTATGTCTAGAAATATTTATTTTCAACAAATCAAATGAGAAAGGAAACGATGTGTCAAGAGCGAAAACAATGACTGTCTAAGGCTTTATTTATTGCCGCTTCTACCCTCAAGCTGTGTCCATACCGTATCGCATTGTTAAAGCTTTTCTTTTGAATATGCTTACTGTTAACAAGTCATGAAAGGTGTTAGCCTTCAGTGATCGCGACTTGATATGATCGTTCAATTCAATCGTTTTTTACAACAGTTGTCACACACATAACTGTAAGTGTTAACCGCAACGTTTCGATTAGGTGCCGGGTTGTGTCGACTGGTATCAATATAAGTAGTAACACCATGTTTGACATTCTTGCTTTGGATGTTAGTGATTGGAGGATTTCGATTCTCGTTGTTCGGACTGCTACATAGAGCGTTGTGATAAGACATCAACAACTAGGTTAGCCGGAGTAAACAGACATCGTTTCGCGGTGCCGCCACTGCGTTGACGTCTGTTTATTCAAACTACAGCCATGTGAAACAATCGTGAGACAAACGATCAATTTGAGCTATCATGCTTGTCATTCCATAATGGCGGTGGGTGGAGGGGAACATAGTATGCAGTCGTATTTAAGCAATTCTTCTGTAACTCCCTTTCAAGAGTCCTGATCATAACAGCAACTCAGTCTATTGATTGGAAATTCGCTTTCATTCATTTTACTTTTAAGATAGCTGTCCATAGCGTTACGTGGTGGCACAGGGTACTATGCATCTCATTATCGTCAATATGTTATCAAAGATCCTTAAATCCAGACTCAACGACGCCGTTTGTTATGAACACATGCACCGTTAGGTCCTTAATTGAACAGTACGGTTTCATAAAACGTTTAGAGAAATAATTGCCATTATCAGAAGAAAGGTTAATCACCTGTTTTATCAACAGCTCAAATAAAAAACTGATCGCTTCCTAAAATTGGCCGCCACATTAAAAAAAGAAAACAAAAACTGGCTGATAAGAATTATAACGTGATGAATCTGTTTTCGCGCGAGATTTTTTCCAGCTCGCGCGCCAGCTTCTCGCCGACTCCTGAGACAAAATAAAAAAGTAAAACTGCTTGAAGCAAGCTGTCTTAGAAACCACCGTAGTCTTTTTATTTTCACCGCTAGGTTCCGTTTAGCTTCTTTTTGTTGAATTAAAAACTGAATAAAATAAAATGACGCCAACGCATTATTATAAACCATTAGTGACCAACATTTTAAAGTCTCCTGACCCGTACCAAAGTATTGCATCCAACTGATGAATTGTCCTTGTTCTTCAACATGAGTGAAGTTCACTTGACTGCTTATTATCTGTCTTGTCTATATCTTTGGTCTGTTGGTAGTTCCTTTCATAAAGAACATGTACAGCTCTGTAACGTTTTGACGCATGTATAGGTTTGGTATAGCTCCAGATAAACAAATATTGTGCTGCGCTCTTGGCCTAAAATTAGAAAAATGTAAAGACAAAACAAGCAAAGCAAGTTGCTACAAAAACGCCAACATTTTTTTATTTAAATTTCGACATCCTATGGAGACTAAATGAATTTTTACTATAAATATGAAAGTTACCAGTCAGTTTTAATTGAACTTATTAATTCAACACCTTCCATGATTTCTGAGAAACATTCCTGGATTCTTTAACAAAATATTTGCCGGCGGCAAAAAGCAATAGTGAGAGACGTAGCCAGGATTTTTCCAGAGGTACGCACAAGTTTTCCAAATCCCCCTGCAACCCCAGCCCCCCACCTCCATTTTTTTTTCACGTGCCATCATGATGACATGAATAAAATTTCTTTATTGTAAGGATGGTGAGGTTATGCTGTACGTTTAAGCGTGATATGAAATGGCAATTACGTCGTTACATTCTTTGCTGCTGTCTTGGGTTCATTGAAGTGCTCCGATCCCTTCATTTATTAATTAAGCCAACAAGCTAGCGGTATCTCAGGGTTTTATTCGCAAACGCCGGAGCACTTTTTACCACTGTTTTCCACATCATTGCTTTTGAGCGGCATTAAGTACGCGCTTACTCAGTATAAATCTACAAATAAACAATCAAAGTGTACATGTCTAGATCTACATCGCCAAGAGCAAAAAAACTGAGGCATAGCTTTCCTAAAGGCATAATGGATGTAATGGTTTACTGTTACAAACACAAAGCTAACCGTATGTCTTTTCTTCCAGCAAAGACAGAAATTACCTCATTTAGGTCTACTTCCTTGTGCTTGTGAATATGTATCACGGATAGCGAGGACAACCTCGCATCTGAAATAGCACTCCGAAGTGGCGTCTTAAGCCTCTTCATGCTGCTAAAGCGCCGCTTTGCAGCACATGTAGACACAGGGTATGTGAGAAGCGTCCTGACTGCTACATCAATTGTAGATTAAAATTCTGGGATAGAAAAGTCTAGCGTTCCCACCAAGGCCTGGGGAGTGCCATCTTCAACCAGCAGCCACTTATGACGCCACATAATCACTTCTTGTTTTATTCATTTTATTTTATTTTATTTCATCTTACCTGATTTGATTTTATTTTCGACTTTTTCAGGTACGCACGTGCGCATGTGCGTACAAGTAGCTACGCCCCTGCCAGTAATAGTAGTCTGGGAAAGATGATTTAGGCCGGAATTTTGAGGGAGAATCTCATTAAGATGCAATAGATTGTAAGTGCTTATCCGTTAATGGATTTAGTCAATGAAGGTTTGAGAAAAATGAAATAAATCGAAAATGGACTGAATGTAAGTTCATTTCAGTCGCCAAAGTCGCCACACTCGCCAAAAACGCCAATGAGATGCCTGTGTTTTACCTAAGGGCTCGTGTGAGACACGCAACGAAGTTTACGTGAAGAACCCACGCGTGGATAACGCGAGATGTACTTCGCGTGTGCATTATTAGTCAGAGATCTATATATATACAATCTTTAAAACTATTTGGAATTAAGCTAAAATAATATAATACTATCATGATATTTCTATAGCGCTTATACATCGTTGTACTAAGCCTAAACAAAACAAATGTAATTACAATACGAATTTAGGTTATTTTTAATTTATTGTTTGATTTATAAGATAGTCAATAAAATGCTTTTGACAACTAATTGCATCATTGGACAATCATTTTTCTTGGAAATAAATCCATTAACGGATAAGCACTAACAATCTATTGCATCTTTACACAACCGTTTCCATGAAGGTAATATTCTTTAGTGAATAAAGACAAGCATAAGTGTCATCATAACATTCAACTATTTGAAAAGAAATTTGAAACTCGCTGTGTGAATTATCCTTAATTTTTATGCCGCCATTTAGACACCGTGGTAAATACGTTTACATAAAACGATACCACTGTCCACATTAAGCTGTCTTGATGGAACTAATATTCCCTTAAAAAGCAACAATTAAAGCAGCCATCAACCGTCCTGAGGTACAGGAACAGATGATTATTACAAACATATGAAGGCAAACTTAGTGCTTTAGAAGTGGAACTCGGAGAGTTACTTTCATTCATTCATTCATTCATTCATTCATTCATTCATTCATTCATTCATTCATTCATTCATTCATTCAAAATCTTCAGTAATTTGATCATTTCTGTATCGCGCTAGTCAAAGGCAGTTATTTTTTAGGTCTCTCAAGAATTTTGCTTTGTTTATTAGCAAGCATTCAGTAGTCGCGTGTTTGAATTGTTATTTTTTTAAATTGATAATTTCTATCAACTTAAGCTGTCTATTGCGGTTTTTGATAAAAAGTTAGAGGTTTAAACTTGCATAAGCCGCCTTATTTTCATGACAAGCGTAATACTACAACTTCCTTGTACAAGATCCGTTAATTGTAACGGTTAAAATATTATCCATCAAAATACAACATCTTGCTGGAATGTGTGCTAGCGTGGTACTCAGTTGGTTAACAACACCTCTCTGTGAAGGACGTATCCATAAAAGAAGCACTGGCTCTTTCATCGCTTTCATTACGTGTTCTGTTCAGAAAATCCTCAAATGACACAGGCATGGCCCCACACTGATCGCTTCCTCTTTTTCTCTGGAAAAGATACATCCGTCTGCAATAAAAGATGGAATTGTCTTCCTTTAAAGGATAACGTCCTTCTCGATGGACTGAAAATCGCAGATAAATCTTGATGAGAACGCACCAAAAATCACCGCTTAGATTAACCCGCAATCTGACAGCGCTTTAATGTGGCCCAGTTCACACTTAAACGTTATCGCTTGTAAGTAAATTTTCAGCTTCCATCATCACGTAGCGACGAAAACGGAAAGTCATCGTAAAGGCATATGTTTGAAAAAAAAAATAAAATAAGATAACGGTTTGCCAAGTGATTGTTTCTGGTGAAATGTTTTCGATCTCGACGGGCTTTTAATATATATTTTGTAGATGTGAATTTCAGCGTTTTTTTCAAAAGATCATCACTTGTTTCATGCACGTTTGCCCACCATCAAATTTGAGTCAACGTACATGGGGCTCATTTCTGCGTTTCCTCAAGTTAAAAAAAACTGGAATCCACTCTCTTGTTGAGATTTATGATGGCTATATTTATAAACGGCAACCGTTAAAAAATAATACGAGTAGTACGAATTAACAACCACTTTGTAAAATCCCGTTAGGCCAGGTGAACATGAGTGGACGAGAAAACCGGTTAAACCAGTATTTATATTTGCACCTGGACCATATGAATGTACCAAAAAACTGTCATACCCAGTCTCCTCTCTTGTCAATGCCCAAATGTAGGCGGTCTGAGATCTGGGTACTACTTAGGTGTTAAGTTAACAGTGTAAACAATAATCAATGCTTGAAAAGTTTCTTTTATTTTCTTTGAATTATTTAAATGTAAATATATTCGTTATGAATGTCGAGAGACAAGGTGTACTGTTATAGACCCTTGTAGTTAAATAGTTATTGTTTATTTTTAATCTTTGAATTAAACATGTTTACAGTTCCTTGCATACGTTCGTCGTTTACATGTAATTATTTACAGTAAAGAGATGAAATTGTTTCCATATTTTTCACTCCATATGAAAACAGTATATATTTTTTTTATTTTTAATCTTTGAATTGAACATTATTTAAAGTACCTTGCATAAGGGGTATCTGTAAAACGAGGACCGGATGGCTGCGGATGGCGGATGGGAAAATGCGGATGGAAAAATGCGGATAAAAAAAAAATAAATAAAAAATAAATAAAAAAAATTGAAAAAAAAAAAAAAATGAAACAAAATAAAAAGTATTAATATATAAATATACACATTAACCAGAGAAAAGAATTGAATGGCATAATGGGGTTGACAGGCCTGCGCGACTCTCATGTGCGTGTTTACCCTTAATAAGAGTTTTGCCCTCACGGGTATGTCATCCAGAGAACACCGTTTTCTCTATGAAAAGAGCAGTGCTCCTGTAAATTTTCTGTTAGCGCTGGATTTTTTTCTTATTAAATGCCATCTATGATTTGGAGGATTTGCGCGATAGACACTGAACAAAGCCATGTGTTTAACTGTCGCATGTGTTGTAATTGATCTCAAAGGTCATTTTGACCTCTTGTTGTTACGTTTCTGTTTAGCAACTGTCGTTCTTATGCCGTTTGTGGCATTTAGTTTAGGCTTGGTATGGCTCATTTCAGTGCGTCTGGTGACAGTATAGCCTCTCTTTTGATCGTTGTAAGGATAGGGTTTGAACCGCTGTGCTTCTTATCACGGTTATTTGTTATAGACTCGCATGCGCTTTATCTCTTAAAAACTAACCCCATTTATTGGAAACTGCATAGTTAAACTCGACTAATTTTGTTCCCTGCGAGAGTGCTTGCAAACGAAAAGAAAGGTTTCCTGATGGCTCATGGTAGCTGTGAAGCGGAACAAGCCCTATTTGATTTCCCAGCGCCTACTTTGTTTACTGGTGGTTTCAGTTTTTTTTTTTTTTCGGGTAACGTTAGTCCTTTGCTTATTGTTGTTGTCATTTTCCATTTAATTCTTTTCTTCTTGTTAATGTGTATATATTTATATATTAATACTTTTTATTTTATTTCATTTTTTTCATTTTTTTAAATTTATTTTTATAATTTTTCATCCGCATTTTCCCATCCGCCATCCGCAGGCATCCAGTCCGCGTTTTACAGATACCCTTGCATAAGTTCGTATCTTACATGTAATTATCTTCAGTGAAGAGATGAAATTGTTTCCATATTTTTCACTCCATATGAAAACAGTTGTTTGTTTGTTTGAGGTCTAATAACCTTAACTTTTTCCAAATCTCATGGTCATGACTAACATGGAGGTACGCGAACCAGTTTATGCTAACAAATGCCGTGTTAATTTGTTCTTTCTGACTGTCGAAGAGTTTTTGCAGCAAACAACGCTACTTATTTTGGCGATAAAAACTTGAATTTGCCAGTATATCTGTTGGCTGTCGCTTATAGAGACTTTATGAAAGCAGAAAAGAAATTAAAGAGCGTCTAAGAAGAGTTGAAGTTGTTTGTTGACGTAATTTTCACTCCAAGGACACAAGCACCCTCAACTTGATTCCGAGGCAGTTTATGTTAAAGAGCTCAATAGAAGGTGATCACGAAATTCATCAGATCTCGGCGGTCTGCGTTTAGCCACTGATTGGCATCGATGTTCGCAAAATGGACTTTATTCCTCAATCCTGCTGGCTTGGTTCTATGTTCTATTCTAGAAGAATAGAAATTCCAAACTTTTTCTTCTCGTTTAAATTTCGTGCGATTTGATCTTCAAACAAACTTTCTTCCACCTCGCCATGTACTAGACTGGCAAGCCGCGACAGCTTTTGTCTTCAATTCTCTGCTCTGTACGATTGTTTTATTATTATTTGTGTAAAGTCTCTGAATGAAGTTAAAATGTCTGTTTAGGCACGAGTTTTACTCCTTGTCATCTAAACTGACGTATGATTTGTGTTGTTGATGTAACCTTGAATTTGTGGAGGCGTCTTGTCGGTTTTATGCTGGAAAAACTCTTGGTGAGAATGAGTTACGCGTCACTCTCATTCTCTGTAAAAGTAAAGAGAAAAAACATGTAATATTACAAATAAATAAAGTACGTAAAGCTCATTAACTGTTTCCCTCCGAATGCAAAGACAAGATTCAGAATAACATAATTTTAATAACTTGGGAAAAAGGAACAAAACCTCAACATTCAAAGAAGTGCTCAGTAAGTAGCTTAAATTTGAAAGGTCACGCTTTAGGATTTTATCTTGATAAATAGAATAAAATAGACACTATTACAGCAAAGTACTGCTCAATAGCTTTCATTTGAATGGTCACACTTCAGGATTTCAACCGCAAATTCAAAAGTTAGAATCACCTTGTACAGCATAATAAACAGCACCACGGGAAAGTACTGCTCAGTAGCTTTCATTTGAATGGTCACACTTAAGGATTTCATCCACAGACTCAGACGTTAGAACCACCTTGTACAGAATAATAAGCAGCACCACAGGAAAGTACTGCTCAGCTGCTTTCATTTGAATGGTCACACGTTAGAATTTCAACGACAGACTCCAACCGGTTAGAACCACCTTGTACAGCATAATAAGCAAAATCACTAGAAAGTACTGCTCAGTAGCAGTTTTGTTTAAGTGAAGTTAGTAGTACTAGAGGGTCAAAATTGGCACAAGCAGACAGTTAGTATGCTTACCCTTTTGCAGAGGTTAAATGATCCAATCAGAATGCAAAGCAAATACATATAGCGCGGGCGGCACCAAGCGCGGGAAAACGCGCACGAACAAGTAACGAGTGATTTGCGGTTTGCTTCTCATTGGTTGAGAAAGTGGCGTGAGTTTGCTAACCAATCACAGAGTGCAGCAAACAGCAAAATGAACCAATCATACATGTAGCAGGCACCAAGTAGCGCTGGCGGCATCAAGCGCGGGAAAACACGCATGAACAAGTCAGGATTGGTTTTGATTTTGCTTCTTATTGATTGAGAAAGTGGCGCGAGTTTTGCGAACCAATCATAGAGTGCAGTAAAGGAAAACCTTCATTATAGTGATAGTAATAAAGTGCCAACAATATATAAACTCGTATGCAGCAAATGTTACCCGAAAGTCACACTGTAGCTAAAGTTTCGGTATTCAATTAAATACAGGAGATGATAAACTACTTTAAGGCAAATGAGCTCTGTCCTTCCTCACCCAAAATGCTATCAGAAACCATGAAAGAGCCTGTTTACAGTTTAGGCTTGAGTTGTTCAACCCTCTCTTCAAAATTGCCATGTACTTCATGTATGTGCCACTGAAACGCGCACAAAACAGCGATGAAGAGTTTTAAGATAGGCGTATCACAGGTAACAGCCTCGTCTTCAAAGCACTTGGCGTACTCGTGCTAGCCTGCGTTGTTTTTGTTGTAATCCATGAAAGGAAGCTCAATCCTAATCTCGTCTTCCTTGAAACATCTGCGCACGGCTTCCCCAGCAACCGGCTCGTGGCAGTCCTCCTTTATGAGTAGGAATACAACAGTAAACTATCGGTGCCAGTGCTAATTGAGTATTTTAGAGGGATGCCAATTCTTGATATCAGTCCAATACTAGAATGACCGCATCAGTTATGGCAACGACCAACCCGAGGAGACTTTTAAGGTGGCTAGCATTGATTTCCAACATTTATATTTTAACGGATCAGTACTACCACTCTTTATCAGTTGATACAACAATAATGGAATGAAACAAATGCCTAATCATTGGTGAACAAGTTATGGTCGTTTTCTCGACATAATAGGTCACCCTGATAGCAACAGTATAACCAGTTAAAGACACCCCTACTAGCTTTAAGTGGTTGTAACACAAAAACGGGCTAGATGACTTTCATTTTCATTATGAAACTGTGATCAGCATGTTAAAAACAACAATTTAAGGTGTTAGGAGCTTTGATTTTAATTATGGGTTTAACGCTTTAGTTCTTTCTTGCTTGCTTACTAAAATTTACAGCATATCCAGTTTTCCTCCATGGTTAGTTCATCCTGTGACCAGCCCCCAAAATTGCTGGTATACAACATCTTTGATATCTTGTACAGTACAAAGCTGAATTTAAACTGTGAACAGGCTCTTTAAACTGAAAGAGCTGTCCTAATCTTGGGGAGAGCCATAGGACATTTCATTTTACGGGCGTCATTTGAACAAAATTCACTAACCGATATACGTCAAGTTCTCTTTCTCCATTATTCCTATGAAAGAAAAAAAAAATGGTGAAATGAGAAAAGTAAAAAACAGACATGTTTGATGGGGGCTCGAACCCATGACTGGATCTGATCCTAATGATAGTGGTTTGGGCGTGGTGTATGTCGTTGCATTGTTTCCTTGGACAAAGACCTCTACTGAGGATTAAAAATGCCAGGCCAGATGACGAAATGCTGTTGGGTGACACTCATTGCTATAGCATCGCATTCATCTGGTCAGGAAATATGAAATCTGCGTTGAAGATCGTCGACTGAGTTAATATCAGCTTTCATTCGGGAATTAAACTAAGAAAACCTACCGACCGCCTGTGTTCCAAGCAAGCTGTAACTATCTTTGCACTGGGTAAAGTGTAAAATATATATTAATTTTATAGATTCAGTGCTATTTTGCAATTATATTTGTAAGTTGCGGTAAAATATTTTTTTGTCTCATCTGTGAATTTATATTTGCAGGATTCTAAAACTTAAGGAAAATTTATTTTATTGTTTATATACATACGCAAGTCCCCCAGAGGACGGGCTGTGGCCACAAAACAAATTCTCTTGGGCTGCCTGTGTATTGTCAACTCCAATCCTCTTACATGAGGAACATACTTCAAAAGGATCTGGGAACTAATTTCTAAATTTCAATATGGCGCAGGTTGGAATCCCTAACAGAGTATTCGGTCGATTTGTTCGTCCGTTACAGCGGCTAGTTTTTAATTACTGTAAACGCAGAGGAAGCAGCAGAGGAATAATGTAATGCATTAACTGTTGAAAAGGATTTTGTCTTTTCGTGAAGCTCTTTTGACCGGCATCGCCTCGTGTGTTTCTCTCAGGGAATACATTGACAGGGAAATCGTGGAATTTGCAAAGAACAATCCTGAAGTTACAGTTTACGTCAGAGAACGAAATGGGAAACATCCCAGGATCGTTGCAAATTTTCGTAACTTGATTTCGTAAGTTACTTAAACTTAATGGATGTCTTATTAAATATTGTCTTCAAGTGGTTTTTAAAAATGACCTTACTCTCTTACACCTAGCCTATTGAAGGGATTAAGAGAATTTTCTGTGATCATTCATTGTGCATATTAACCTTTTGGTTGTGCTTTTTCCGGAATAAAATAAAATTAAAAAATCACTTTATTTAGGTGTCAATGTATTTACCGCAGAGTGCTTATTGGCCAGGGGACACTTTCCAGATTGAATTGGAATTTAGAAATGTTGGTTTTTGAGGAGAGGAAAAAGCCGGAGTACCCGAAGAAAAGCCTCTCGGAACAAAGACGAGAACCAACAACAAACTCAACCCACATGTGACACTGAGTCTGGGAATCAAACCTGGGCCACATGTATGCTGGGAGGCGAGTGCTCTCACCTCTGCGCCATCCCTCCTCCCCCCTGGGTAGTACAGATTTCTCACCCTTGTGGTCTGCTGAGTACACTTGGTTGTGAAAACGTTGTCTCTTTAAAGGTATAAACCATGAAGGATAAGATGCAACAGCTTTCTAGGAAGTGTTTGACCTATCAGCGAATGTGTCTTCATGTTGTTAGAAAATAAAAGTGTGTGCAGTTTTTAGGGCTTATAATTCGTATATTGTTCACAGACAAAGAAAAAGACACAAAACATGCACATGCCAATTTAGTTATCCTATAATTTCACCAGGTTGCATTGTTTACAATATATTGGAAGTTTGCACAGGACAACTTTTTTCAACTGAGTGTATACACAACAAAAATGCATATGCAATCAAGTGTGGTTGTGTATTGTACTTATCTTAGTCATGCTGATCAATTGGTGTTGAATAAAAACCATTACGGCTGATGGAGACCACTTGACTTTTGCTTATGCCATACCAAGAGGTGAAGATATGGAAGTGAAATACTTGAAATACATAAATTTGAACTGGGGATGAAAGAATGCTGCTTAAAGGGGAAGTATTATGCAAATTTGCTGTCATTTCAAAACCCAAAAATGTTTGTCTGTCAGCAGAAACAAAAAAATAATTGTCAAATTAACAAAAAGATTCCATGTTGCCGTGCGTCTGTTCAGTAATAGATCACAGATGACGTCAAAATGTGGTGAGAACAAAAAAGTGGCACACGAGCCGCAGGCGAGTGTGTCACTGATGTTCTTACCACATTTTGACGTCTTCTGTGATCTATTACTGAACAGACGCACCGCAACTTGGAATCTATTTGTTTTATACAATGAACAGAAAGGAAACACGATAAACTTGCCTCGTAGCGCTTGACTGTTCCATTTGTGCCAGTTGAGGAATTTTCAAAGTCACCAACGCTACCGGTACTTTCCATGTCGGCTTCTTCTTTTCTTCTTTATCGTACTTGTAAACAGCTTCCCCTAAACTTTTACCTAGGCCTTCACTTGCTCAAAGCAGAATAATCGAGTAAATATTTTCAAAACTGTGCGCCTTTTCGTAGCGCTAACAGCTGTTTTGAAGATTTGTTCCAGTTTAGGCATTTTCAAATAGACAAGAACACTTTCGCCTTTGTTTCTTCTTTTTCTTGTTTGTAAACAGCTCCTACTAAACTTTTCTCGAGGCCTTCATTGCTCAATTCGAAATAATCTCAAACATTTTCAAAACCGCGCGCCATGTTGGACAAAACGAAGAAAACAATTTTTCCGTGACGTCATCCGTGTGTCTGTACTCTAATAGATCATGGGCAACGACCAATCACAGCGCGCGTAGCATTCAGTACATTGTATAATTTGTTATAAATAATTTTTATCACCACATGACAGTGCAATAAAACTGTCGATAAGTGCCCCTGGCCAGAGACAGAGTAGGATGGTATGGATTGAAACTTGAAAAATGTTAGGCTAATATTTTTCAAGTTCTTCCATTTTTGTTTCCAAAATGCGCTAGAACAGATCACAAGTTGTTCCTTTCAAGAATTGAGTTGATTTCTTTCCTCTTGTCATTCTAGAATTATTTGGCAGCCGATTGAAGGTCTTGTTTCATCATTTTTAACATTTGAAAGATACCAAAAACCCCACGATACAGTGGGAAGTGTTTGACCTATCAGCTATTTATCTTCATGTTGTTAGAAAATAAAAAGTTGTGCAGTTTTTGGGGCTTAAAATTCGCATAATGTTTGCAGACAAAGGAAAAGACACAAAATATGCACATGCCAATTAAATTATTCTATGACATCACCAGGTTGCATTGTTTACAATATTGAAAGTTGCACAGGACAACTTTTTTCAACTGAGTGGATACACAACAAAAATGCATATGAAATCAAGTGTGGTTGTGTATTGTACTTATCTTAGTCATGCTGATCAATTGTCAAGTTTGTTTTAAATAATTTTTATCTCCCCAGTGCAATAAAACTGTGGATTAGTGCCTCTGGCCAGAAACAGAGTACATGTAGGCCGATACTTCCCCTTTAAGATGCAGACATTACTGCAATGGCTTGCAGTTCAAGTGTATCACTTCCAATTTTTTTTGTATTTATCTACTTTTGTGTTTTAGTGAATGGCAACAGTAAAATAGTGGAAGTGAAGAACAAAACTCCAGAGGAGATCGAAGAGTGGGTTGAAAGACTTAGGCATGAATTAGGAGTTAAAGTACAAAGGATAAGAAAATTTTGGCACACAGAGAATCCTTCCATACAAGGAACATGGACACCATTCCTATAAACAAACCACCATCACTGAGACGGTCAACTGTCAATGGAGCTACGGCACAAAGACAATCAAGCAGTTGACTCTGTGTGAATGTAGTCAACAATACAGACATTGGCGAGAAATTACCAAGTTTGGTCTTGCTCAACAAGGTGATAGTGGCACCTTTTTGCCTCCCCCACCCCAACTCTTTCCCACTTATTACCTTGTAAAAAGCTAATGTTTTGAGAGGGTTGTTCATGTTGGGAAAGATCGATGTTGGCAGCAAAACCTGTAAAGTGGACAGCTTATGTAGTTCAACGGGCCATTTCCGAGTTGCTACTGTAAATGAACCTCATATTTATGGAAGTGAAGCTAAAGGCAAAACTTTTCATATAAAAATTAGTTTTGTTTGCATATGAATTTAAACTAATTTCATACTAGAAACATTGCATGAAGCCCCACTTTCTTAATGAAGTTCAAAGCAACTCAAAAATGGCCTACCGGTATTTGTATAAAGTTGTACCTTTAAAGAAGCCACAGTGTCAACATGCATTTGGTGAATTTGTTTTATCATCAAGACTTTCTTTCACTGGTGATCATTTTCGTTAATCTCATGAGTTGTGTGCTTGATTAAGTAGAGATGTTGTAGCAAGAAATTAGGTTCTGATCATTATTAAGATGTTTAGAAAGGTTTTAACACCCCTGCCAGACTAATCCCTCTAAAGATGTCCCTGCAAGGGCAAGTAATATCCCTCTGGCTTTTAAAGGGTGGAGGTGTGTGTTTGCTTGAACATCTGAATAAAATGTAAAATATAGAAACAATTGAATATTTTTTTGTGTGTTATTTCTTTCAGTATATTATGTTCCATCAGTGATTGCGTGAACCTAAGTGTATATGACAAAAAAAATTATTTGTTTCGTCAAATCTTCATGTCGTTCTCATATGAAAGTAGAAAATAGATTCCTTATCAATTTTTCTTCCCCATTTTTGACTCATATAAAAGCATCAAATTTCAGTTTCGGTTGGGTACAATACAGCGCAAGATGGGAGACTGGGGATAATAGGGCTGTGATGTCAATAAAGGAGCACTCAGTATGTCGCGTATTCAATTAAACGGCGAAAACAGACACAGTGTCGATCAGTCTCTGTTTACCGTCTGTGTTTTACCGTTTGAATACATGACATACTTAACTTTTAAAAAAAATTGAAACCTTTTTTATGTAAATAATAACTGAAATAATTTAGTAAACTCAGACTCACAAATAACTTTTCAGCTTTGCGCTCTAAAAGTGAAAACCTTATCTTAAAGGGGAAGTATCACAAAAATTTGATGTCATTTCAAAAGCCAAAAATGTTTGTCTGACAACAGAAACAAAAAATTATTGTCAAGTTTTGTTAATTATCACCCCAAAGTAATACAACTGTAGATTAGTGCCCCTGGCCAGAGACAGAGTGGGCCCGTATGAATTGAAACTTGAAAAATGTTAGGCTAATGTTTTTCAAGTTATCATATTTTTGTTTCCAAAATGCGCTAGAGCAGAGGACGAGTTGTTCCTGTCAAGAATTGAGTTGATTTCTCTCCTCTCGTTGTTCCAGAATTATTTTGAAGCAAAGTGAAGGTCTTAATTCAACATTTTTAACAAAAGAGTTAAAAAAACCCCATGATACTTCCCCTTTAAAGGATCTTCTAATTTTCTACGTTTAACGACAGTGCCTACAATTAACGAAGTATTTTTGCATACTTTGTGACTATGCGGAAAAAGCTTATCTTAGTATGGGCTAATGGAATCCCGAAAGATAATTTGGGGTAGCGGGGTATTTTTTTGTAAGATAATTAAGCAACCATCATACAACATCATACAAAGAAATGTATGGCATTTTTTTCCAAATTTAGTTTTATTATCTCTAAAAAATGCATGGTTACCCCCAGTTTTCTTTTTGGATACCAAGAAACATACTTGCGTACATCGGTAAGACACGTTGCTTGATCTTATTTCCTGTTCATAAATTTCTCTTCACATAAATTTTCACGAAAACCCGTTTTTTCTTTCATTCACTCAGCCAAGGTAATAGATGATTAAAATTGGAGCGAAAATCATTAAAGTTTTCTCACACCAACCACGTGACTTGGTTGTGATCCCATTGTCACCCGAACATTGCCGATTCCTAGAAACCATGTTGACCTTTCTGAGAATAATCTTGTACAAGGCAATACACTGGCATCGCATCTGTTTCACTTCATGGCTTCTCAGTGAAGAAAAAAAAACTGCGGGTGTTCATATCAGCCTTGCTCAGTTCACTCATATGGTTACAACTTTACAGTCTGTGCATGAAATGTTGATGTGTGATAGTTCAGATGTTATTGAACGCAAGTGTAGCCGCTGGGATGAAACTGTTTCAGAAATCATTTACACAGTATTTCGGTAAAGACAGCGAGGAATCTTTAACATCCTACTACACAGCAGGTTGTCAGAGGAGCAGTCTATGAAGTTGACAGTAAAGAAAATATTTCAATCTTGAGAATAATACTTCAAAACAAATATACCAGTAAACCTTTATTGTACCAACAAAAACTGTTCAGTTTACAAACTGGTATGAGTTGTTAAATTACTCGATATAATGATAGTAGGTTTGGCAGAACTTCAATGTTTGTCAACTCAAACAAACACTACAGTTTTCCTAAACTCTCTTGAGTGCTGACATGACCTTTCCCTAGACTAGTGTTGACTTAAGGCCAATATCAGTGTTCATTAGTATACACAGTAATTACACAAGATTATAAACCAGTAAATACACTTCAATAAAAGTTAATATTTCTGACCAGTGGTTTAATTACATCAATTTAAGAATCGTTTTTGTTTCAACAGAAATGAGATCATGTGGTCTCAAAATTCTTTTCAGCTCTTAAGAAAGCCACATTACTCAATTAAATGATTCTCTTGCTATAAACTGTATTTACAAGCACCAGTCATTAGTGATAACTGTATAAGTAAGTACATTTTTTGTGGAGAATAAATAAAAGAACATAAGAGTCCACAAATTATATTTAACAACGCGTGTTGGATATGAGATGATAGATAGCCAAGGGTGTGCGTATCCAACAAGCACGAGTGGAATAATTGTCTTATTAAAAATAATCAAGAAATACTGCTAGATTTTGCTGATTTCGCATTGCAAGAATTATTACAAGACAATTTAATGGTCTAGTCTATTTCTTGAGCATGGTATAATGGCTCATATACCATGGCCGCTATAATGGCTCATATACTATGGCCGCTAAGCCAATCAAATAGCTCGAATTAAATTATACAATGATCCAGTTTTTAATAAAATATAAATTTTATATCAACTGCATGGACATGTATTTTGAAATCGAATCATTAACACCCAAGGATCTGGTTCAATTGTCCCACAATGCAGGTATATTTTCATTATACAAATTATCCTGGCCAAATTGTTTGGAACGGAGGCCTTACTTGGGCTGATATGCAGACATGATTTTACTCCTATGCATTCTCTCTCCAATGCAATGGGGATGAAGAAAGACAAATTAACAAGTGTAAATCCTCAACATTGAACCGAGAGGGAGGGGGAGATTATGTTAATGAGCGACTTGTGGGAAAGATGTCGATGTTGTTGAAGCAAAGTAAAATGGGAAAAATTGCCAAAACAGTCAAGTGTCGCTAATGTCTTATTGGCCAGGATAATAGTTGCATGTGGAGCTGTCAATCTAGTCCTGGGAAACTTTTTCACTAATCATACTTGTAAGCAGATGAAAATCAACTATAATTTAAACAATACTTCAAATTACTTTAAGTAAGGAAAATAATTTATCAGTTTCCATGAAAATAGTTTGTCAAAAATATAATCATTTATCAGGATCAAGATAGCTTAAAGAGAAAGAGCTTTAAGAAATGAGAAATTCCGGTATCCTTTGCCATATAACATGTAAAAAACAAGGGCAGCTAATTAAAAGTTGTGCTCCTTGATTCGTTATTTTCAAGGCTCAAATTTTCAAGGCAGCAAATTTAAATAACTTATTAAACGTTTTAAAAAAAAACCTTTGAACATCTACAACAACTAAGGCCAGGCAAACTTTATAAAATAAAAAGGTTCTAACTATAAACCTTAATTGCCATCTCACCATTCTAATAAGATTAATAACTGGATTACACTGAGTGTGAAGATGACTCGGGGAGAATTCTTTTGGGACTATGCTGTAATAGGAATGCAAGGAGTAGATAGGAATAGGCAAAATGGCATTCTTTGCAGAAATAAATTCTGTGTATTCCTTTATTCCTGATATCGAAACACAATAAGAATAGTGCACTTGTCATCGGCTTCCCCGAGGGGGGGGGGACCCCGGGCTGATATGGGGACTTTGCAAATTGTGTATTTCAAAGTTCTTGTATTTCCCCACCCGTGCGGGATTTTTTTCTTGCAAAGTCCCCAGTATTTGGCGAACCCAACTGGATTTGAAGATGCACTTCAGAACTTTATTTGGGTTCTTTAAACAGTCGGCAAACACTTGGACTTTGCATTCTGATGAAAACTGAACTTTAATTATTTTTTCTCGAATACTCCATAAGTTGCTATAAATCACTCCTCTTACTGTACATGCACAGTATGGTGAAAATTTCAACTTTTCATTCAGTCCTGAATTCCCCAGAATCTGTTTTCAATCTATCCGGACTGATGAAGAACAAGGGAAAACACACTATCATGCATGATGGTTCATTGCTGCTTCTAAACACAACGTCCTTAAGTTTCCTGAGTACTCTGAACAATTGCTGTGATGCTTCAGAAATTAACATTCTTGCGAATATTTTAAAAAAATCAACTTTTTCTATCCTTAACAATTTAACAGACCGCTTCTATTATATCACTAACAAAAGACGACCTGTTGACCATTAACAGTGACCTCTATAAACAATAATATATACACAGAGGAATTTTAAAGTTGCCTATGCCTACAAATACGTACAAATTTTTGACGGATGGTCTGTCTGATAGACAAAAAACAATGGATTTTAAAACATACCTCCTTGTTCTCCTCCGCCATCTTGCCATCGATCGAGCGAACAAAAATCGTCCCCAATCTCCTCTCAGTTGAACATAAGCGAAGTCCCCATATTTTCCCCGAGAGTAGGGCATTCAATAATCTAAGTCCCCACATTTCCCCCACCACAAGGGACGAATTTTTGTTGCAAAGTCCCCATAAAGTCCCCGTAATTCCCCACATCAGCCCGGGGTCCCCCCCCTCGGGGAAGCCGATGACAAGTGCATAACCAGAATTGTTCTAAAAGAATACACCCTCAATATTAAAACCTACACTCTTTAAATGATATTGAATTATACATTACAAGCTTTAAGAAAAAAAAAAACAAAAGTTAAAACATCAGTAAACGTAGTTACTGTTACAGTCGAAAGCTAAGCAGTAATGGCTGTCTTCATAGTCACCTGATAATCCTGAATTCTCGCGAAGAAAATTAAAATGAGTTAATTTTTTTCATGAAACTTCCTTCGTTTTAGTTTTCAGTAAAAAAAATGTTGATTTGTGTTTCAGAATCACTAACTCTAAAGAACAATTACCTTGCCATTACGGTCACCTTTAACAGTCACAGCAATGTGACCCTCTATGCTCACTGTAATACCGGTTATATAAAAATTATTCTCTTCAGTTACTACTATTCTCCTCACGAACTCACCATCTGTAGTGTATATTGCCACACACAGGTGCTTTGTTCCTCGTTCCCATCAAGCGACGACAACAAATTCACCAGATGGATGACATGCAATACGCCTGTACTCATCTTCTTTGGTGTTAATGTTGAATTTGCGCTGCTGTTTACCATCTTCGGTGAATATGAACACACAGGAACCATCCAGTGTCATGATCTGGCCATCAGGACCAGCAATGACAATATCACATGCAAGCTTCAGTATCCCCTCTCCGAAACTGCGTACATATCTCCCCTCATGGTCGTACACATGCACAGTCGTCCTTCCTGTCAGTACCAGCACTTTGTTATTGGTGACTGCCAGTCTGCCCCAGCTCTCTCCCCTCACAGGAAACTTGTGTAGTAGGTCAGCGGTATGACTGAATAACTGAACTTCCCACTTAGCGACTTAGCCCCATACCTCCCAGACAAGACCAATACAAAGATGTTGCTATTGTTCATATCAGTGGCGAACTCGAAAACATGTAAGCCCGTCTTAGTGTAATTACTTTCAGGGTGAAATTGGAGAACAAACTTTCCGCTGGTGTCAAACACTTTCACATTTTCATCCGAATTGTCTGCTATAATAAACTGTCCATCTGCGTTTGTAGCGATACCCCGAGGATACTTCAGTTTGTGCTCCTCTTCGCCAAATGACCATGGTGTGACACAGGAGTGCTCCATACCTTGTTTTTGCAACACTTTAAACACTCTTCCATCACCGAGCGGATCCACTTTCTCTTCCCCAGTATCAACACAACGCCAGTTGTTTGCGGACAGCTGGTTGTTGCCAAAACTGACCATCAGAATAACATCGTAGATGGTGCGATTCACATGACAAGTGGCGGAAATAATCGCCCTTCCTTCTTCTTTTCCAAACCGAGCCCGGAAGCCTCCTTTAAGCTCGACAGTAAAACATTCCTTAACAGCAGACAGACTGTGTAGCTCTTCAATGCACACTCTACACGCTGCTAATGCGACCTCGGGATTGTCTACTGTCTCCAATATTGTCGACATTACTCGATATTGCATGGCCAGTACGCGATCAGACAATTCCAAAGCTTCATTAGCGAATGCTTCTGTCGCTTTTCTGCGGGCATCTTTGAATCTGTCTTTTGCATTGGCAAGCGCCCTCGTAGCTGACTCATCCAGGTCAGTAAGCTCCAGTCTTCTCATTCCTTTTGCCAGAGAAACTGCTTCAGCACTAGCTGTTCCAGCTGCTGCCTCTTCCTTTATCGTTCCGTGCTCCCTTTTGCGCCTTGCCTTACCAAACACTTCATACAACAACTCGATTCCTTCTTTAAAGAAGCTGATGCTTGCTAACAAATCTTTTCTTGCCAAGCCCTTCAACTGCGACTTGATATCGTCGATTTCACGCACGATTAAGCCGCGGAATTTCTGATCTGTTACGTCGCCATCCTTCAACTTTTCTGCTGCTTTATCCCTTCCTTTATTCACGAGCAAGCCGATGGTGGCTTTAAACACAGCCGTTATTATTGAGGACATCACAGCTAAAGAGAAAGCCTTACAATGCTAACAGTTGTATTCTATGAGCGAACAGAGCTTGTTAATAATTAGCTTGTTTGTTGTGTAATTTCCGTTTTGTGAGTTCAGAAGATATAGGATCGTGTTGCAGTTCAGTTTTCCCGTCGTTTTCGAAATAGACAGACACATTTTTTAGAAAGAGTGAAAGAATCAAAGCGTTTATTTAAGGTACAGGAGAGGAGAAAGGGTTTTTACGTAATTCCATCAAGCCATTAAATTTATATATCAAGAAAGAAGAACTGGTCTGTTGGAGTTCTAGTAAATGCTTTCTCGTTCTTATCAACATTAGAGTTCAAGTTATCTCGAGCTCCGCCCGCTACAGTAAAAACTCTTTCTCATGCAACTCAGCTGTGTACGTAACTTACGTCTGGAAAAAAAACAGTGGTTAGAAAAAATGAATTCAGACGATGACCTAGTCGATCTTGAAAGTGCTGAAGCCAGCCAACCATTAATGAAACGAAAACAGACCTTGAAAGTATCAAACACAATTGTGTCAAGATCAAAGGTCGTCCGCGCTTTGTCTCTGAAATTGTCTCGCCGATTCAACCAAACTAGCTAAGCTGCAAAGCGAAAGAATGTTTTTAGAAGCAAAAATGGACATCTTGATCGCAGCTCAATAAAGGCTCGATAAAGTATTAGACGACTTCGAAGTGAAACGTGTTGCGCAACAGAAATTTGAGATCTGGGAGCAAGAGCAAATCAAAGAATAACAGAGCTTAAGGTGATTCGACCCAGTTATTTTTTGGTGGTACCACCCTACTTTGAAGCTCTCTGGTATCCCCACCTTTACTTTTATCGTACGTCTAACACATAGAATGTATAACATATAGATCAATCTACAATAGAGCAAAAAAAGTTTGGCGATCGGAGTAAATGTCACGCGGTTATAGTGCCACGCCCCTTTGAGGTCTGAGTCGAAATTCTACTGTTGCCGGCTTTTTTTCGTGAGAATCTCTCGGCTACACAGAGTGCGCATTAGTGCCTTGCGCTGAACAAAGTTTCAACAAAATCACAAAGACCCAATTCGAGAAATTTAGCGCTTTCCAAATTTAGGTCATAATTTATGTAAAAATGATAAGCAAACTTTAAACGATTATATTTAATAAACTATGAGATTTATTCCTTTAGTTTGGGGATCTTTATAACAGGTGGACCCTTGCACGTCAGCAGAAAGCTTTAGGGTCTTGTAAATTCGCCCGATTTTGAGCAATGCAAACATATAGAAATTATAGTTTTAGCTATTTGTTGACGCTTGTCAACGTTTCAGAGTCCTCCTCACAAAAAAAGCATTTTCTTAAAAAGTCGTAGTTTTTTTTCCTTCAAATTTTTTCAGGGCTACAATTGATTAACTAACTACCCGGATTCTGAATTTCATGGTCATTGAAAAACTGTGACATTATCTTCTATAAGCCCAAACTTGAGTAAACATTGAAGATTTTTAGCGTTTTGGCTGAGATTGTGCTTTGGGAGTTTTCTATTGTTTCGAGTCTGTCATGCTACAGCATTCTTGTTCAGCACGCGTGCAATGACCACGTTTGGCTGACTCCCGAATGCTTTCATTGGACAGTAAGTTCTTAAAAACAAAAAAAGAATTTTCGAAAAAGAGTGAATATTTGCCGAGAAATTGGGACGTAAGCGATTTCCACCGGAAGTTAAATTTTACTTTGATTGACAGCATATTGCTGCTGGTGTAACCACCCGCAATCTCGTTCCCAGAGCCCGCGTTGCCCTTATCCAGCGGAACGGGCAACGGACGCTGTCTCCACAGCGGTCAAATGAGTGCGCATGCTCGTCACGCGTGAACAATCTTACTCGGCAAAATGGCGGCTTTTTTAAAATTTCCATTGCTTGTTCTCATTTCGCGTGGATAAGCCCAAATCAAAATAGCTAAGGTTGCCGCTTTCAGGAAAGGTTCCTTCGAACTTGCTCCATCACATATCTTATTCAACCAAAAAAATATTTTGGTAACAGGTGTGAATTTGGCGATTTCGTAATCGATTCACGATTGAATCACAAATCCCCGGCGCATGCGCACTCATTTTGCCGCTGTGTGGACGCTGTCCGCGTTCTTGGTGCTGACCAAAAGAAAAGCGGGCTCTGGGAACGAGATTGAACCACCCGTTGCGATATTTGCGCGAACGGTCTTTCTATAGTCTTGAATCCCTCACGTTCTCGCACTTCGAATATCCTATATTTAGTGGAAGAACTTGCGTTTGTTCGAGTACAAAAAGACAAAAGCTTTAAGCTACACTTTAAAGTAGGTTCAGGTCTTAAAATCTTCCAGCGAAGCGAATATTTGGAGACGCGCTTGTTAATGTTTCAATTCGCGAGTCCGTGAATCGCGCTTCATGAGCTTCCTTTTTTTTTTTTTGCGACTGAACGTTATCAGATCACTTGTGTGCGGGTGCGTAAAACTTATAGGTCTCGGCAAGCGGAAAAAAAACTAAAAAGCAATTGAAAAATAACGCTAAGAATCATGTCCTATGTCTTGATCTTTTCTCACGCCGCCCGTCGCTATAAGAGTAAAGGGAAAGCCGCCGCTTTTGCTTGTAGCGTTTTTACAAAGACTTACTGTATTACGTTAATTTCCAAAGCGTTAAACGGAGTTAGCTCTTTTAAGGACTGCCCACTTTAATGCCCCCCCCCCCCCCCACGCCATCACACCTACTATTGTTACTGTCCATACGTTCTGCGCATCGCGAGATACTCGGGTTTCCTATGGGTGGTGCATACTAATACAGGAATATTTTTGCGCGGTTTAAAACTTTAAGGAG
This sequence comes from Pavona decussata, assembly GCF_977016875.1. NCBI lineage: Eukaryota > Metazoa > Cnidaria > Anthozoa > Scleractinia > Agariciidae > Pavona > Pavona decussata. Next base: position 811,541 of record NW_028145462.1, read on the forward strand.
AAGGCAGAACTTAGCAAATGCTTGGTAGATTTGATCATTAGAGATGCACATGAGAAGGTTGCGCATTCTGGTCGCGGCATCACTTTAGGCACTCTTAGAAGTCGATATTGGATCATAAACGCCAATTCTGTTGTGAGGCACTTCATTTCTAAATGCGTGACTGGTCGGCGGCTTCGTGGTGTAGTTGGTGAGCAAAGGATGGCCGATCTTCCCAAAGAAAGGATTGCCCCAGCACCTCCATTCACTTACTGTGGCGTCGACTACTTTGGCCCATTCTACATCAAAGAGGGACGAAAGGAATTGAAGCGTTATGGTGCGTTATTTACCTGTTTATCTAGCCGAGCTGTGCATTTAGAGACGGCGAACTCTCTGGAAACAGATTGCTTTCTAAATTCCTTGCGACATTTTATAGCAAGAAGAGGGCCTGTGCGTGAAATCAGATCCGATCAAGGAACAAATATTACCGGAGCAGAGAAAGAATTGCAAAGAGCGTTATCAGAGATGGACAACAACGCAATCCAGAGAAGTTTATGCACGGAATTCAAAGCTGATTGGGTGCAATGGAAGCAAAACCCACCGCCTGCGTCGCATATGGGTGGCGTCTGGGAACGAAAAATACGCTCAGTCCGCTCAATCTTTACCGCCTTAATGCCAGAACATGGTGGAGAATAAAAATAAGAGTCCACAAATTATATTTGACAATTATCCCACGAACGCGCGTTGGATATGAGATGATAGTTAGCCGAGTTGGCTATAATCGTCTCATATCCAACAAGCGTGAGTGGAATAATATTGTTTTATTAAAAACAATCAAGAAATACTGCTGGATTTTGCTGATTCCGCGTTGCAAGAATAATTCTTATTATAAGACAATTTAATGGTGTCTATTTCTTGGTCATGGCATAATGGCTCATAATAACCACGGCCCCTGAGCCAATCAAATCGCTTGACTTGCATTGTACAATGATCCAGTTATGAATAAAATATAAATTTTATATCAAATGCATGGACATGTATTTTGAAATCAAATTATTAACACCCAAGGATCTGATTCAATTGTCCCACAATGCAGGTATATTTTCATTATACAAATTATCCTGGAAAAATTGTTTGGAACGGAGGCCTTACTTGGGCAGATATGCAGACATGATTTTTCTCCTATGCATTCTCCCTCCATTCACAATGGCCACGAACAAAGACAAATCAACAAGTGTAAATCCTCAACATTGAACAGAGGGCGAGGGAGACATTACGTTAATGAGCGACTTATGGGGAAGATGTCGATGTTGTTGAAGCAAAGTAAAATGGGAAAAAAATTGCCAAAACAGTTAAGTGCCGCTAATGTCTTATTGGCCAGGATAATAGTTGCATGTGGATCTGTTAATCTAGTGTTGGGAAACTATTTCACTTACTCATGCTTGTAAGCAGATGAAGATCGACTATAATTTCAACAATACTTCAAATTACTTAATAGCAAAGGAAAATATTATTTATCAGGTTCCATGAAAATAGTTTGTCAAAAACTCAGTATAAATATACAAATAAACAATCAAAGTGTACATGTCTAGATCTACATCGCCAACAGGCAAAAGCAAAAAACCTGAGGCACTGTAAATTAATATAACTGTAGATACTTTAGCTTTCATGAAGGCATAAGGGATATAACGGTTAACCGTTTAACTTCCAGCAAAGACAGAAATAACCTCATTTAGGTCTATTTCATTGTGTTTGTGATCATGAATATGGATTACAGATAGCGAGGATAAAGTAACCTCCCATCAGACATAGTCTGAGTCTTAAGCCTCTTTATGCTGCTCAAAATCAACCCTGCAGCACACGTAGACACAGGGTATGTGAGAAGCGTCTTGACTGCTACGGCAATTCCAGGGTACAATTTTGGGATAGAAAAGTCCAGCGTTTTCACCAAGGTCTCGGGAATGCCATCTTCAACCAACAGCCCCTTATGACGCCACCTAGTAACTTCTCGTTTGAATTCATCAAACATAAAGGACATATGCATCAGCATGTCTTCACCATAGTGGTTATAGATGTCTTCCATACCATTTTCCGTCAGGTCTTGAAGATTTCCTGAAAGTTTAATTTTAATCACGTCGCTTCTCTGTGGAAACCGACATTCGGGTGTGAAAAAACACAATCCGTTGCTTTATAAATATTATTTCAAAGACACAAGCTGAGTTAAGTGACTTGAATTGATTAAAATTGTGTTTTTTATCAAATTATTATGTTTTATTTACTTGCTTTTTATTCATTTTATCTTATTTTCGAATTTTTCAGGTACGCACGTGCGTATGTGCGTACAGGTAGTTACGCCCCTGAAGATAGCTTAAAGGCTGGTTTCCATATGATCGCAGATCGCAGATCGCAATAAGTTCTGCGATCGTCTGCGATCATATGGAAACTACTTCTGCGATCGTCTGCGATCACGATCGCAGGATCGCAGACGATCGCAGAAGTAGTTTCCATATGATCGCAGACGATCGCAGACCTTATTGCGATCTGCGATCTGCGATCCGCGATCATATGGAAACCAGCCTTAAAGAAAAAGCGCTTTAAAAAATGAGAAATTCCAGCATCCTTTGCCATATAACAGGTACAAAACATGGGCAGCTAATGAAAAGTTGTGCTCCTTGATTCGTTATTTTCAAGGCTCCTCGATGAGTTTAAAATAACAGCAACATTACTGCATAGCAGCAAAATAACTAATCGTTTTTAAAAAAAATCTTTGAACATCTACAACAACTAAGGCCAGGCAAACTTTATAAAATAAAAGGGTTCTAACTATAAACCTTAATTGCCATCATGAACCATTCTAATAAGATTAATAGTGGCTTACGCTGAGTGTGAAGATGACTCGGGGAGCATTCTTTTGGGACTATTCTGTAATAGGAATACAAGGAGCAGATAGGAATAGGCAGAATTGCATTCTTTGAAGAAATAAAATTCTGTGTATTCCTTTATTCCTGAACCACAATAAGAATAACCAGAATTGGGGATTACAACCACGCGATCGTGAGAGCAAAAGAAATGAAGCCTAGGCTTTCTATTATGAAAGTTGCCGTAATAATTTTGAGGTTCTTCAATCCCGAGTACATCCATACATTCATCTCTATAGCAAACCAGCCGTGAACTGCTACTAAGCCATAGTTCGCGGGAAAAGATACAGGGAAATGTATGGAAAGTTCAAAACACGACTGGACGCTTTCTGGCTCAGCTTACATCCCTCCAATTTTTTTCCTAAAATCCTTTTCCTAGTACCAAAAGTTTCCAATTCATGAATATTTCAGAAGCGATGTTTTATGAAAATTATTTGACATCAGATTTCCATACAAACACTGTTATTTCAAGCCTGTTGCCTACTCGTCAAAATGGCGTCGAAAACCGTGATAAGGCCTATTTTACAGGGAGGCTGATGAATTTTGTTAAAAATAAGAATCGACACTCGGGATTGAAGAACTTCAAAATCATTACAGCTACTTTCATAGCAGAAAGCCTTGGCTTCATTTCTTTTGCTCTCACGATCGCGTGGTTGTAGTTCCGAGAAAGAGGAATTTAACACTCGTTTCTTTTGCTACTTGGTTATTAAATAAAAACCCAGCAGCGCAAATGAGACGTTCGGAAACGCGCTTCCGGTCCAGTGGAGCGGGAAACACACTTCCGGTCAGTATTCCAAGAAACGCGGTTGCTCAGCTCAAGATGGCGTATAACCATGGTAGGACCACAGGAAGGAATTAAATTTCACTTGAGGTATAAATTAATGTATTTTTATGTTATTTTATTTTTTTTTGTACTTACACTTGGAAATTTTGGGGGTCTTCGTTTTCGAGTTTTCGGGGTCTTAGAGTTTTAGGGTCTTAGGGTCTTCGTTTTAGAGGTCTTCGTTTTCGAGACACCCACCAGAATTGTTCTAAAAGAATACACCCTCAACATACCGACACTCTTTATGCTATTTTGAAACTTTTATGTTTTCGTCATCACAAATGATATTGAATTAAGCTTATACATTACAAGCTCTAAGAAAAAAAAAACAAAAGTTAAAACATCAGTAAACGTAGTTACTGTTACAGTCGAAAGCTAAGCAGTAATGGCTGTCTTCATAGTCACTTGATAATCCTAAATTGTCGCGAAGAAAAATCAGTTAATTGTTTTCATGAAACTTCCTTCGTTTTAGTTTTCACTAAAAAAATGTTGATTTTGTGTTTCAGAATCACTAACTCTAGAGAACAATTACCTTGCCATTATGGTAATCTGTAACAGCCACAGCAATGTGACCCTCCATGTTCACACTAATCCCGGTTATAGAAAAATAATTATTCTCCTCTTCAGCTACTACTATTCTCCTCACGAACTCACCATCTTTAGTGTATATTGCCACACACCGGTGGTCTGTTCCTCGTTCCCATCCAGCGACGACAACAAATTCACCAGATGGATGACATGCAATGCACCAGTAAGCATCTTCTTTGGTGTTAATGTTGAAATAACGCTGCTGTTTACCATCTTCGGTGAATATGAACACACAGGAACCATCCAGTGTCATGATCTGGCCATCAGGACCAGCAATGACATCGTGTGCAATCTTCAGTATCCCCTCTCCAAAGCTGTGTACATATCTCCCCTCATGCTCGTACACATGCACAGTCCCATATGTCAGTACCAGCACTTTGTTATTGGTGACTGCCAGTCTGCCCCAGACCCCTCCCCTCACAGGAAACTTGTGTAGTAGGTCAGCGGTATGACTGAATACCTGAACTTCCTGCTCAAACCCATAACTCCCCAGCCCGACCAGTATAAAGATGTTGCTATTGTTCACATCAGTGGCGACATCGTAAAGATGTAAGTCCTTCTCAGTGTAATTTATATATTCAGGGTGAAATTGGAGAACAAACTTTCCGCTGCTGTCAAACACTTTCACACTTTTATCCGAATCGTCTGTTATAATAAACTGTCCATCTGCGTTTGTAGCGATACCCATAGGATACTTCAGCTTGTCCTCCTCTTCACCCTCCTGACCAAATGACCATGGTGTGACACAGCAGTGCTCCATACCTTGTTTCTGCAACACTTTAGAAACTCTTTCATCAGAGAGCGGATCCACTTTCTCTTCCCCGATATCAACACAAGGCCAGTTGTTTGCAGACAGCTGTTTGTTGCCAAAACTGACCATCAGCATGACATCGTAGATGGTGCGATTTACATGACAAGTGGCGGAAATGATCGCCCCCCGTTCATCTTTACTAAACCAAGCCCAGAAGCCTCTTTTAAGCTCGACAGTAAAACATTCCTTAACAGCTGACAGACTGTGTAGCTCTTCAATGCACACTCTACACGCTGCAAATGCGTCCTTGGGATTGTCTACTGTCTCCAATATTGTCGACATTACTCGATATTGCATGGCCAGTACGCGATCAGACAATTCCAAAGCTTCATTAGCGAATGCTTCTGTCGCTTTTCTGCGGGCATCTTTGAATCTGTCTTTTGCATTGGCAAGCGCCCTCGTAGCTGACTCATCCAGGTCAGTAAGCTCCAGTCTTCTCATTCCTTTTGCTAGAGAAACTGCTTCAGCACTAGCTGTTCCAGCTGCTGCTTCTTCCTTTATCGTGCTGTGCTCCCTTCTGCGCCTTGCCTTATCAAACACTTCATACAGCAATTCGATTCCTTCTTTAAAGAAACTGATACTTGCTAACAAATCTTTTCTTGCTAAGCCCTTCAACTGCGACTTGATATCGTCGATTTCACGCACGATCAAGCCACGGAATTTCTGATCTGTTACGTCGCCATCCTTCAATTTTTCTGCTGCTTTATCCCTTCCTTTATTCACGAGCAAGCCGATGGTGGCTTTAAACACAGCCGTTATTATTGAGGACATCACAGCTAAAGAGAAAGCCTAACAATGCTAACCGGTTGTATTCTATGAGCGAACAGAGCTTGTTAATGATTAGCTTGTCTGTTGAGTAATTTCCGTTTTTTGAGTTCAGAAGATATAGGATCGTGTTGCAGTTCAGTTTTCCCGTCGTTTTCGAAAGAGTGAAAGAATCAAAGCGTTTATTTAAGGTACAGGAGAGGAGAAAGAGTTTTTACGCAATTCCATCAAGCCATTAAATTTATATGTCAAGAAAGAAGGACTGGTCTGTTGGAGTTCTAGTAAATGCTTTCTCGTTCTTATCAACATTGGAGTTCAAGTTATCTCGATCTCCGCCCGCTACAGTAAAAACTCTTTCTCACGCAACACAGCTGTGTACGTAACTTACGTCGGGAAAAAAAACAGTGGTTAGAAAAAATGAATTCAGACGATGACCTAATCGATCTTGAAAGTGCTGAAGCCAGCCAACCATTAATGAAACGAAAACAGACCTTGAAAGTATCAAACACAATTGTATCAAGATCAAAGGTCGTCCGCGCTCTGTCTCTGAAATTGTCTCGCCGATTCAACCAATCCAGCTAAGCTGCAAAGCGAAAGAATGTTTTTAGAAGCAAAAATGGATATCTTGATCGCAGCTCAAGAACGGATCGATAAAGCATTAGACGACTTCGAAGTGAAACGTGTTGCGCAACAGAAATTTGAGATCTGGGAGCAAGAGCAAATCAAAGAATAACAGAGCTTAAGATGACTCGACCCAGTTATTTTTTGGTGGTACCACCCTACTTTGAAGCTCTCTAGTATCCCCACCTTTACTTTTATCGTAGGTCTAACACATAGAATGTATAACATATAGATCAATCTACAATATAGCAAAAAAAGTTAGGCGATCGGAGTAAATGTCACGCGGTTATAGTGCCACGCCCCTTTGAGGTCTGAGTCGAAATTCTGCTGTTGCCGGCTTTTTTTCGTGAGAATCTCTCGGCTACACAGAGTGCGCATTAGTGCCTTGCGCTGAACAAAGTTTCAACAAAATCACAAAGACCCAATTCGAGAAATTTAGCGCTTTCCAAATTTAGGTCATAATTTATGTAAAAATGATAAGCAAACTTTAAACGATTATATTTAATAAACTATGAGATTTATTCCTTTAGTTTGGGGATCTTTATAACAGGTGGACCCTTGCACGTCAGCAGAAAGCTTTAGGGTCTTGTAAATTCGCCCGATTTTGAGCAATGCAAACATATAGAAATTATAGTTTTAGCTATTTGTTGACGCTTGTCAACGTTTCAGAGTCCTCCTCACAAAAAAAGCATTTTCTTAAAAAGTCGTAGTTTTTTTTCCTTCAAATTTTTTCAGGGCTACAATTGATTAACTAACTACCCGGATTCTGAATTTCATGGTCATTGAAAAACTGTGACATTATCTTCTATAAGCCCAAACTTGAGTAAACATTGAAGATTTTTAGCGTTTTGGCTGAGATTGTGCTTTGGGAGTTTTCTATTGTTTCGAGTCTGTCATGCTACAGCATTCTTGTTCAGCACGCGTGCAATGACCACGTTTGGCTGACTCCCGAATGCTTTCATTGGACAGTAAGTTCTTAAAAACAAAAAAAGAATTTTCGAAAAAGAGTGAATATTTGCCGAGAAATTGGGACGTAAGCGATTTCCACCGGAAGTTAAATTTTACTTTGATTGACAGCATATTGCTGCTGGTGTAACCACCCGCAATCTCGTTCCCAGAGCCCGCGTTGCCCTTATCCAGCGGAACGGGCAACGGACGCGGTAGGTACATCATATATGGTAATTATTATGTCCTCACTTTTTATTTTGATAAGTATGTACCCACTTTTCATTTTAATAAGTATGTACCCAAATTCTTTTTGAAATCATTATGTCCCCAATGTAACTCTGTTACCCTGTTACCCTGTTACCTTGTTACTCTGTTACCTTCTTACCCTGTTACCTTGTTACCTTGTTACCTTGTTACTCTGTTACCTTGTTACCTTGTTACTCTGTTACCTTGTTACTCTGTTACCTTGTTACCTTGTTACTTTGTTACCTTGTTACCTTGTTACTTTGTTACCTTGTTACCTTGTTACCTTGTTACCTTGTTACCTTGTTACTCTGTTACCCTGTTAGCTTTTTACCTTGTTACCTTGTTACTCTGTTACCTTGTTACCTTGTTACCTTTTTACCCTGTTACCTTGTTACTCTGTTACCTTGTTACTCTGTTACCCTGTTACCTTGTTACCTTGTTACTCTGTTACCTTGTAACCATGTTACCTTGTTACTCTGTTACCTTGTTACTCTGTTACCCTGTTACTTTGTTACTCTGTTACCCTGTTACTTTGTTACCTTGTTACCTTGTAATTCTGTTACTGCGTTACTTTGTTACTCTGTAAAAACTAAAACTAATTTTTTATTTTTTTATTTTTTTTTAATTTAAAGCAAATTTTATTTACAGGGTACAACCTTTACACAACACACAGTAGTAATACGTAAACTACACTTACATTGATACTTGCGCAAACAATCTACACTACTAATACAATTTTACATGCACTAGTAAGGATGCATACATTACAATACAAACACTACTTAAATTAGGGTATATTAATAACATTGCTAATTTTATTACAGATAATCATTAACATCAGCAGCATATAAAATTAAAGTAAAAGATTCCATGTGCGATGAAAATTCGGGAGTGCTTTTTTAGCAACTGCAATTTCTTTAAGGATTTCAAGTTTTCCGGAAATGGACAAAAGAAAGGTTTGAAAATCCAAAACATCTCCGCGAAGGCTTGTGCAAAAAATGCAATATTTGGCTATTAATAAACAATAATTTAGGACTTGCCAATGCTTTGCGCTATCATGCCAGCCGTAGAGTATATGGCTTGTGGATAATGCTATTGTTTCATTTGTTTTTTGGTACCACCAGTCTTGAAACAGCATCCAGAAATCGATTGTTAGTGTACAATTTATTAGCAGGTGGTGCAACGTTTGTTCCTCTGCGTTGCATAAGTTACATATGGGGCTTTCTGAAATGCCGTCTCGATAAAGTGTAGCACGGGTTGGAAGAATGTTATGAATAACTTTATACTGGAACATTATTATTTTTACTTCATTTGTGACTGCAAATGGCATAAGATAAACTTTCTGGATGGAATTTTCTGTAAATCCGTGTCGTGGAATTTTGGTTTCAGCAGTGGGAGGAACGAAGATGAAGTTTAAAAGAGAGGAGTAAATAGAACTGGTTTTTAGGGTATTGACAGTGGTATCGTGTGTGACGTTCAAGGTAGGGTTTTTCGGGATAGATTTCCAATTTTTTGGGATTGCATTAACCAGGCCATAGTACGTGGTGAAAGGAACTTTTAAATTGAATGTTATTGCAAGTTCATGCAACTTCAAAAAATCCTGATTTTGGTGTAATAAATCGCTTATCTTGATGATGCCGGCGTCATACCACTTTTTATAAAAAACAGTTTTTTTTCCTACTAGAATTTTCCTATTATTCCACAGTATTTCGTTTTTAGGATTAGCTTTGGAATCGATGCCCGTTGAGATTTTGAACTCGCACCAAAAATCTAGCACTTTTTTATAAAATGTGGGAAGCTTATCATCAAGGTCTAGTATATCTGTTGTAAAGTTGCATTTTGTTAGAAAGGCGAGACCACCATATTTGTGCAAGAGCTGGTTAGGAATTATTTTCCAGGAGGCTTGAGACTCGTCTTGAATTCTGTTCACCCAAGTAATTTTGAGCGCTTTTTCCATGATCTTAAAATCGCACATTTTCAATCCTCCTTTTTCCTTTTCTCCAATTATGGTGTTTCTTTTGATCTTAGGGGGTTTTCCTGCCCAAATAAAGTTGAAAATTAGCTTATTTATTTCTTGAACGTAGTGATCTGGAACAGGGAGCACAGAGGCTGAGTAAATTAATTTGGATAACCCAATTGTTTTAACAATGTTAATCCTTCCATAAAGAGTTAGATTTCTCTGTTGCCAAGTATTCAGCGTTTTCTCAAGGTTAAGTATTTTTTCACCGAAGTTTAGCCTGTTAGCACTTTCTTGGTTGTGAGAAAAGAAAACACCGAGAGCGTTGATAGGTTCTTTTGGCCACTTAAAACCAAACGGTTCATCTGTTCTGTCTTTCCATTCACCTAACCACATTGCTTCGGTTTTAGTGGTGTTTATTTCTAGGCTAGAATGTTCTTTGAAAGCGTGTAACACTCTTAATAGACTGGTAACGGAGTCAAAGTCACGAACAAATACTGTTGTGTCGTCGGCATATTGACTTATTTTAAGCTCATGTTTGTTGACTTGGATACCTTTAACAGTGGGATCATTTTTTATATATCTAGATAGGAGTTCTATACCGAGAACGAAGAGGATGCCAGACAATGGACAACCTTGTTTGACTCCCCGCTGTAGGGAGAAAAAGGTTGAAGCATGACCGTTATTCAGAACACAGCTGGTGACATTATTATAGAAAATTTTTATCCAATTTTGAATGTCATGGCCGAAGTTGAAGAGCTGAAGTGTTCCCAGGAGGAAGCTCCAATCAATGGAATCAAACGCTTTTTTGAAATCCAAGAAAACGGCAATACCTTTTTGCTTTAGTTTATCTGCAAAATGTATCAAGTCGGAAATTAGCCTTACATTTTCACCGATGTAGCGGCCTTTAACATAACCTGTTTGATCGGGGTTTATTAAAGTTGGCAGGACTTTTTCAATTCTCTTGGCTATAACTTTAGTGAGAATCTTGTAGTCGACGTTCAAGAGAGAGATGGGCCTTAGATTTTCCAGAATAGTTTTATCCTTGGATTTTTTTGGGATAAGCGAGATTATTCCTCGTCTTTGGCTTATAGAAAGCATACCATGCTGAGAAGCGAAGTTGTAGCTGGCTAGTAGCTCATGACAGATGTCGGGCCAAAAGAATCGATAAAATTCAGCCGGAAAAACCATCAGTGCCCGGGGTTTTGTTATTGTCGAAGTCCTTGAGCGCATTTATGCATTCTTCTTCGCTTACTACTCCTTCGCAAGATTTTTTTTCTTCTTCGCTTAGTGCGGATACATTTTCTGGGTTAAAAAAAGGCGAGTTTTTGAAAATTTCGGGATTGATGTTGGTGGAACAGTATAACGACTCATAAAACTTTTTTTCTTCTTCTAAGATTTCGAACTGATCTTCTAAGTAACGATTTTCCCCGACTTTGAGTTTTGTGACTGATTTAATATCATGATGACGTTTTTCTAAGCTGTAGAAATACTTTGTGTTGCGTTCCCCTTCTTCGTGCCATCTCACTTTGCTTCTTAGAATTGCGCCTTTGGTTTTCGTTCACCAACTTTTTTTAAGACGTGATCTAGCACGTTGAAGTTCCAGTACGATGTTTTTGTTGTGCGGATTGAAAAACTAAAACTAATTACAACTTCTTTACAAGATTGCCGTGTGGGAGTCCGATACATCAGCTAACTTCTTGATATTTCGCTTGAAATGCTCAACGGATGAAGCATTTTTTAAGCTTTGGGCAAGTTATTCCATAACATGGCCCCACTGTAAGAAAAGCTTCGTTTGAAATAATTGGTGTTTGGCTTGTACAGGGACAGGCTTCCCTCGGAGTTTCTTAAGTTGTAAGCAGAGTGACGCTGAGAGAAAAGACTTCAGTGTAGATATTCTGGACCACGGTCTGTTATGGTTTTATACATCATTAATGGTTTTTGTTTCTTTCGCCGAAGAGATAGCCTCTCCCAGTCGAGGGTGGAGAGAAGGTGCTTTAAGCTCGCATCAAAGGGTAACTTAGTTATAACTCTGGCTGCAAGGTTGTATAAACTTTTGGAGCTTATCACTCAAGTAACCACTCAAAAATTATTCCCCAACGGGGCTGCAGTAATCAAAATGAGGCATAATTAAAGCGTGATAAATTTGGATTGCAGTTTCTTTGGATATAAAGTACCGCGCACGTTTTAGTGCGCTTATAGCTGAAGAGACTTTCTTGCAAATCTCTTCAACATGTTTACCCCAAGAGAGTTGGGCATCTATGGTAAGACCCAAAGATTTGGTCTCATCTACTCTCTTGATAATTTGGTCATCAATTCTGATTTCTACATCGTCACATTGGGCAGATAGTCTTTGTCTTGATCCAATAATCATTAGTTTTGTTTTAGCAACATTTATACTGAGCTGGTTCTTGCCGGACAATCTGCGAGCCAGCGAGCCAGCGAGCAATGCGAGGCATACGTGCGAGGCACTCAGGTTAGCCTAAAAAGCATTCCAGTTAGCCTAAATAGCACTCAGGTTAGCTTAAGTAGCTCCCCGGTTAGCTTAATGGTTAGCATTTATGTTGGGGGTTGTTCGTGCCTCGCAAGCGTCACATGTTTGGCTCGCATGGCTCGCATGGCTCGCATGGCTCGCACGTTTGGCTCGCATGCCTCGCACGTTTGGCTCGTTTGGCTTGCTGGCTAGCTTAAGTTCTGTTAACGTCTTAGCAGATAACGTAAGATTAGTGTTAGTGTCATCGGCAAACATTCTTACTCCTAGATCAGAGATACAACGACTAAAACCGGCTTCGCTCTACTGGCAAGCATTCCTGGGGGGGGGGGGGGGGGGGGTTAGAAACAGACGGGGATGCTCGTCGTTTCGCTTAGGGGTGTAAAATTTTGGCTTTTGGTCTCGCTTAGGGTGTTCCGCACAAAGCGCCAATATTTTAAGCCGCCAAGGTCTCGTTTAGGGTTCCGCGAAGAGAAACAGAAGTCAAATTTTCATTTGATGACATTGTGAACAATTACAGCTCTTTTAACATTAACTAGTTTTCTATTATGAAAGAAATGTGATGGTATATTTCCAGCCTGGTGAATGAATGAGAATGATGATTATTCCAGAAAGTGACGCAGGCATACTCGGAAAACAGCCTGAAGTTTTCCGAGAACTTCTTATGCGTATGCGAAATGGTCAGAGCACGCAATGCGACTGGCAAAAATTTTGCAAACAAACACCACAGTTCATCATCATTGACAACTTCAAAGATGTGTCTCTGTTGTTTTTCAACAAAGCAAGTGTAGCAAACTACAATTATGAAAAACTTAGCAACCTGGCAACACCAGTTGCTCACATATCTGCTGTTTATTCAGGGAGAAATGCAAAGGCCTCAACATCAGATGATGCTGAAGTTTTTGACGCTGTCATATTTCGCGCAACAGGAGCAGCTGTGATGCTAACATGTAACCTTTGGCAGGACGTTGGACTGTGTAATGGTGCATCTTGTGTTGTACTTGTCCTCATCTTCCCTCCTTTGCGCCCTCTCCTGTGTTTGCCTATTGCGGCGCTGGCGGGTTTTTAGCACTACACAGGACCACCTCTCCTGCATACACACCCTCATATTGTCCCAATACCACCACACTTATTTGAACGGGAAACTGAAGGCCAACGATTGTCAATACAGCAACTGCCATTTTGTTTAAGCTATGCAATTCAGACCATTCACACTTCGCAAGGTCAAACATTATCTACAGTCCAAGAAAAAGCCGAAAGACGTTACAGGATGTAGTTTTGTGACACTCTCTAGAGTTTGCTCTTTAGATAATGTA
>NW_028145462.1:830000-897500 GCF_977016875.1 Pavona decussata
CCTAACTTGGTTCCCAACTCGGTTCCTAACTCGGTTCCTAACTCGGTTGTTAGTTTATCTCCAAGTTTCTTTTCTTCAGGCTCAATAGTGCTCTTACAGGAGATAAACTAACAACCGAGTTAGGAACCGAGTTAGGAACCGAGTAAGGAACTGAGTTAGGAACCGAGTTGGGAACCGAGTTAGGAACCAAGTAAGTTGTTAGCAAGCGAGTTAAACAAACTTTGGGCGATTTGGTTATTGATTTGAGACAAGTTTTTGGCTGTTTTTTGTTGTTGTTGTTGTTGTTGTTGTTGTTGTTGTTGATTTTCAAAGTAAATCGTCTTTGTATTAGCCTAGCATCAGTTCCGATCAGCACTTTACCTCTAAACTAGGGGTTTCGCCTGGTTAGAAATAGAATCATTATGCCTTATTTGAAGTTGAATCAAGAATTTTGATGTCAGTCAGGTTATAGTCGGGATGACCACTCATTGCTCAACAACTTTTTTGTAATAACTTTGTTTTAATCGATCTAACAATGAATCAATGAAGCAGCTTACAACGAAACTTAAACCATGTTTTTCTAAGACTAAAGTTCAAATGTGAACAAGAGGGGCACGAGAAAGAGCGGAAAAGATATTGCGAGTCCCGAAAAGAAGAAGACCGCCACGCAGCCTATGTGTAGCCTCTGTTGCCGTTTTCATCCACTCCCGCTCCTCTCTCCTCTCATTTGCTCCTTTTCGCACACCATTAGGTTTCGCGCGCCCCACGCTGTCGCAGAAAGAAAGGTTTGCTGAATTCAAAGGAAACAAGCAAGTCATTAAGCGATTTAACGCTATTATGTACTTGAAATCTATTTCGTGGCAAATCTCGGACATCGAAATTAATTTTAAGTCATGCAATGGTCTCAACCGCAGGTTTTCACAGGCTCATGATGTCGGGAAAGATCGAGTGGTCAAATACATAGTTGTTTATCGCCACTTTTAAAAGAGCCGCTGATCAAAGAAGTATTGGCAAAACGAGCAATTCGAACGCGATTTGGATGATTTTTGGCCGAGATATTGTAGAGCGAAGGTCTTTGATTTTAGCCGTGAATAATTTATTGTATTTTATCGTGTTTTGGACCCCAAGAAAACGCAACAGCTACAAACTATTGAGAGAGATCCTGTGGTGTGCCTTTAAAAGCTTGACTTCGATAGATTGAAAATCGCAGTGAACAAATATGAAGGCGAGATACGAGCGTTCCTGGAAAGTTGGTTATGCTGTTTTCAGCCTTCGGCCATACTGTCCTGTCGGCGATGAATTACTCTAATCCGTTTTTATCTCCAAAACGTACGCTGTTAATCGGTTACGATCTACCTGAAAATTGCTGTGTTTTTGAACCACATTGATGACTTTCAGGAATGAACCTGGTAAAATCAAACAATCGCATGGAAGTGTGGCCAGCTGAGGTGAAAGACGGCGACTTAAGGTATTTACCACATAAAATAGAAGGTTTGGTGAGCTACAGGAGAGCTAAAATCACAGTCTAAAAATGTACGGTGTTTCGCTCTGGCGTAGATATAATATTCATACAGTGGGATTATGGACACTTTCTACTGATGGATTCCGACCTGGCAACTGTTACAGGTACGCGAGAAGTTTTTCTCTCCCGAGATGAAAGAAAAAGCCAATCGGTACATATATATCTAATCGATATATGGGTTCCTAACTCGGCTCCCAACTCGGTTCCTTACTCGCTCCCTAACTCGGTTCCTAACTCGGTTCCTAACTCGGTTCCCAACTCGGTTCCTAACTCGGTTCCCAACTCGGTTCCTAACTCGGTTCCTAACTCGGTTCCTAACTCGAAAGATAAGTATCCTCCTCTTACAGTAACTTGCTCTTTAGACTGATGAAAATTGCAAAGTCCCGGCAATCATAACACTACAAAACTAGCAAGTGAAGATAAAGCGGCACCCCCCCCCCCCCCAAATATGTTATCATTTTACATCTCTTTTATAACGAGAACTTTGCAATAATTTAACATTTAAAAATCCGAAAAAATTACGGTATAGATTCTGGGGCGTAGCTAGACCATTTACAGTCAATCCAGGTCACGCGTAAACAGTAATTCCAAGAATGAAATGAACATTTGAATTACTCTTTGTAATGTCCGACGTGTGAATGAAATATTGGACATCTCTCTGCAAATCGTTCCGAAAAAGACGCATTAACTGAAAAAAAGATTCAAAATACTTGGGAAACAATTGTTATTCTTGAAATATTCAATTTTGCAATGTAAAGAAAAATTCATAGCTTTATACTGTCAATAAGCTAGGGAAATTTATACGGGAACTCTGAAATATCGTTGGCAATTTTGAAAACTGGCATGTAAATTTCAAAACTCCGTTCAAATTTCAAAAATATCGTTCACGCGTGACCTGGGTTGACTGCAAAATTCAAAACGGCTAGGATGCTTGAAAATGCTGGCATTTTCCGCGACAATTTTTCCAAAATACAGCAAGTGAAATGAATTACATTTTGCGGGCTTTTAAGTTGAGTGAAAGCGTGGAT
The DNA here is from genome assembly GCF_977016875.1 of Pavona decussata. NCBI lineage: Eukaryota > Metazoa > Cnidaria > Anthozoa > Scleractinia > Agariciidae > Pavona > Pavona decussata. Next base: position 832,530 of record NW_028145462.1, read on the forward strand.
TTTAGCAGAAGGCAAGACTTTCAGCTTTATGAGTAGACAACCATAAATGTCAACCCCGTTTTTCCCAATACGCCACCACCCTAAGCCAACGAATAGAATTTGATTATATCCAAAAAACAAAAAAAAAAAAAACAAAACAAAAAACAAAAAAAACAAGGCTCAGTTCTTTTAACAAATCCGCCCCGGTTCTCCGACAATGAAGCCGTCACTTTCCTTTTACCGGGAAGTGTTATCTCAGAAAAAAAAAATTAAGGGGGTTTCTCCGATGTATATTTATCTTCAAGTGAGCTACAACTGAGTAACTTACACATAAGCAAATATAAGTGTCATTCGCGTGTACACATATTGTGAACAACTGGCGAGCTTGCTTTTGTGTACAGTTTAAACAACAACGAAACAGCAAAAAACAATGGTTCTCTGTGGTACTCCAAATCTTACGTTTCTAGTTTAAAACGGAATTACAGCAATTATTATGAAGAGACAAACTATGTTTGTCATAAATTTGTTAACTGAGTATTTCCCTAAAGGAAAATCATTCTACTGATTCATGACCGTCATGAACACACTCTATAGATCATATTCTTGCACATTACTCCCCAAAAGTGTCTTGGTAAGGTAACAAGGTAACAAGGTAACAAGGTAACAAGGGAACAAAGTAACAGAGTAACAAGGTAACAGAGTAACAAAGTAACAAGGTAACAAGGTAACAAGGTAACAGAGTAACAATTTATGTAACAGAGTAACAACGTAACAAGGTAACAAGGTAACAGGGTAACAAGGTAACAAGGTAACAAGGTAACAAGGTAACAAGGTAACAAGGTAACAAGGTAACAGGGTAACAAGGTAACAGAGTAACAAGGTAACAAGGTAACAGAGTAACAAGGTAACAGAGTAACAAGGTAACAGGGTAACAGAGTAACAAGGTAACTAGTAACAAAGGAACCAAGGTAACAAAGTAACAAGGTAACAGAGTAACAAGGTAACAGGGTAACAAAGTAACAGAGTAACAAGGTAACAGAGTAACAAGGTAACAAGGTAACAAAGTAACAAGGTAACAGGGTAACAGAGTAACAAGGTAACAAGGTAACAAGGTAACAAGGTAACAAAGTAACAAGGTAACAGAGTAACAAGGTAACAGGGTAACAAAGTAACAGAGTAACAAGGTAACAGAGTAGCAAGGTAACAAGGTAACAGAGTAACAAGGTAACAGGGTAACAGAGTAACAAGGTAACAAGGTAACAAGGTAACAGAGTAACAAGGTAACAAGGTAACAAGGTTACAAGGTAACAAGGTAACAGAGTAACAAGGTAACAAGGTAACAGGGTAACAACGTAACAGAGTAACAAGATAACAAGGTAACAGAGTAACAAGGTAACAAGGTAACAGAGTAACAAGGTAACAAGGTAACAGAGTAACAAGGTAACAGAGTAACAAGGTAACAGAGTAACAAGGTAACAAGGTAACAAAGTAACAAGGTAACAGAGTAACAAGGTAACAAGGTAACAAGGTAACAAAGTAACAGAGTAACAAGGTAACACAGTAACAAGGTAACAAGGTAACAAGGTAACAGAGTAACAAGGTAACAAGGTAACAAGGTTACAAGGTAACAAGGTAACAGAGTAACAAGGTAACAAGGTAACAGGGTAACAAGGTAACAAGGTAACAAGGTAACAGAGTAACAAGGTAACAAGGTAACAAGGTAACAAGGTAACAAGGTAACAAAGTAACAGAGTAACAAGGTAACAAAGTAACAAGGTAACAAGGTAACAAGGTAACAGAGTAACAGAGTAACAAGGTAACAAAGTAACAAGGTAACAAGGTAACAGAGTAACAAGGTAACAAAGTAACAGAGTAACAGAGTAACAAGGTAACAAGGTAACAGAGTAACAAGGTAACAAGGTAACAAGGTAACAGAGTAACAAGGTAACAAGGTAACAAGGTAACAAGGTAACAAGGTAACAGAGTAACAAGGTAACAAAGTAACAAGGTAACAGGGTAACAGGGTAACAAGGTAACAGAGTAACAAGGTAACAGAGTAACAAGGTAACAAGGTAACAGGGTAAGAAGGTAACAGAGTAACAAGGTAACAGGGTAACACGGTAACAAGGTAACAGGGTAACAGGGTAACAAGGTAACAAGGTAACAAGGTAACAAGGTAACAAGGTAACAAGGTAACAAGGTAACAGAGTAACAAGGTAACAAAGTAACAAGGTAACAGGGTAACAAGGTAACAGAGTAACAAGGTAACAGAGTAACAAGGTAACAAGGTAACAAGGTAACAGGGTAACAAGGTAACAGAGTAACAAGGTAACAAGGTAACAAGGTAACGAGGTAACAACGTAACAGAGTAACAAGGTAACAAGGTAACAAGGTAAGAGAGTAACAAGGTAACAAGGTTACAAGGTAACAAAGTAACAAGGTAACAGGGTAACAGGGTAACAAGGTAACAAGGTAACTGAGTAACAAGGTAACAGAGTAACAAGGTAACAAGGTAACAAGGTAACAAGGTAACAGGGTAACAAGGTAACAGAGTAACAAGGTAACAAGGTAACAAGGTAACAAGGTAACAGGGTAACAAGGTAACAGAGTAACAAGGTAACAGAGTAACAAGGTAACAGGGTAACAAAGTAACATTGGGGACATAATGATTTCAAAAAGAATTTGGGTACATACTTATTAAATAAAAAGTGGGTACATACTTATCAGAATAAAAAGTGAGGACATAATAATTACCATATATGAAGTACCTACCACGGACGCTGTCCGCGTTCTTGGTGCTGACCAAAAGAAAAGCGGGCTCTGGGAACGAGATTGAACCACCGGTTGCGATATTTGCGCGAACGGTCTTTCTATAGTCTTGAATCCCTCACGTTCTCGCACTTCGAATATCCTATATTTAGTGGAAGTTCGAGTACAAAAAGACAAAAGCTTTAAGCTACACTTTAAAGTAGGTTAAGGTCTTAAAATCTTCCAGCGAAGCGAATACTTGGAGACGCGCTTGTTAATGTTTCAATTCGCGAGTACAGTCAACTCTCTCATAGCGACCACTTCTCGTAAGCGACCACCTCCCGTAAGCGACCACTTCGCAAACAACCGTTTTGTTTCTCAGTTAAATACTGTTTCAAGAGCTCTCTCGTAAGCGACCGCCTCTCAAATTTATTAAGGGACCGCGACCACTTTTTAGGCCAGAAATTTGACATATTCTTTTGTTTTCTGTTTCCGGTAAGCGACCACCCCAAAAAATCATTACTCAGAAGTGGCAAAAGCTCAATTTTTAATGACGCTACCCCGGGCTGCTGACAAATAATAACAATTTACAGACAGAGAAGATGGCTACAATTATATCTGTAGGTAAACGGGAATTGTTACAGTGATCTGTTCCAAAATGTTATTCAAAGTTTCAGGTGAGTTTAATTAACATGAGACACATTGACAAGTACTGTACACGCCACTGTAGTTTTCTCGAAACTTGCTGCAGGTCAAAAAGCCAAATATGTTAGTTTGTATTTGCCTAATTTTAGCTGATAAGGTAATATTTTTATGTAATTAATTAATCAATCCAGCATTAGGCTTATTTTGTTGATCTTTCCCGTAGGCGACCACCTCCCGTAAGCGACCACTTTGTCGTGCCCCAAGGGTGGTCGCTTACGAGAGAGTTGACTGTACGTGAATCGCGCTTCATGAGCTTCCTTTTTGTTTTGCGACTGAACGTTATCAGATCACTTGTGTGCGGGTGCGTAAAACTTACAGGTCTCGGCAAGCGGAAAAAAAACTAAAAAGCAATTGAAAAATAACGCTAAGAATCATGTCCTATGTCTTGATCTTTTCTCACGTCGCCCGTCGCTATAAGAGTAAAGGGAAAGCCGCCGCTTTTGCTTGTAGCGTTTTTACAAAGACTTACTGTATTACGTTAATTTCCAAAGCGTTAAACGGAGTCAGCTCTTTTAAGGACTGCCTACTTTAATGCCCCCCCCCCCCCCCCCCCCCACGCCATCACACCTACTATTGTTACTGTCCATACGTTCTGCGCATCGCGAGATACTCGGGTTTCCTAGGGGTGGTGCATACTAATACAGGAATATTTTTGCGCGGTTTAAAACTTTACGGAGAAGGCAGAACTTAGCAAATGCTTGGTAGATTTGATCATTAGAGATGCACATGAAAAGGGTTGCGCATTCTGGTCGCCAATTCTGTTGTGAGGCACTTCATTTCTAAATGCGTGACTTGTCGGCGGCTTCGTGGTGTAGTTGGTGAGCAAAGAATGGCCGATCTTCCCAAAGAAAGGATTGCCCCAGCACCTCCATTCACTTACTATGGCGTCGACTACTTTGGCCCATTCTACATCAAAGAGGGACGAAAGGAATTGAAGCGTTATGGTGCGTTATTTACCTGTTTATCTAGCCGAGCTGTGCATTTAGAGACGGCGAACTCCCTGGAAACAGATTCCTTTCTAAATTCCTCGCGACATTTTATAGCAAGAAGAGGGCCTGTGCGTGAAATCAGATCCGATCAAGGAACAAATATTACCGGAGCAGAGAAAGAATTGCAAAGAGCGTTATCAGAGATGGACAACAACGCAATCCAGAGAAGTTTATGCACGGAATTCAAAGCTGATTGGGTGCAATGGAAGCAAAACCCACCGCCTGCGTCGCATATGGGTGGCGTCTGGGAACGAGAAATACGCTCAGTCCGCTCAATCTTTACCGCCTTAATGCCAGAACATGGTCGTAACCTTGACGACGAATCGTTTCGAACTCTGATGGCAGAAGTAGAGTGTATCATAAACAGCAGACCTCGCACGACTCCTTCCAGTGACCCAGGAGATCTAGACCCACTAACACCGAATCACATCCTGACGATGAAGCCTAAAGTCGTTCTACCCCTTCCTGGAAACTTCCAGAAAGAAGATGTTTATCTGCGCAAAAGATGGAAGAGGGTCCAGTACCTTGCAAACGTACTTTGGTCAAGATGGAGAAGAGAATACGTTCAATGCCTTCAGCAAAGATCAAAATGGAATCGTCCCAGGAGAAACTTTGAAAAGGGAGACCTGGTCCTGATCGTTGATGACCGTGTAGCACGGACCATTGGCCTTTGGCCCGTATTGTCCAGACTTACCCTGACGAAGAAGGATATGTACGGTCTGTCAAGGTTACCACAGGAGCAACTTTCCTTGATCGCCCAGTTGACAAGCTTATCCTGATACTTGAGAAAGACGTATAGACCGGGTGTTTGAATCCCAGCCAGAGGAGCCATGTTGATTTCAGAGAACTGAGAACTGTCTCTTTTAGATAATTTGTTTGTAAGAGTTTTCTGCCGGTCAAACTCTTAGGGGAGACAGATGTTGCAGCGGCATTCTTCATGAATGAGCTCATTTGTTTTTGGCACATTTTTTGTGTGTCACGCTTACATGTCGTTTTCATTATTATTCTGTTAGTTTTTTCTGCAAAACTTTGTCTATTGTTTCCGTAGTTCATTAGTATAAATTCTCGTCTTTGCTTTTTATTCATTCTCGTTTTGTGCTTTGGAGAATACAGTTTTAGGTTACGTTTTGCGTTTTTTTCCTTCATTGCTTCGTTTGTCCGTTTTAAAGGCCGTATAACGTTTGTAAGTATTATTTTTTGGCTCGTCATTTCTGCTTAGTTTGTTATTTCTATATTCTTGTTTTTTGGCACGTCCTTTGCTGTAGTAACTTCTATTTTCCTTGTTTATTTCTCTAGCAACCGTATCGATTATTGCTTTCGCATCGTTTATCGGAACGTTCACCGCGTCGCCTGTTTTCTTTAAACTAAGGATATTTGACATTATAGAAGAAGTAAAGTAACGCGTTGGAGCAATGGTTTTTTGGCCCCTTCATGTCCTATGTCTTGATAGGGAAAGCCGCCGCTTTTGCTTGTAGCGTTTTCACAGACTTGCTGTATTACTGTTATTTCCAAAGCGTTAAACGGAGTCAGCTCTTTTTAAACGTTTTCTTTCAAGCTTCAAACGGATACTTGTTTCCTATTTGCAGCATTAACAATTTGGGACGTTCACTCAAGAGCGAATTTTCACCCGAACTTTCGATAAGCAATTTCGAAACTTCGCTATTCTCAACAATATTTCGCTCGAATATATTTATTTGTCGGCTTTTCGACTGAAGAGCAGCAAGACTTTTCGTTTTGACTGAAACAATACAGACAATACATGCCTTACGGTGGTTCCCCGATAATTCCGTAGCGCTGATAATTTTACCCTCTTCAGCCTCTTCTGCTTCGGCCCAACAGCTTTGCTTGATGTGATCGGCTTCAGTCCCCATTTTGTTTTTCCCATAATCATTGCAGATTACAAAATCGACGTGCGCACCGGAGATATCCAACAAAATGGTGAAGGAGTTGATTACTCTTAAGCTAAAATTGGGTCAGTGAAGCTGGGGATTGAGTAATTTCAATATGCTTAGTTGCTTGGAGTTGCTGACAAAATGTGTTTGAAGAGATTAAAGGACAGAAATTTTGTTTTCCTCTTATTTTTTAGACATTGGTTTTGGGATTCCTGATAAATTTGTTGTTGGCTATGCCTTGGTGAGTTCAAATTTAATGACATTGACTTGATGTGTTTTGTTCATATTTAAAAAGTGAAATTTAATGTCTTGAGAGTTGAATATTTTTTATTGTTTTCATCGTCACGGGTTTAATTTATATTGTATCTATTTTTTGGGATCTTAATGTAAGTGTTGAACCTTTTTGCAAAGAATGTTGGCCATTGGTAGTACCCTACCCCACCCTTCATCCCACACCCCACCCTCCACCCATCACTCTTCACCTAACCTCACCCCTGAAGTACACCTGCCATGCAAAACTTGAATGCATGACCGTAACTAGAACACTGTCTTGGAGCTTCTAGCAATTGTATAGTTAAGCCACATGAGGCAATTTTTTAAAAAAAGTGAGTGGACATAATACCGGTAAATTATTACAAACAAGAAGCTGTTTCCAGCTTATACTCGGGACATATTTGACTGTGTGGTGCGTAACGGCCTACAATCTTTTAACAGTGATAACCTCTAGCATCGCCAATTCCCCCAAATAGATAGCCTGCGAGCAAACTCTCTTGGAGGTGGATCCTCTTTCCCCCTCCCGCCCCCCACCCCCAAGAGAGCTTGCTCGCAGGCTACCAAATAGATAGATACAGAGATATAGTGAGGTAATAAGTAACCACCAGATAGGATTACATTTCTTGCAGTCAGAATGAAATGCAGGGGAAAACAACATTTGTCATAAGAATGCTTTTTATAATCCCCGGGCTTTAATCCTTGCGTTTTCACCTTTCGTTTAGAGACAGAAACCATTTGTACGGTCCTAATAAGTATGTGACGCCGGGTCAATGACGGATCGTAATTTTCGGTATGATCTAGACCGGGGAGGGGGGGGGGGGTACTCCCTTATGTGACCTTAACGGGGACGTGCGCCCGATAGGGTATGGTTTTCAGGGTGTTTTGTCTTGAACGGGGTATCTATATCATCACTTTCTGTCTTAAACAGGGTATCCCTACGTGACCTAATGTCTTAAACAGATTGTGATTGCCAGGGCATTAAAATACAGAAATGCAGTAAGAAACTAGTGTATTTTGGGTTAAATGTTTTAGAAAGGGCCTGAAAATTTTGAATTCTGTCTTAAACGGGATAAGGAAATCGGAGAATTGTGTCTTAAGTAGGGTCAGGGTTTGAAGGCCCGGTCCGCACCTCCCTGACCCAAAAGTCACACTGTAGCTAAAGTTTCGGTATTCAATTAAATACAGCGGTTGATCTGACTTTTAATTGTGGTGCTATTCGAGTAACGGATAAACTACTTTGAGGCAAATGGGCTCCGTCCGTCCTCAGCCAAAATGCTGTCAGAAACCACGAAAGAGCCTGTTTACAGTTTAGGCTTGAGTTGTTCAACCTTCTCTTCAAAATTGCCATGTTCTTCCTGCATGTGCCGCTGAAACGCGCACAAAACGGCGATGAACTGTTTTAAGATGGGTGTATCACAGGTAACAGCCTCGTCTTCAAAGCACTTGACTTACTCGTGGTAGCCTGCATTGTTTTTGTTATAATCGTTGAAGTGATGCTCAAACCTGACCTCGTCTTCTTTGAAACATTTGCGCATAGCTTACAGTACTAATTGTGTATTTTAGAGGGATGCCAATTCTGGATATCAGTCCAATACTAGAATGACTGAATCAGTTATAACAAAGACCAACCCGAGGTGACTTTTAAGGTGGCTGGCATTGGTTTCCAACATTTACTTCAACAAATCAATACTGCCACTCTTTATCAGTTGATACAACAATAATGGAATGAAACAAATGCCTAATCATTGGTGAACAAGTTATGGTCGTTTTTCTCGGCATAATAGGTCGCCCTAATAGCAACAGTATAAGCAGTTAAAGACACCCCTAATTCTAGCTTTAGGTGGTTGTAACACAAAAACGAGCTAGGTGACTCTCATTTTCATTATCTCATTTTCGCTTTAGTTCTTTCTCGCTTGCTTACTAAAATTTACAGCATATCCAGTTTTCGTCCATGGTTAGTTCATCCTGTGACCAGCCCCCAAAATTGCTGATATACAACATCTTTGATATCTGGTGCAGCGCAAACCTGAATTTAAACTGTGAACAGGCTCGTTAAACTGAAAGGGCTGTCCGAATCTTGAAGAGCGCCATGGGACATTTCATTTTACGGGCGTCATTTTAGCGATTGAACAAAATTCACCCACCGATACTGGTCAAGTTCTCTTTCTCCATTATTCCTATGAAAGAAAAAAAAAATGGAGAAATGAGAAAAGTAAAAAACAGACATGTTTGATGGGGGCTCGAGCCCATGCCTGGATCTGATCCTAAAGGTAGTGGTTTGGGCGTGGTGTATGTCGTTGCATTGTTTCCTTGGACAAAGACCTCTGCCGAGGATTGAAAATGCCAGGCCAGATGACGAAATGCTGTTGGGTGACACTCAATCTCGTACCCAGGGTCTTCAGGCTTTTTGGTCAGCGGGGCAACGCCGGGAAGACTCTGGGGACATCGAATTTTATTACCGCAGGATTTCTGCGGTAAAACAATGGAAACCGTTACGGAACAGCCAATCAAAAAAATTTAATTTTTTCGATGTCCCCAGAGTCTTCCCGGCGTTGCGCCGATGACCAAAAAGCCTGAAGACTCTGGGTACGAGATTGGGTGACACTCATTGCTATAGCATCGCATTCATCTGGTCAGGAAATATGAAATCTGCGTTGAAGATCGTCGACTGAGTTAATATCAGCTTTCATTCGGGAATTAAACTAAGAAAACCTACCGACTGTGTTCCAAGCAAGCTGTAACTATCTTTGTACTGGGTAAAGTGTAAATATAAATTAATTTTCTAGATTCAGTGCTATTTTGCAATTATGTTTGCAAGTTGCGGTGATATATTTTTTTGTCTCATCTGTGAATTTATATTTGCAGGATTCTAAAACTTAAGGAAAATTTATTTTATTGTTTATATACATACGCAAGTCCCCCAAGGCCACAAAACAAATTCTCTTGGGCTGCCTGTGTGTTGTCAACTCCAATCCTCTTACATGAAGAACATACTTCAAAAGAATCTGGGAACTAATTTCTAAATTTCAATATGGCGCAGGTTGGAATCCCTAACAGAGTATTCGGTCGATTTGTTCGTCCGTTACAGCGGCTAGTTTTTAACTACTGTAAACGCGGAGGAAGCAGCAGAGGAATAAGGTAATGCACTAACTGTTGAAAAGGCTTTTGTCTTTTCGTGAACCTCTTTTGACTGGCATCGCCTCGTGTGTTTCTCTCAGGGAATACATTGACAAGGAGATCGTGGAATTTGCAAAGAACAATCCTGAAGTTACAGTTTACGTCAGAGAACGAAATGGGAAACATCCCAGGATCGTTGCAAATTTTCGTAAGTTGATTTCGTAAGTTAATTAAGCGTAATGGATGTCCAATTAAATAAATTGTCTTCAAGTGGTTTTAAAAATGACCCCTTGCAATTGATTGTGCTTTTTCCTGCATAAATAAAAAAATGACTGTTTAATGCGCCGATCAACTCGAAACTTCAACATCCCCCCCCCGGGCAAACCCCGGGCATTTGAACTTTTGAAGATTGGATCGTTCAAATTCCCACCCCTCGGGCCAAAATGGTGTTCAAATGCCCTACCTTATCGTCGGATTTGTCTGTCAAATGCCCCTCCTAAAGAACAATCGTTGTCGGCTCCTGTCATGAGTTACTACAAAAACCACAACTTGAACATTGAAACTAATGATTGGAAGTTGAATTTATTAAGTCGGACAATGTCAATCAGCAAGTGTAAGCTGTTCTATTGAACTCCGAAACACGGCAAAGGTTGTTTAACGAGAAATACATAATAACATATTTAAAATGAGTTAGCCGGCTACGTAGACTGTTCGAGTGGCAGGGTATTCTGCAGTTTAAGCCAAAGCGGCGGTTTTTCATTCGACAATGTTTTTTTTTTTCTTTAACTGTTCACTGCTGTTTTATGGCTATTCTAAAAATCTCTGCAGACACAAATGCGGGAGAAAGGCGCAGCTTGACTCATTGCATAAAAACTACATCGTTTAAAGAACTAGAAATACATATTAATTAGTTAGCCGGCTACGTAGAATGTTGTTCGAGTGGCAGGATATTCTGCAATTTAAGCCAAAGCGGTTTTTCATTCGACAGTGTTTATTTCTTTCACTATTCACTGCGGGGCAAAGCCGCAGCTTGACTCATTGTATAAAAAATCTACATCGTTTTTATATAATCTATAAAAATAATTAATATTTAAGAGTGATTGTCAGTAAAAATCAAAGAAATGGTGGCCACGGTCAAAAAATCGATTTCGCTCATACTTTGTCAGTTTGAAGGCCTAGGTAAGTGACTGAAGGATATGAGGTTAGTTTTTTGAAATATTCCATTTAACGGCAGAAAACCACGAAAAACGGTCACCCTACCGGAAGCTCAGATTTCACCTAGCGGAAACTCGAAATTTTACACTTTTCAGCTTCTCGCTACACAGACGTTTACATAGCTGTGAATCTTTCTTAAGTATAATTGAATACATTGATTCTTCCTTAGTCAAACCATGGCAATAACTTTTATCTCTACTCATTTTTGAGCGAACTGAGACCCGATTAAGAAGACACTTTTTTCTCATTTACGCGAAGGTGTAAAATAATCCAAACTCAGCGGCGAAAAAAGCTGACCGGTAGTTCTTCAAATCCTCTGATATTATAACCAAAGACAGTTCAGTCATTGATTTTTAGGTCTACGTTTTTAAATCTTTAGGATCTAGTAGCACTTTTGCATGAACGCCGATCAAAATTCGATAAAATTCAAATTGAGCGCCTTTGAAATCTACAACTCTACATAACAAAGCACTATTGAATAAATTAACTCCTCGGCCAAAGTTTGTACATAAACATGAGGGTATTACGTTTTTAGCGTTTTGAACCGTTTTAAAGTATTTTTTGTTGATGTTAAATATTGTCTACACAGGTAAAACAAACTATGAAACACCAAAATTACCACGAGCTGAAATTAAATCTCACAGGCCTGTGTCACGCACGAACGACTTAGCTACAATTAGTACAGTAACAAACAGATATTTACATCTGTTGATTTGAAATAAGTCTTATTTCAAAATATCTTAGTCAACGATGTGCCAGGTTCCCCGGTTAACTTGCTGAAATAAAAATATAAGAAAATATCAATTCAAACTGAAACGATTAGAATTGATGTTATTAAGAATGAGAAGCTTTATGCTGTCGAAAGCCAATAAGAAGTACCGGTTCTCACGAAAATTTCATCGTTCTCTAAATAAATAAATCGAGTTATCTTTATCTGTGAAACATTGCATCTAAAACCAGAGACTATTGTCGGGGAAGTTCATAGAACAACGATGTCTTGTTCGTTCTTGGATATTGTTGGTGGGATTTGCGGCGCAGACGAACGCACAAGTTCTTCAACTTCCGTCACGCCACTCACGCTGTGTAACAGGGATATAAAAAATCACAAAAAGTCGCTGACATTTTCCGGAATTGAAACGGAGGTAGAATTAATTTTTGGCGAGATGTGGATGTTTTCAGAAGCCGGCGAATTTATCGGATATGACTATCTGTCCGGTTCATCGTGCCAATTTATGTATAGGTTGGCGAAGGACTGGTAATTTTTGCACCATCCCAGAAGTTGTTTTTTGGTTACTGCAAGGAGCTGAGGAAGGCACCCGCACTGGAAAAAGGATTAAAATTTATTCCAATCCATGAAGATATTTGAGCTTTCAAAACAGCTCGTCCCTGTAGGCTCAGGTAAGCAACCAACTACTTGATGTTCTACCAAACAGGAACTCTCTCCAATGAATTATTTTTAGTCTATTCATTCTGATAACTTAAGATTATATGAAAGAATCATTTGTTTAAACGACGGAGAGAAATAAGTAGGGGTGGTGAGGGTCATTTCATTACTTATCTCTTCATTCAGTTATCCAATCCAATATTTTTATAACAACCTTTACTTCATGCCTCTCATTTTTTTATGGATTGCGCTTATATTAGTGTGTGCACTGTATAATGCCCTACCCACTTTGTCGCCAGGTATGTGAGTGAGTGAGTGAGTGAGCAAATGAGTGAGTGAGGGAGGGAGGGAGGGAGTGAGTGAGTGAGTGAGTGAGTGAGTGAGTGAGTGAGTGAGTGAGTGAGTGAGTGAGTGAGTGAGTGAGTGAGTGAGTGAGTGAGTGAGTGAGTGAGTGAGTGAGTGAGTGAGTGAGTGAGTGAGTGAGTGAGTGAGTGAGTGAGCAAGTGAGTGAGTGAGTGAGTGAGTGAGTGAGTGAGTGAGTGAGTGAGCGAGCGAGCAAGTGAGTGAGTGAGTGAGTGAGTGAGTGAGTGAGTGAGCAAGTGAGTGAGTGAGTGAGTGAACAAGTGAGTGAGTGAGTGAGTGAGCAAGTGATTGAGTGAGTGAGCAAGTGAGTGAGTGAGTGAGTGAGTGAGTGAGCAAGTGATTGAGTGAGTGAGCAAGTGATTGAGTGAGTGAGTGAGTGAGTGAGTGAGTGAGCAAGTGATTGAGTGAGTGAGCAAGTGATTGAGTGAGTGAGTGAGTGAGTGAGTGAGAGTGTCCATAAACAGGTCCGCAGCGCGTGCACAGCACTACCCACATGTACGCAATGTGTTTTTTATCTCTCAGTTCGTACGCGCGGCCCGCTAAACTTTAACTAGTTTCCATTCCCGCGCGCCAGATTGAGCTCAGACACATAATAAATATCTCAGTAACCTCGTTACGTTATAATTGCGCATAATTGTATGAAATATAACATTATTTATTTCTTTCGAAAAATCGTTTTATTTGATCAGGTTATCTTTTTTAAAAGTGTGTTCAGTGAAGAGGTAGATACACTAATGGTATGGCGATCACCTCAAGGCTGCCCCCGCGATTAAACCGGCCAACCAGCGTGTAACTCGCTAATTACAGTTGTAAATCCATTCAAAGTCGTAGGGGTAAAAAGTTTGAAATGTCTCCGCAAGAAGCCAAGACAAATTCAAAGTAACAAAGCTTGACGTACAAGATTGATCAAAGATCTACTTAAATATAGTTTTGTGGGAAATGGCCATATTGGAGTGATGCAAGGACCGTAATTGTGCTATTAGACGTAAACGTATAATTGTCAATGTGACGTTTCCACTAGTATACTGTGCAAACTGTTTACTTTGTGGGTGGTTGGGGAAAGAGAATAGTATGGTTGTTAAATCCTCCCCCCCCCCCCCCCCCACTCACCCCCTTCCCTCCTTTTTAACTGTCGTAAAAATGACAGTGCACATTATTTATTCTTCGGTGCCTTCTTTGGAAACGTCTTAGTATTTTTCATCGAATATTGTCAAAGTTAAACTTTATTTTCTCTATCAATGACAGACTGTTCTGTTGTTTGACAAGCGCAATCAATAAAAAAAAGTCGTAAAACTCATAGTGTTTTCTATAGTCGCATTGGACAACAGAATGAAGAGGATACAAACTCACGCTCATTGGAGACAGTTCCTGCTTGGTAGTACATTTTGCAGTTGTTATTTACCTGAGCCCGTAGGGAGGAGCTATTTTGAAAGGTCAAATATCTTCATGGATTGGAAAAAATATATTCCTATTCCAGTGCGGCTACTTTCCACAGCTCCTGCTGAGTGACCCGAAACAACTTCCGGTATGGTGCAAAAATTACTTCAGAGAATGATGTATTACTCAGTAAGTGGCACAGGAATAATCGAAAAAAAAAAAACCGATTCCTTCATGGGACAAACATCCTGCATATTGCTAGGATTGGTCAATGTCATGTGTGGCATACGTGCAATGGAATAAAGGTGATGGAATATTTTTGAGCCTGGAGAATAAATGAAAATGGTGTATTATTGAGTAAGTGGCACAGGCATAATCGGAAAAAAATTTATCCGAGTGCTCCCTCAGGACCAGGCTGCATTTCACGTAGGATACGCCGAAGATCTTCGGCGTGGGTTTGAAGAGCGCTCGGCGTACTGGCGTACGATCGAATTGAAGTCGTTGGCGTACAGCTGGCGTATATCTTGTGGCGTAAGCAGTACAATCATCAAAGTAGCTAGAAAATAAATTTACTCGAACAGACCCCAAACATGTCGGTGCCAAAGTGATTTAGTTACCTGCATGACGTGATTTACCCAAGTGACCAGGCTCCAGAGCGCGATTTTGTCACGCTAATCTCCCGCGCAAAATCGCCGGCCCGCCATCTTGGTAAGTAATTCCGCCGGTCACCTTGTTGTCAAATGTCAAGTTGGCGGCTTGGCGTGGAATTAAGACGTCCTTGGCGTACCTTCGGCGTGATGTTGACGCGGAATGCACCCTGGCCTCAGGAGTGGAGCCTATCGACATAATGTCAGGTTATGCCTAACCTGACACGATGAGACGGACGGGTGGTCATCTCCAATAAATTCGTTGGCTTTTAAAAACATGCAATCTAGCTAAAATCAATTCTTGTTCAAGTCCGGAGAGTTTTAGGACTGTGCGATGTTTTATATCCTGGTTACACTGAGGGTGAGTAGTGTGACGGAAGTTGAGTAGCAAGTGCGTTCGCCTGCTCCGCAAATCCCACCGACAATACTCAAAAACAAGCAAGACATCGTTGTTATGTATGTCTATGAACTTCACCAACAACATACTGTGGTTATATGGTTAAGTAGATTTGTTTATTCAGAGAACGGTGCAATAATTGCTTTTCGCGGAAACAGTTACTTCCGATTGGTTATCGACGGCACAAAACTTCTCAAACTAAATAAAATCAATTCTAATTGTTCTAGACAGTAGTTTGAATTACTATTAAGGAATTTTTTTTATTTCAGCAAGTTAACTGGGGAACCCGGCACATCGTTGACTAAGATATCTTAAAATAAGACTTATTTTAATTAAATCAACAGATGTAAATTTCTGTTTGTTACTGTACTAATTGTAGCTAAGTCGCTCGTGCGTGACACAGATTAAAAAGCGAGCCTGTGAGATTTAATTTCAGCTCGTGGTAATTTTGGTGTTTCATAGTTTGTTTTACCTGTGTAGACAATATTTAACATCAACAAAAAATACTTTAAAACGGTTCAAAACGCTAAAAACGTAATACCCTCATGTTTATGTACAAACTTTGGCCGAGGAGTTAATTTATTCAATAGTGCTTTGTTATGTAGAGTTGTAGATTTCAAAGGCGCTCAATTTGAATTTTATCGAATTTTGATCGGCGTTCATGCAAAAGTGCTACTAGATCCTAAAGATTTAAAAACGTAGACCTAAAAATCAATGACTGAACTGTCTTTGGTTATAATATCAGAGGATTTGAAGAACTACCGGTCAGCTTTTTTCGCCGCTGAGTTTGGATTATTTTACACCTTCGCGTAAATGAGAAAAAAGTGTCTTCTTAATCGGGTCTCAGTTCGCTCAAAAATGAGTAGAGATAAAAGTTATTGCCATGGTTTGACTAAGGAAGAATCAATGTATTCAATTATACTTAAGAAAGATTCACAGCTATGTAAACGTCTGTGTAGCGAGAAGCTGAAAAGTGTAAAATTTCGAGTTTCCGCTAGGTGAAATCTGAGCTTCCGGTAGGGTGACCGTTTTTCGTGGTTTTCTGCCGTTAAATGGAATATTTCAAAAAACTAACCTCATATCCTTCAGTCACTTACCTAGGCCTTCAAACTGACAAAGTATGAGCGAAATCGATTTTTTGACCGTGGCCACGTTTTTTGAATTTTCCTCGGTTTTTACTGACATTTACTCTTAAGCACTCTCACTTTTGAAGACCTTTTTTTTGTAAGCTTTTTTTGTAATGCTGTATCTCTAAACTCCTCCATCTCGTCCAAACACGTGTTTGTAGCTGTTAGCGACTTCGGGGCCCCCCAAAAAAGCGATTTGAAACCTGACACTTCCGGTTCAATTTTCCCCACCCCACCCAGGCAAGGTCAAATTCCCCACCCCCGGGAAGGCCTTATCCGTCAAATTCCCCACTCCCGGGCACAGAAAATAGTCAAATGCCCAAAGTTTGCCTAATTGGGGATACTTTCCAGATCAAATTGGTATTTTGTAATGTTGGTTTTTTGAGGAGAGGGGAAAACCATAGTACCCGGAGAAAAACCTCCCTGAGCAAGGATGAGAACGAACAACAAACTCAACCCACATATAATGCCAAGTGCGGGAATCGAACCCTGGCTACATTGGTGGGAGGCGAGTGCTCTCACCCTTTTGGTCTGCTGAGTACACTTGATTGTAAAAACGTTGGCACTTAAAAGGTATAAACCGTGAAGGATAAGACCCAACAGCTTTCTGACCTATCAGCTTATTTATCTTCATGTTGTTAAAAAATAAAAGTATATGCAGTTTTTAGGGCTTAAAATTCACATATTGCTCACAGACAAAGAAAAAGACACAAAATATGCACATGCCAATAAATTATCATATTATTTTACCAGGTTGCATTGTTTACAAAATATAAATATTGAAAGTTTGCACAGGAACACTTTTTTCAACTGAGTGTATACACAACAAAAATGCATATGAAATCAAGTGTGGCTGTGTATTGTACTTATCTTAGTCATGCTGATCAATTGGTGTTGAATAAAGACCATTAAGGCTGGTTGAGACTGCTTGAGTTTTGCTTATGTCATACCAAGAGGTGAAGACAATGGAAGTGAAATACTTAAAGTTATACATAAATTTGAACTGGGGATGAAAGAATGCTGCTTAAAGTGGAAGTATTATGCAAATTTGCTGTCATTTCAAAATCCAAAAATGTTTGTCTGTCAGCAGAAACAAAGAAATAATTGTCAGTGTTGTTGTAAATAATTTTTATCACCCCAGTGCAATAAAAATGTCGATTAGTGCCTCTGGCCAGAGACAGAGTAGGTTGGTATGGATCGAAACTTGAAAAATGTTAGGCTAATTTTTTTCAAGTTCTTGTATTTTTTGTTTCCAAAATGTGCTAGAACAGATAACAAGTTGTTCCTTTCAAGAATTGAGTTGATTTTTTTTCCTCTTGTCATTCTAGAATTATTTGGCAGCTGATTGAAGGTCTTAATTCATCATTTTTAACAAAAGATATCAAAAACACCATGATACTTCCCCTTAAAGATGCAGACATTACTGCAATGGCTTGCAGTTCAGGTGTATCGCTTCCAAATTTTTCGTATTTATTTACTTTTGTGTTTTAGTGAATGGCAACAGTAAAATAGTGGAAGTGAAGAACAAAACTCCAGAGGAGATCGAAGGGTGGGTTGAAAGACTTAGGCATGAATCAGGAGTAAAAGTACAAAGGATAAGACAATTTTGGCACACAGAGAATCCTTCCATACAAGGAACATGGACACCATTCCTAAACAAGCCGCCATCACTGAGACGGTCAACTGTCAATGGATCTACGGCGCAAAGACAATCAAACAGTTGAATCTGTGTGGATGTAGCCAACATTGCAGACATTGGCGAGACATTACCAAGTTTGGTCTTGTTCAACAAGGTGATTGTGGCACCTTTTTGCCTCGCCCACCCAAAACTCTTTTCCACTTTCTTTACCTTGTAGAAAGCTAATGTTTTGAGAGGGTTGTTCAAGTTGGGAAAGATGTTGGTAGCAAAAACTGTAAAGTGGGCAGCTTATGCAGTCAAATGGGCCATTTGCGAGTTGCTAAGGACAAAACTTTTCATATAAAAATTAGTTTTGTTTGCATGTGAATGTAAAATAATTTCTAATTAAAGCAATGTATGATTAGCGTCACTTTCTTAATGAGGTTCAAAGCAACTCAACAATGTCCTACCAGTATTTGTATAAAGCTGTAGCTTTAAAGAAACCACAGTGTCAACATGCATTCGGTGAATTTGTTGAGTCATGAAGAGTCTTTATGTAGTGATCATTTTCTTTATTCTCCTGAGCTGTATGCTTGATTAAGTAGATATTGTGGTGAGAAATAAGAAGCTGATCATTATTAAGATGTTTAGAAAGGTTTTAACACCCCTGGCAGACTAATTCCTCTAAAGATGTCCCTGCAAGGGCAAGTAATTCATGGTACTTAAGGTACCATATAGTCACCCACATAACCCTAACTCTCCATATAGTCACCCTCACCTTACCATGAATTACATGCCTCTGCAAGGAAATAAAATCCCTCTGGCTTTTAAAGGGTGGGGGGGGGGGGGGGTGAATTTGCTTGAACATCTGAATAAAATGTAAAATATAAGAAACAATTGAATTTTTTTTTGTTATTTCTTTTGGCATATTGTGTTCCATCAGTGATTGCGTGAACCTAAGTGTATATGACAAAAAAAAATTATTTGTTTCATCAAATCTTCATGTTGTTCTCATAAGAAAGTAGAAAAATAGAGTCCTTATCAATTTTTCTTCCCCCTGCTTTTGAGGCATTTAAAAGCATCAAATTTCTTTTCCGGTTGGGTACAATACAGCACAAGATGGGAGACTGGAGATAGTAGGGCTGTAATGTCAATACAGGAGCACTTAGTATGCCACGTATTCAAACGACGAAAACAGACACAGTGTCAATCAGTCTCTGTTTACCCTCTGTGTTTTACCGTTTGAATACATGACATACTTAACTTTAAAAAAACTTGAAACCTTTTTTTGGTAAATAATAACTGAAATAATTTAGTAAACTCAGACTCACAAATAACTTTTCAGTTTTGCGCTCTAAAAGTGAAAACCTTATCTTAAAGGGGAAGTATCACGAAAATTTGATGTCATTTCAAAACCCAAAAATGTTTGTCTGACAACAGAAACAAAAAATAATTGTCAAGTTTTGTTACAAAATTATCACCCCAAAGAAATACAACTGTAGATTAGCGCCCCTGGCCAGAGACAAAGTAGGCCCGTATAAATTGAAACTTGAAAAATGTTAGGCTGTTTTTCAAGTTATCATATTTTTGTTTCCAAAATGCGCTAGAACAGAGGATGAGTTGTTCCTGTCAAGAATTGAGTTGATTTCTCTCCTCTCGTTGTTCCAGAATTATTTTGTAGCAAAGTGAAGGTCTTAATTCAACATTTTTAACAGAAGAGGTAAAAAAACCCACACTTCCCCTTTAAAGGATCTTCTAATTTTCTATGTTTAACAATGGTGCCTACAATTAACGAAGTATTTTTGCATACAGTCGAACCTCGATTATCCGGACCTCGATTATCCGGACTTTTTTCTCTGATCCCAACAGCGTATTATCCTGTGCACTTTTCAAAATTCGCAAGTGCAACGAGACAATACGTGAACTAAAAGTCTTTATTTGTAAATACATACAGGCTGTGTGTAGATTTCACAATTAAAATGATCTTTTCTTTGCTGTAACCTTTTGTTTACATTTCTATCTCATTAATATTCATATTTTCGATTATCCGGACTATTAACCGAGGTCCCGACGAGTCCGGATAATCAAGGTTCGACTGTACTTTGTGATTACAGTCGAAGCTCCCTTTGCGAACACCTCTCGTAAGCGACCACTTTTCCAAAATACCAAAAGTTTTCAAGTTTTCAATCACTATAGGTGGAACCTCTTGTAGGCAACCACCTCTCGTAAGCGACCACCTCTCATAAGCAACCACTTTTAGCTGATGATTGTTTAAAATTTTCAATAATAATGGTTTTAACCTCCCGTAGGCCACCACTATTATCACAGGCGGAAATTGAAAAATGCGTCGCTGTAACATGTTGGCCACATCGTTACAGAGGACGCCGTCAATCTCACAGTCGGAGCTACTGGTAGTGTTTCCTGATATAGCTTAGCATTGAAACAATTGATAAAATACACATGCACTATACTTCACACTGTAATAAACTTTAATCAGATTGAATACCTTGTAGGAAAAAAAACTCTCTTATCTTTTATCTTTCTTATCTTTTTGCTTATGTTCTGTTTCCTGAAAAATTTAGACAGCGCCACCTGAACTAACATAAGAGTCAAGTTTCTTTCACAATAATAAATAAACAAGATGCCTGCTATACTGGCAATACGCGTGATGCTGGGGCTGATTCATTTATTCCAACTGTATGCTTCGCCGATTGATAAAACAATCCTTGCTTATGGAATAATTTGAGTCACGACGATCGCGTTACGTTGTTTCCTTTGTCTTACGCGACTCAGTCTATCACCGGAAATTTTAGCCTCCCACGCAGACGTTCTTAGGGAAGGAACGCGTGACGAACCCTTAAGAACATCTGCGTGGGAGGCTACGGAAATTTGTAAAATTCCATTACGAGAACGTAAGCTTCTCAATGACCTCTTTTCAGTCTCGCGTCGTGGTTTAAGAGTTAAACTGTCAAACAAAGCACGATTCCTTCGCCAGGAACTCACCAATTTCCACCGTTTTAAATGTCGGGTGCTTCTTAAAAGTTATTCTTTCGATTCACCGCTTCAAAATGGTGAAATTTCCGTTTGAAAACGGCACACTTGAGTCCAGAACATGTTAACAATATGGCGGTTATCGGTTTTTAATAAGTATGTCAAATGATGCGTTGACGTCACACAGGTAGGGGTGAGTGAGTCCCCTCCCTCGCGATATAAGCCACAAGAATGGATTTTGATTGGCCTGCTGTTATTGAAGACAATCAGAACAATATATCCCGAGTAGGAGAGGGGAGAGTTTAATGAATAAATTAATATACACATTTGTAGCTACGACGAAGAAAAAAAAAAAAAACAAGATGCCTGCTATACTGGCATTACGCGTGATGCTGGGGCTGATTCATTTATTCCAACTGTATGCTTCGCCGATTGATTAAACTATCCTTGCTGATGGAATAGTTTGAGTCACGACGATCGCGTTACGTTGTTTCCCTTGTGTTACGCTGCTCAGGGTTTCAAGGGAAATTGCGGGAATTCCATTGCGATAACGTAAGCTTCTCAATGACCTCTTTTCAGTCTCGCGTCGTGGTCTAAGACTGTCAAACAAAGCACGATTCCTTCGCCAGGAATTTACCAATTTCCACCGTTTTAAATGTCGAATGCTTCTTAGAAGTTATTCTTTCGATTTGCCGCTTCAAAATGGTGAAATTTCCGTTTGAAAACGGCACACTTGAGTCCAGAACATGTTAACAATATGGCGCCAAATTTAATCTGTTTTTTATAAATAGATCAAATGATGCGTTGACGTCACACAGGTAGGGGTGAGTGGGTCCCCTCCCTCGCGATGTAAGCGACAAGAATGGATTTTGATTGGGCTGCTTCTGTTGAAGACAATCAGAACAATACACCCCGAGTAGGAGAGGAGTGAGTTTAATGAATGAATTAATGTACCCATTTGTAGCTACGAGGAAGAAAAAAAAAAAAAGAAATCGACCCGTTTTTAGACACGGTATGCCCCTTCAGGGCATCCCGCGTAATTATTGTCTCATTCGCTGTATCCTGCGCTGTCTTGTATTAAGTAATTTGGAGATAAAAACAGTAATCACCACAAACATTATGATTTTTTGCCTAGAATAATTTTGGACCAGTCTTAATATACTTGTAGCTAAGAAAAGTTATCACTATGTGTTTCGATAAGCACTGGCAAAAGGGTTAGGTCTCCGCAATTACCATATGTAAATTACCCGAAATTTAGACCCCCTGTGGTCTGACCTCTGGTAAGCGACCACCTCCCGTAAGCGACCACATATCCTTGACATTATGGGTGGTCGCTTACGGGAGGTTCCACTGTATGCGGAAAAAGTTTATTTTAGTATGGGCTAATATCATCCAGAAAGACTGAATTTGGGGTAGCAGGGTATTTTTTTGTGAGATAATTAAGCAACAATTATTATTCTAAAAAGCAGTAAAATACAAAGCAATGTATGGCATTTTTTTTCCAAATTTAGTTTTATTATCTCTAAAAAATGCATGGTTACCCCCAGTTTTGTTTTTGGATACCAAGAAACATACTTGCGAATATCGGTAAGACGCGTTGCTTGATCCTATTTCCTATTCATAAATTTCTCTTCACATAAATTTTCACGAAAACACATTTTTTTCTTTCATTCACTTGGCCAAGGTAATAGATGATTAAAATTGGAGCGAAAATCATTAAAGTTTTCTCAGACCAACCACGTGACTTGGTCGTGATCCCATTGTCACCCAAACGTTGCTGATTTCCTACAAACCATGTTGACCTTTCCGAGAATAAACTTGTACAAGGCAATACACTGGCATCGCATCTGTTTCGCTTCATGGCTTCTCAGTGAAGAAAAAAAAAACCTGTTGGTGTTCATATTAACCTGGCTTCACTCGTGTGGTTCTAACTTTACAGTCTGTGGATGAAATGCTGAAGTGTGACAGTTCAGATGTTATTGAACGCAAGTGTAGCCGCTGGGATGAGACTGTTTCAGAAATCATTTACACAGTATTTTGGTAAAGACAGCGAGGAATCTTTTACACCCTACTACACAGCAGGTTGTCAGAGGAGCAGTCTATAAAGTTGACAGTAAAGAAAATATTTCAATCTTGAGAATAAAACTTGAATTTATGTGAAAATTAAACCACAAAAATAAAATGGGAATTTCTATGCCAAATAACTTCCCCTGTAATACTTCAAAACAAATATACCAGTAAACCTCTATTGTAACAACGAAAACTGTGTTCAATTTACAAACTTGTATGAGTTGTTAAATTACACGATATAACCACAGCAGGTTTGGGAGAACTTCAATGTTTATGTAAACTCAAACAAACACTACAGTTTTCCTAAACCCTCTTGAGTGCTGACATGACCTCTTCCTAGACTAGTGTTGACTTAAGGCCAATATCAGTGTTCATAATTAGTATACACAGCGATTACACAAGATTATAAACCAGTAAATCCACTTCAATAAAAGTTAATATTTCTGACCAGTGGTTTAATTACATCAATAATATTATTTAAGAATCTTTTTTTTTTTCAACAGAAAGATCATGTGGTCTCAAAATTCTTTACAGCTCTTAAGAAAGCCACATTACTCAACTAAATGATTCTCTTGCTACAAACTGTATTACAAGCACCGGTCACTAGTGATAACTGTATATATAAGTGAGTACATTTTTGTGGAGAATAAAAATAAGAGTCCACAAATTATATTTAACAATTATCCCACGAACGCGCGTTGGATATGAGATGATAGTTAGCCAACGAGGCGCGTAGTGCCGAGTTAGCTATAATCGTCTCATATCCAACAAGCATGAGTGGAATTAATATTGTTTTATTAAAAACAATCAAGAAATACTGCTGGATTTTGCTGATTTTGCGTTGCAAGAATAATTCTTATTATTAAAAACTGCATCATTGTATAATGCAATTCGAGGGATTTGATTGGCTTAGCGGCCATGGTATATGAGCAATTATACCATGGCCGAGAAATGGCGACCATTAAATTGCCTTCTGGTCGTTCTTGCACAGCGAAATCAGTAAGATCTAGCAATATTTCTCGGTTGTTTTTAATAAAACAATTATTCCACTTGCGCTTGTTGGATATGAGATGATTATAGCCAACTCGGCGCTACGCGCCTCGTTGGCTATCTATCATCTCATATCCAACGCGCGCTCGTGGAATAATTGTTAATTATAAGATTATTTAATGGTGTCTATTTCTTGGGCATGGTATAATGGCTCATAATAACCACGGCCCCTAAGCCAATCAAATCGCTCGAATTGCATTACAATGATCCAGTTTTTAATAAAATATAAATTTTATATCAACTGCATGGACATGTATTTTAATATCAAATCATTAACACCCAAGGATCTGACTCAATTGCCCCACAATGCAGGTATATTTTCATTATACAAACATTATCCTGGCCAAATTGTTTGGAACAGAGGCCTTACTTGGGCCGATATGCAGACATGATTTTACTCCTATGCATTCTCCCTTCATTACAATGGCCACGAACAAAGACAAATCAACAAGTGTAAATCCTCAACATTGAACAGAGGCGGAGGGAGACATTATGTTAATGAGGGACTTATGCCGGGGGAAGATGTTGATGTTGTTGAAGCAAAGTAAAATGGGAAAAATTGCCAAAACAGTCAAGTGTCGCTATAATGTCTTATTGGCCAGGATAATAGTTGCATGTGGAGCTGTCAATCTAGTCCTGGGAAAATTTTTCACTATTCATACTTGTAAGCAGATGAAAATCAACTATAATTTCAACAATACTTCAAATTACTTAGTAAGGAAAATAATTTATCAATTTCCATGAAAATAGTCTGTCAAAAAAGTAATCATTTATCAGGATCAATATAACTTAAAGAAAAAGAGCTTTAAAAAATGAGAAATTCCGGCATCCTTTGCCATATAACAGGTAAAAAACATGGGCAGCTAATTAAAAGTTGTGCTCCTTGATTGGTTATTTTCAAGGCTCCTCGATTGGTTTAAAATAACAGCAACATTACTGCATAGCAGCAAAATAACTAACCGTTTTTATAAAAAACCCTTTGAACATCTACAACAATTAAGGCCAGGCAAACTTTATAAAATAAAAAGGTTCGAACTATAAACCTTAATTGCCATCTCACCATTCTAATAAGATTAACAACTGGACTAGAAATACGTGACTCGCAAAACCTCGCGAAGCTGGGGCTGGGTGGAAAGCCCTCTTTACTCGTATTGTAGCATCGAATGAGGAGATTAAAAGGTTTCTGAACATAGCAACTATTTTGATGAGCATGGTCTTTTCGTAGTTCCACAGGCTAGTTTGCGGTTTGCGGTTAAAAATCTATTTCTGACGCGATGAAATGTACAACGGGCGTGCAGCGCTGTCGTGTTCGATGAATTTATTTCCCACGGAAAATTATTGTACCGCGGCCACAAAACGTGTAATTTCTTCAATGCAATCTTTCACAAAAAAGATTTCTGGAAGAAAGGGAAAAGATTCTGGAGAGATTGTTCTGTATCCAGTGAATATTGATGAAATTTGATCCGGCACGCAAACTTTCCCGATGTATGCAAATTTTGCTGCAGACGACGCCAGACAACCTGACGTCATTCATACTTTGTTTTTCACCGTTGCTAGGCAATATTGCGGACACCTTCAACGAAATATATAAACATACATACATACATACATACATACATACATACATACATACATACATACATACATACATACATACATACATACATATATACTAGAAATACGTGACTCGCAAAACCTCGCGAAGCTGGGGCTGGGTGGAAAGCCCTCTTTCGTGTTGTAGCATCAAATGAGGAGATTAAAAGGTTTCTGAACATAGCAACTATTTTGATGAGCATGGTCTTTTCGTAGTTCCACAGGCTAGTTTGCGGTTAAAAATCTATTTCTGACGCGATGAAATGTACAACGGGCGTGCAGCGCTGTCGTGTTCGATGAATTTATTTCCCACGGAAAATTATTTTACCGCGGCCACAAAACGTGTAATTTCTTCAATGCAATCTTTCACAAAAAAAGATTTCTAAAAGAAAGGGAAAAGATTGTGGAGAGATAGTTCTGTATCCAGTGAATATTGATGAACATTGCAGTTGAAATTTGATCATGCACGCATATTTTTTCCGATGTATGCAAATTTTTTTCAGACGACGCCAGACAGTCTGACGTCATTCAAGTGCGGACACCTTCAAAAAAACATACAATCTCGTACCCAGAGTCTTCAGGCTTTTTGGTCAGCGGGGCAACGCCGGGAAGACTCTAGGGACATCGAATTTTATTACCGCAGGATTTCTGCGGTAAAACAATGGAAACCGTTACGGAACAGCCCATCAAAAAAATTGAATTTTTTTGATGTCCCCAGAGTCTTCCCGGCGTTGCCCCGCTGACCAAAAAGCCTGAAGACTCTGGGTACGAGATTGAAAAACATATATATAAATATATTTTTCGCTCGAATTCGCGCGGCTTAGCTCCGCTCGGGCCGGCTCGGCCCGACAAATTTATTAACCTCGCTTCGCGAGGAATTACACTAAGTGTGAAGATGACTCGGGGAGCATTCTTTTGGGACTATTCTGTAATAGGAATACAAGGAGTAGGTAGGAATAGGCAGAATTGCATTCTTTGCCGCAGAAATAAATTCTGTGTATTCCGTTATTCCTGAACCACAATAAGAATAACCAGAATTTTTCTAAAAGAATACACCCTCAATATTAAAACCTTATTAACACTCTTTATGCTATTTTAAAACTTTTATATTTTTTTCGTAAGTTTTCTTCATCACAAATGATATTGAATTATACATTACAAGCTCTTATAAGAAAAAAAAAACAAAACAAAGTTAAAACATCAGTAAACGTAGTTACTGTTACAGTCGAAAGCTAAAGTAATGGCTGTCTTCATAGTCACTTGATAATCCTGAATTGTCGCGAAGAAAAATGAGTTAATTGTTTTCATGAAACTTCTTTCGTTTTAATTTTCACTAAAAAATGTTGATTTGTGTTTCAGAATCACTAACTCTAGAGAACAGTTACCTTGCCTTTAAGGTTATGGTAATCATATGCAATATGTATATATGTAATAGCCACAGCAATGTGACCCTCCATGCTCACTGTAATCCAGGTTATAGAAAAATTCTTCTCTTCAGTTACTACTATTCTCCTCACGAACTCACCATCTTTAGTGTATATTGCCACACACGGGTGCTTTGTTCCTCCGACGACAACAAATTCACCAGATGGATGACATGCAATGCACCGGTACTGATCTTCCTTGGTGTTAATGTTGAATTTACGCTGCTGTTTACCATCTTCGGTGAATATGAACACACAGGAATCATCCAGTGTCAGAATCTGGCCATCAGGACCAGCAGTGATATCCCATGTATTCTTCAGTATCCCTTCTCCAAAGCTGTGTACATATCTCCCCTCATGCTCGTACACATGCACAATCCCTCCTGTCAGTACCAGCACTTTGGTATTGGTGACTGCCAGTCTGTCCCTGTCCCCTCCCCTCACAGGAAACTTGTGTAGTAGGTCAGCGGTATGACTGAATACCTGAACTTCATGCTCAGCCCCATACCTCCACGACCTCACCAGTACATAGATGTTGCTATTGTTCACATCAGTGGCGACGTCATCAAGAACATTGAAGGCTGTCTCAGAGTGAAATTGGAGAACAAACTTTCCGCTGCTGTCAAACACTTTCACACTTCCATCCAAACCGTCTGCTATAACAAACTGTCCATCTGCGTTTGTAGCGATACCCACAGGATACGTCAGCTTGTGCTCCTCTTCACCCTCCTGACCAAATGACCATGGTGTGACACAGCAGTGCTCCATACCTTGTTTCTGCAACACTTTAGAAACTCTTCCATCAAAGAGCGGATCCACTTTCTCTTCCCCGGTATCAACACAAGGCCAGTTGTTTGTGGACAGCTGGTTATTGCCAAAACTGACCATCAGAATAACATCGTAGATGGTGCGATTCACATGACAAGTGGCGGAAATAATCGCCCTTCGTTCTTCTTTTCCAAACCGAGCCCGGAAGCCTCCTTTAAGCTCGACAGTAAAACATTCCTTAACAGCTGACAGACTGTGTAGCTCTTCAATGCACACTCTACACGCTGCTAATGCGACCTCGGGATTGTCTACTGTCTCCAATATTGTCGACATTAATCGATATTGCATGGCCAGTACGCGATCAGACAATTCCAAAGCTTCATTCGCAAATGCTTCTGTCGCTTTTCTGCGAGCATCTTTGAATCTGTCTTTTGCATTGGCAAGCGCCCTCGTAGCTGACTCATCCAGGTCAGTAAGCTCCAGTCTTCTTATTCCTTTTGCCAGAGAAACTGCTTCAGCACTAGCTGTTCCAGCTGCTGCTGTGCTGTGCTCCCTTCTGCGCCTTGCCTTATCAAACACTTCATACAGCAACTCGATTCCTTCTTTAAAGAAGCTGATACTTGCTAACAAATCTTTTCTTGCCAAGCCCTTCAACTGCGACTTGATATCGTCGATTTCACGCACGATCAAGCCACGGAATTTCTGATCTGTTACGTCGCCATCCTTCAACTTTTCTGCTGCTTTATCTCTTCCTTTATTCACGAGCAAGCCGATGGTGGCTTTAAACACAGCCGTTATTATTGAGGACATCACAGCTAAAGAGAAAGCCTAACGATGCTAACAGTTGTATTCTGTGAGCTTACAGAGTTTGTTGATTAGTGTTGTGGCGTTGCTAACTAGACAGGAAACATTTTCACATATTACCGCCTGCAAATTAGATTTTGAAACAAAGAAATAAGAATTCATAGTTCAGTGCCTCACAAAAGACTGAAAAGCGGGGCTCTTTAACCTGTCGCAATGTCTCGAAATATTTATTTTCAACGAATCAAATGAGAAAGGAAACGATGTGTCGAGTGCGAAAACAATGACTGTCAAAGGGTTTATTTATTGCCGCTTCTACCCTCAAGCAGTGTCCATACCGTATCGCACTGTTAAAGCTTCTCTTTTGAATATGCTTTACAAGTCATGAAAGGTGTTAGCCATCAGTGATCGCGACTTGATATGATCGTTCAATCGAATCGTTTTTTACAACAGTTGTCACTCACATAACTGTAAGGTTCACGGCAACGCTTCGACCGTTAAACTGCTGGTCTTCATTGATTAGGTGGTTGTGTCGACTGGTTTTCAGTATCAATATAAGTATTAACACCATGTTTGACATCCTTGCTTTGGATGTTAGTGATTGGAGGATTTCGATTCTCGTTGTTCGGACTGCTACATAAAGCGTCGTGATCAGACATCAACAACTAGTAGGTTAGCCTAAGTACAGACGTCGTTTCGCGGTGCCGCCACTGCGTTGACGTCTGTTTATTCAAACTACAGCCATGTGAAACAATCGTGAGACAAACGATCAATTTGAGCTATCATGCTTGTCATTCCGTAAGGGCAGTGGAGAAGACATTAGTATGTAGGCGTATTTAAGCAACTCTTCTGTAACTCCCTTTCAAGAGTCCTGATCATAACAGCAACTCAGTCTATTGAGTGGAAATTCGCTTTCATTCATTTTACTTTTTAGATAGCTGTCCATAGCGTTACGTGGTGGCACACGGTACTATGCATCTCATTATCGTCAATATGTGATCAAAGATCCTTAAATCCAGACTCAACGACGCCGTTTGTTATGCACGCATGCACCGTTAGGTCCTTAAATTAAACAGTACGGTTTCATAAAACGTTTAGAGAAATGATTGCCATTATCAGAAGAAAAGTTAATCATCTGTTTTATCAACAGTTCAAATACAAAACTGATCGCTTCTTAAAATTGGCCGCCACATTAAAAAAAAAAAAAACAAAACAAAACAAAAACTGGCTGATACGAATTATAACGTGATGAATCTGTTTTTCGGGCGAGATTTTTTCCAACTTGCGCGCCAGCTTCTCGCCGACTCCTGAGACAAAAGAAAAGGAAAACTCCTTGAAGCTAGCTGTCTTAGAAACCATCGTAGTCTTTTTATTTTCACCGCTAGTTCCGTTTAGCTTCTTTTTGTTTAAATAAAAACTTAATAAAATAAAATGACGCCAACGCATTATTATAAATCCATTAGTGACCAACATTTTAAAGTCTCCTGACCCGTAACAAAGTATTGCATCCAACTGATGAATTGTCCTTGTTCTTCAACATGAGTGAAATTCATTTGACTGCTTATTATCTGTCTTGTGCATATCTTTGGTCTGTTGGTAGCTCCTTTCATAAAGAGCATGTACAGCTCTGTAACGTTTTGACGCATCTATAGGTTTGGTATAGCTCCAGATAAACTAATATTGTGCTGCACTCTTGGCCTAAAATTAGAAAAATGTAAAGACAAAACAAGCAAAACAAGTTGCTACAAAAACGCCAACATTTCTTAATTTAAATTTCGACATCCTATGGAGACTAAATGAATATCTACTATTAATATGAAAGTTACCAGTCAATTTTAATTGAACGTATTTGGTCAAGACCTTCCATGATTTCTGAGAAACATTCTTGGATTCTTTAACAAAATATTTGCCGCCGGCAAAAAGCGATAGTAGTCTGGGAAGGATGATTTAGGCCGGAATTTTGAGGGAGAATCTCATTAAGATGCAATAGATTGTTAATGCTTATCCGTTAATGGATTTACTCAATGAAGGTTTGAGAAAAATGAAATAAATCTAAAATCGACTGAATTTAAGTTCATTTCAGTCGCCAAAGTCGCCACGCTGGCCAAAAACGCCAATGAAATGCCTGTGTTTTACCTAAGAGCTCGTGTGAGACACGCAACGAAGTTTACGTGAAGAACCCACGCGTGGATAACGCGAGATGTACTTCGCGTGTGCATTATTAGTCAGAGATCTATATATATACAATCTTTAAAACTATTTGGAATTAAGCTAAAATAATATAATACTATAATATTTCTATAGCGCTTATACATCGTTGTACTAAGCCTGAACAAAACAAATTTAATTACAATACTAATTTAGGTTATTTTTAATTTACTGCTTGAATCAAGATACTGAATAAAATGCTTTTGACAACCAATTGCATCGTTGGACAATCATTTTTCTAGAAAATAAATCCATTAACGGATAAGCACTAACAATCTATTGCATCTTTACACAACCATTTCCATGAAGATAACATTCTTTAGTGAATAAAGACAAGCATAAGTGTCATCATAACATTCAACTATTTGAAAAGAAATTTAAAACTCGCTGTGTGAATTATCCTTAATTTTCTTGCCGCCACTTAGACACCGTTGTGGTAAATACGTTTACATAAAACGATACCACTGTCCACATCAAGCTGTCTTGATGGAACCAATATTCCCATAAAAAGCAACAATTAAAGCAGCCATCAACCGTCCTAAGGTACAGGAACAGATGATTATTACAAACATATGAAGGCAAACTTAGTGCTTTAGAAGTGGAACTGAGAGTTACTTTCTTTCATTGAAAATCTTCAGTAATTTGATCATTTCTGTATCGCGCTAGTCAAAGGCAGTTATTTTTTAGGTCTCTCAAGAAATTTGCTTTGTTTAT
Source organism: Pavona decussata (assembly GCF_977016875.1). Taxonomy (NCBI): domain Eukaryota; kingdom Metazoa; phylum Cnidaria; class Anthozoa; order Scleractinia; family Agariciidae; genus Pavona; species Pavona decussata. Next base: position 863,980 of record NW_028145462.1, read on the forward strand.
TAGCAAGCATTCAGTAGTCGCGTGTTTTAATTGTTATTTTTTTAAATTGATAATTTCTATCAACTTAAGCTGTCTATTGTTTTTGATTAAAAAGTAGAGGTTTAAACTTGCATAAGCCGCCTTATTTTCATGACAAGCGTAATACTACAACTTCCTTGTACACGATCCGTTAATTGTAACGGTTAAAATATTATCCATCAAAATACAACATCTTGCTGGAATGTGTGCTAGCGTGGTACTCAGTTGGTTAACAACACCTCTCTCTGAAGGACGTATCCATAAAAGGGACACTGGCTCTTTCAACGCTTTCATAACGTCTTCTGTTCAGAAAATCCTCAAATGACACAGGCATGGCCCCACACTGATCGCTTCCTCTCTTTCTCTGGAAAAGATACATAGGGGTATAGAATGGCCCTTTTGAAAAATAATGGATCTCAGCAAATTTTCGGCGATTCTCAAAATCTCGGCGTCTCAAACTGGAGTCTCGGAATCTCGAGCTCGTAAAAAATAAAGCGGGTCTCGGAATCTCGCATTTTGAAATTTGAATCTCGGGCCCGGGGTCTTGCAAAGCAAGCGAAAGTTAAGTCTGAATTAACGTCCTGAAACAACAAAGAATAATCTTGAAAAACTGCTCAACAGCACAATCGCTTCTGCAGCTTCTGTGAAATATGTAGGCTTGGATAAATTCTGCTCTTAAATTGCCGTATTATGCTTTCCGATAGTGTTAGTAAAAAAACACATTTTGCGTTTTTTGCGTTCACAGCCTCTCCGCTCGCACTCTGATAGTCTCAAGTTTTAGTCTCGAGCTCGGATTTGAAAAACATAGCTAAGTCTCGGTCTCGAATTTTAGATGAAGGCCTCGGCGTCTCGGCGGGTCTCGGATTTTACCATTCTATACCCCTATACATCTGTATGCAATAAAAGATGCAACTGTCTTCCTTTAAAGGACAACGTTTTCATCGCGTAGCGATGAAAAACGGTAAGGCATCGTAAAAGCATATGTTTGAAAAACAAAATAACGGTTTGCCAAGTGGTTGTTTCTAGTGAAATGTTTTCGATCTCGACGGGCTTTTAATGTATATTTTGTAGATGTGAATTTCAGCGTTTTTCAAAAGATCATCACTTGCTTGTTTCATGCACGTTTGCCCACCATCAAATTTGAGTCAACGTACATGGGGCTCATTTCTGCGTTTCCTCAAGTTAAAAAAACTGGAATCCACTCTCTTGTTGAGATTTATGATGGCTACATTCAGAACGGCAACCGTTAAAAAATAATACGAGCAGTACGAATTAACAAACACTTCGCAAAATCTCGCTTGGTAAAGGCCTAATGAACATGAGTGGACGAGAAAACCGGTTAAACCAGTTTTCATAAATACTGAATGTACTGAAAAACTGTCATACCCAGTGTCCTCTCTTGTCAATGCCCAAATGTAGGCCATCTGAGAGCTGGGTACTACTTAGGTGTTGAGTAAACAGAGTAAACAATCAATGCTTGGAAAGTTCCTTTTATTTTCTTTCTTTTATTTAAATGTAAATATATTCGTTATGTATGTCGAGAGACAAGGTGCATTTTTAGACACCCTTGTAGTTAAGTATATATTTTTTACTTTTAATCTTTGAATTGAACATATTTACAGTTCCTTGCATACGTTCGTTGTTTACATGTAATTATTTACAGTAAAGAGATAAAATTGTTTCCATATTTTTTACTCCATATAAAAACAGTATATATATATTTTTATTTCGCAACTGAACTTTGTTTCGAAATGGTACAGAAACTGAATTGTAACAAAGGACTATTAAATATTTCCTCCAATTTGAAAAATAGGGGGATAGACTGTTTACAGTCCCCCTATTTTCCTATTTTTCCGTGGGATTCTCTAGACTGGTACGCTTCGATGGATCTGCCGTCATCTTGGTTTGTACAGGCGAGAGTGTCTAAATTACCGAGGGGAGCGGGAGTGGGTTTTAGTATAGCGAGGGAGGGGAAGCGCAACCTGCGATCAGGCGTTCTTTTTTTGGGGAGCGCGAAAGTGTGGCAGCGGGAGAGTCGGCGGTCGGGAGAAGGGAGAAAAAAGGAACACCTGATACAATTACTGGACGAGTCGTCTGCCGCCCCTTGTTTGCTTACGTGACGTTTTCTTGTGTCATGCTTTTAAAGTAAGCCAATCAGATTTTACCGGAAATGAATTCATCTTCAGCAAAATCTAAAAATTCTAAAAATATTTTTGAACACTCAATATTATGCTACGAACAAATGAAATCTATGATAAATGCCAATTCTAAAATTTCTAAAACTACACAATGGCTTCCTCTAAGCCGAAAAGAGCTGAGCTCTTGAAATTAATTATTTCCAAACTTTTATGCATCAGTCAATTCCAACAGTGACCCATCCCCCCGGGAATTAGGATTTTTTGAAAATAAATTGGCAAATGCCCCACCGCCGGGACAAAATAGTTGTTCAAATGCCCCGGGGTGGTGGTTCAAAAATGTTTTATTTTCTTTGTTTCCCGTCTTTCGTTCAGTAAAATCTAAGCTAATTCATGCCAAACTATGTCCTCGCTGGGTCTTGTTTCTCGTAGTTAGTGCAAAAATAGGTCATTCTATAGGTAACTCTTGAATAGTGCAGGGACCACTTGTACAAACAGCAGCAAAGTGTAGCCGGATCTTTGGGTAGATCAGGTTCAGCAATGTTGAATAAAAAGTAAAATTAAATGCAAGGCTGATCGGACAGCTAAAATAATTTTATTGCCCAATATTTCGGTTAGACAATACTAACGTTCTTCAGGGGCGGCAAAAAGCTAAGTAAAAATTGGTAATAAACGGTTACAATATTCAAAGACGATACAAATGAAAAGTTGAGATGTGATTGGTTGATAAATAAAGAAAGCTGAAACGTGTATGTACAGTAGACAGATTAACTTTCATCGCGTCTGTTCATTCCATAGGGTTCAAGAGTCTTCCCCTTGGAAATTAGACAGAGTTGAAATTAGAAATGCTTCCCTGGCTTTCCGAATGCCGTCTCTGTTGGACAACATAGAACTCATTCCCCTAGAACTCATTAAGTCATTAAGACTTTTGGAATCAACTGATATATGACACTCTTGCCAAATTCCGTCGGAAGGACGGCTAAAACATCTTCTTTTAAGCAAACGATCCTTCGGATGCATTCTGTCTGTTTATCCTTTCACGATTTGTGGATGAAGTCTTCAAGAGACGAAGTAAGAGCAGAGAAAAATTCGCTGTTCAATTTTGAAATTACACCGGAAGTCAAACATGCAATCATGTAACCAATTAGAACGTGGCTCAAAGAAGACCAACGAGAGAAAAAACCAGAATCTGGCTTTTGAACGGCTTTTGAACATGTAATCCGACAAGGACCGACAAGTAAATGTATCATGCCCTCCTTCCCCGGGATGAGATGTAAGGAGGGAGGGAGGGAGGGTATGATTGCAAGTTAGGGGAAGCGAAAAACTAGGCTCCCAACTCCGCTACCCTCCCTTCCCCTCGGTAGTTTTAGACTGCAAGCAGTCCCTTTCTGGATAGTCGAGAGGTCGCGCGAAATAGGCAAGCGCGACAAAACTGGAGCAAACGAGCGGAGGGAGGGTTTGGGGAGAGGCGTGAAAAAGGGGAAAGGAAAAGAAAGGGACTGCGCTCTTAGCTGTAACAGATGCGTTCAGGGTAACTCCGCCCACAATTCGTTAAACTCATTAAAAATCCAATTTACTGAATGACAGCTAACAAATAACAACTCAACATTGTTATTCTCACCCCAGTCTCTTCTCATTTATTTGTCCTCGCTCCAGTCTCGCTGCGCTGTGAGCGCATCATCTCGACTGACCAGAAAGGGACTGCTTGCAGTCTATGGTAGTTTAGACTCTCTCCACAGATCGCGCTCCCTTTGACAAGCCAGGATGGCGGCAGCTCCATCGAAGCGTACCAGTTTCGAGAATCCCACGGAAAAATAGGGGGACTGTGAACAGTCTAATCTACAGTGTGTTGTCAACTCAATGGGTGCGTTCGATTGGGAAATCCGGATTTAGATTTTGATCTAAATCCGGATTTCCCAATCGAACGCACCCTCAGATCATTCGGATCATGCCGCATCAAAGGAACCGACGAATCCACTCTGGACAAGGATTCGTCGGTTCCTTCGATGCGGCATCTGAGGGTGCGTTCGATTGGGAAATCCGGATTTCCCAATCGAACGCACCCCAAGTTTCTTACATGAGGAACATACTTCAGAAGGATCTGAGAACTAAGTTCTAAATTTCAATATGGCTTAGGTTGGAATCCCTAACAGAGTATTCGGTCGATTTGTTCGCCCGTTACAGCGGCTAGTTTTTAATTACCTTAAACGTGGAGGAAGCAGCAGAGGAATAAGGTAATGCATTAGCTGTTGAAAAGGATTTTGTCTTTTCGTGAAGCTTTTTTGACCGGCATCACCTCGTGTGTATCTCTCACGAAATACATTGACAAGGAAATCGTGGAATTTGCAAAGAACAATCCTGAAGTTACAATTTACGTCAGAGAACGGAATGGGAAACTTCCCAGGATCGGTGCAAATTTTCGTAAGTTGATTTCGTAAGTTAATTAAGCTTAATGGATGTCTAATTAAATATTGTCTTCAAGTGGTTTTAAAAATGACGTTACTCTCTTAATACAGGGATTAGGAGAAGTTTCTGTGATCATTCATTGTGCATATTAACCCCTTGATTGTGCTTTTTCCGAAATAAAATAAAAAAAATCACTTTATTTAGGTGTTAGTGTATTAAGCACAGAGCACTTATTGGGGACACTTTCCAGATTGAATTGGAATTTAGAGATGTTGGTTTTTGAGCAGAGGGTGTAAACTGCAGGTTGCAGGTTGCGGGTTTCAGGTTGCAGGTTGCGGGTTTCAGGTTACAGGTTGCGGGTTTCAGGTTGCAGGTTGCAGGTTAGAAATTAAAATATAGAAAAAAATAAAAATATAAAAATATAAAACTCGCATAATAGAATGTTTTACTCCGGTTTATTTGAATGAATCTGTTAGATAAATATGTCATTCGAAAGCTAATAGAACGTAGATAAGTGAAATGATTTCGAAAACTCGATGAGATAAATGTCGAAAATATTGCTGTGTTTCATAGTTTATTTAGGGGCAGCTTCCTGGTTTTTCTATTTCGGTGTTAAAAAAAATTAGGCTAAATATCAGGTCAAATCATTTGCGGATTGGTATTTAAAACCCCCGGAGATGCCACCGACAGACTGTTACGAAAGCCAAAGGTCGACTGACTCTCACGCTAAAATTACATTGATTGATATTTTATTTACCTTTCCACTCCTGAAAAGGAATGCCGTCTCGATTCTCACTTTCAGGATTGGATGGTTTTGGACATCTCATCGAGCCTTCGAAATCATTTCACTTATCTACGTTCTATTAGCTTTCGAATGATGTATTTATCCAAGAGATTCATACAAATAAACCGGAGTAAAACATTCTATTATGCGAGTGTATATTTATACGCGTTTTATAATTTTATATATATATATATATATATTTTTTCTATATTTTAAATTTAACCTGCAACCCGCAACCTGCAACCTGCAGTTTACACCCTCGGGTTTTTGAGGAGAGGGGAAAACCGGAGTACTCTGAGAAAAACCTCTCGGAGCAAGGACGAGAACCAACAACATATATGACACTGAGTTCAGGAATCAAACCCCGGCCACATTTGTGGGAGGCGAGTGTTCTCACCACTGCACCATTTGCGTACCCCCCCCCCCCCCCCCTTTCCCGTGTAGTACAGATGTCTTGTGGTCTGCTGAGTACACTTGATTGTAAAAACGTTGTCACTTAAAAGGTATAAACCGTGACGGACAAGACCCAACAGCTTTCTGACCTATCAGCTATCTATCTTCATGTTGGTAGAAAATAAAAAAGTTGTGCAGTTTTTAGGGCTTAAAATTCGTATATTGTTTGCAGACAAAGAAAAAGACACAAAATATGCACACGCCAATAAAATTATCCTGTAATTTCACCAGGTTGCATTGTTTACAATAATATTGGAAGTTTGCAGAGGACAACTTTTTTCAACTGAGTGTATACACGACAAAAATGCATATGAAATCAGGTGTGGTTGTGTATTGTACTTATCTTAGTCATGCTGATCAATTGGTGTTGAATAAAAACCATTACAGCTGATGGAGACTGCTTGACTTTTGCTTATGCCATACCAAGAGGTGAAGATATGGAAGTGAAATACTTGAAATACATAAATTTGAACTGGGGATGAAAGAATGCTGCTTAAAGGGGAAGTATTATGCAAATTTGCTGTCATTTCAAAACCCAAAAATGTTTGTCTGTCAGCAGAAACAAAAAGATAATTGTCAAATTTGTTATAAATAATTTTTATCACCACATGACAGTGCAATAAAACTGTCAATAAGTGCCCCTGGCCAGAGACAGAGCAGGATGGTATGGATTGAAACTTGAAAAACGTTAGACTAATATTTTTCAAGTTCTTCCATTTTTGTTTCCAAAATGCGCTAGAACAGATCACAAGTTGTTCCTTTCAAGAATTGAGCTGGCTTCTTTCCTCTTGTCATTCTAGGGTTATTTGGCAGCCGATTGAAGGTCTTGTTTCATCATTTTTAACATTTGAAAGATACCAAAAACCCCACGATACAGTGGGAAGTGTTTGACCTATCAACTATTTATCTTCATGTTGTTAGAAAATAAAAAGTTGTGCAGTTTTTAGGGCTTAAAATGCGCATATTGTTTGCAGACAAAGGAAAAGACACAAAATATGCACATGTCAATAAAATTATCCTATAATTTCACCAGGTTGCATCGTTTATAATATTGAAAGTTTGCACAGGACAACTTTTTTCAACTGAGTGGATACACAACAAAAATGCATATGAAATCAAGTGTGGTTGTGTATTGTACTTATCTTAGTCATGCTGATCAATTGTCAAGTTTGTTATAAATAATTTTTACCACCCCAGTACAATAAAACTGTGAATTAGTGCCTCTGGCCAGAAACAGAGTACATGTAGGCCGATACTTCCCCTTCAAGATGCAGACATTACTGCAATGGCTTGCAGTGCAAGTGTATCACTTCCAAATTTTTTTGTATTTATCTACTTTTGTGTTTTAGTGAATGGCAACAGTAAAATAGTGGAAGTGAAGAACAAAACTCCAGAGGAGATCGAAGAGTGGGTTGAAAGACTTAAGCATGAATCAGGAGTTAAAGTACAAAGGATAAGACAATTTTGGCACACAGAGAATCCTTCCATACAAGGAACATGGACACCATTCCTAAAGAAACCACCATCACTGAGACGGTCAACTGTCAATGGAGCTACGGCACAAAGACAATCAAGCAGTTGACTCTGTGTGAATGTAGTCAACAATACAGACATTGGCGAGAAATTACCAAGTTTGGTCTTGCTCAACAAGGTGATAGTGGCACCTTTTTGCCTCCCCCACCCCAACTCTTTCCCACTTATTACCTTGTAAAAAGCTAATGTTTTGAGAGGGTTGTTCATGTTGGGAAAGATCGATGTTGGCAGCAAAACCTGTAAAGTGGACAGCTTATGTAGTTCAATGGGCCATTTCCGAGTTGCTACTGTAAATGAACCTCATATTTATGGAAGTGAAGCTAAAGGCAAAACTTTTCATATAAAAATTAGTTTTGTTTGCATATGAATTTAAACTAATTTCATACTAGAAACATTGCATGAAGCCCCACTTTCTTAATGAAGTTCAAAGCAACTCAAAAATGGCCTACCGGTATTTGTATAAAGTTGTACCTTTAAAGAAGCCACAGTGTCAACATGCATTTGGTGAATTTGTTTTATCATCAAGACTTTCTTTCACTGGTGATCATTTTCGTTAATCTCATGAGTTGTGTGCTTGATTAAGTAGAGATGTTGTAGCAAGAAATTAGGTTCTGATCATTATTAAGATGTTTAGAAAGGTTTTAACACCCCTGCCAGACTAATCCCTCTAAAGATGTCCCTGCAAGGGCAAGTAATATCCCTCTGGCTTTTAAAGGGTGGAGGTGTGTGTTTGCTTGAACATCTGAATAAAATGTAAAATATAGAAACAATTGAATATTTTTTTGTGTGTTATTTCTTTCAGTATATTATGTTCCATCAGTGATTGCGTGAACCTAAGTGTATATGACAAAAAAAATTATTTGTTTCGTCAAATCTTCATGTCGTTCTCATATGAAAGTAGAAAATAGATTCCTTATCAATTTTTCTTCCCCACTTTTGACACATATAAAAGCATCAAATTTCAGTTTCGGTTGGGTACAATACAGCGCAAGATGGGAGACTGGGGATAATAGGGCTGTGATGTCAATAAAGGAGCACTCAGTATGTCGCGTATTCAAACGGCGAAAACAGACACAGTGTCGATCAGTCTCTGTTTACCGTCTGTGTTTTACCGTTTGAATACGTGACATACTTAACTTTAAAAAAAATTGAAACCTTTTTTATGTAAATAATAACTGAAATAATTTAGTAAACTCAGACTCACAAATAACTTTTCAGCTTTGCGCTCTAAAAGTGAAAACCTTATCTTAAAGGGGAAGTATCACAAAAATTTGATGTCATTTCAAAAGCCAAAAATGTTTGTCTGTCAACAGAAACAAAAAATTATTGTCAAGTTTTGTTAATTATCACCCCAAAGTAATACAACTGTAGATTAGTGCCCCTGGCCAGAGACAGAGTGGGGGCTAATGTTTTTCAAGTTATCATATTTTTGTTTCCATAATGCGCTAGAACAGAGGACGAGTTGTTCCTGTCGTCGTTCCAGAATTATTTTGTAGCAAAGTGAAGGTCTTAATTCAACATTTTTAACAAAAGAGGTAAAAAAAAACCCATGATACTTCCCCTTTAAAGGATCTTCTAATTTTCTACGTTTAACAATGGCGCCTACAATTAATGAAGTATTAATTTGCATACTTTGTGACTATGCGGAAAAGCTTATCTTAGTATGGGCTAATGAAATCCAGAAAGATAATTTGGGGTAGCGGGGTATTTTTTTGTGAGATAATTAAGCAACAATTATTCTAAAAAGCAGTAAAATACAAAGCAATGTATGGCATTTTTTTCCAAATTTAGTTTTATTATCTCTAAAAAAATGCATGGTTACCCCAAGTTTTCTTTTTGGATACCAAGAAACATACTTGCGTACATCGGTAAGACGTGTTGCTTGATCCTATTTCCTATTCTTAAATTTCTCTTCACATTAATTTTCACGAAAATGCGTTTTTTTCTTTCATTCACTCGGCCAAGGTAATAGATGATTAAAATTGGAGCGAAAATCATTAAAGTTTTCTCAGACCAACCGCGTGACTTGGTCGTGATCCCATTGTCACCCGAACACTGCTGATTCCTAGAAACCATGTTGAACTTTCCGAGAATAAAATTATACAAGGCAATACACTGGCATCGCATCTGTTTCACTTCATGGCTTCTCAGTGAAGAAAAAAAAAACTGCAGGTGTTCGTATTAACCTTGCTTCACTCATGTGGTTCTAACTTTACAGTCTGTGCATGAAATGTTGATGTGTGATAGTCCAGATGTTATTGAACGCAAGTGTAGCCAGTGGGATTAGACTGTTTCAGGAATCATTTACACAGTATTTCAGTAAAGACAGCGAGGAATCTTTTACATCCTACTACACAGCAGGTTGTCAGAGGAGCAGTCTATGAAGTTGACAGTATAAAAGAAAATATTTCAATCTTGAGAATAAAACTTGAATTTATGTGAAAATAAAACCAGGAAAATAAAATGGGAATTTTTATGCCAAATAACTTCCCCTGTAATACTTCAAAACAAATATACCAATAAACCTTTATTGTAACAACAAAAACTGTTCAATTTACAAACTTATATGAGTTAATTGTTAAATTAAACGATATAAACACAGTAGGTTTAGGAGAACTTCAATGTTTGTCAACTCAAACACTACAGTTTTCCTAAACTCTCTTGAGTGCTGACATGACCTCTTCCTAGACTAGTGTTGACTTAAGGCCAATATCAGTGTTCATTAGTATACACAGTGATTACACAAGATTATAAACCAGTAAATACACTTCAATAAAAGTTAATATTTCTGACCAGTGGTTTAATTAGATCCATTTAAAAATCATTTTTGTCTCAACAGAAATCAGATCAAGTGGTCTCAAAATTCTTTCCAGCTCTTAAGAAAGCCACATTACTCCCCTTGCGAAAATTTTTCCGAGATCTCGCCGAGATCTCGGCCGAGATCGCGGGCGAGATCTCGGCGCGTTTTTGGCCGCCGAGATTCGCGGCCGAGATCTCGGCGGCCAAAAACGCGCCGAGATTTAAGTGGTGAGATCTCGGTGAGATGAAAATCTCGGCGGCCAAAAACGCGCCGAGATCTCGCCAAATCTCGGCGGCCAAAAACGCGCCGAGATTAGTGGCGAGATCTCGGTGAGATGAAAATCTCGGCGGCCAAAAACGCGCCGAGATTAGTGGTGAGATCTCGGTGAGATGAAAATCTCGGCGGCCAAAAACGCGCCGATCTCGCCAAATCTCGGCGGCCAAAAACGCGGAGAGATTAGTGGCGAGATCTCAGTGAGACGAGAATTTAGACGGCTAAAAAAATGCGGCGAGGAATCCCTGGCGAGATCTCGGCGAGCTAGCATCTGCAGCGGTGTACTGAAAATTTGATCGTCAGACGTGAAAGTAAAGCTTTTTGGTTTGAAATTCTTAATCAGCGGAATAACATTGGAAGGATACTCATAACCGAACTACGTTCTCAAGACGCCCCTAAGCATTTTCCACGAAAAAGTGAATATATAACTTCTGTAAGTAGGCCCGGTTCAGACGCCGAACTTTTCATGAGCCGAACCTAATACCTCGAATTAAGTACATGAAAAGTTCGGCGTCTGAATCAGTTGAGAACGGCTGTTTCAATTTGGAACGGCTCAGCCGTTCTTCCCGCCTGGCTCAGCCGGGAATTTCGGCTTTGGAACGGCTTTGATTCAGACGTCGAACTTTTCATGAGCCGAACCTAATGCATAAATTATTATAACGTATTTCAAATAAAAAAATTAAAAAAAAAAAAAAAAAAAACGCTTACATTTCGATTGGTTTTGCTTCAAGTAAATTAAGTTCGTCTAATTAAGTTCGGCGTCTGAATCAAAAGGGGGGATTTTCGTGATTTGGACCGACCCTAATTTGAATTAAATTCGGCTCGTGAAAAGTTCGGCGTCTGAACTGGGTCTAAACAACCACTTACTTTCTACCGTATCATTTGAATCATTACGGCTGGGAAATCTGGACAAAAGAGCAAAACTAAGCGGTAAGCTTATGATGTAAATGAATTATGCCAACTAACTGCTTCAAATTGAAAACGAATATAGAAGTTGTGAATCACCAACAATTTATTTCAAAAATTTTACCTTCGAGGTTTCGAGTTATAAAGACAAAATCGTTCGTGTAGCTAATTACGCTTTGTGAAAGCTTCTATCGATTTCTAAACAAACTCTTTTACTCGCAGTGTTTCTTTAAGCTATTAAGTAAGATGAAATACGGATAAATAATATAAGAAACTAACCTCTTTCTCAATCAAGAGATACAAGTCTGTGTAAGAAAGCCATTAAAATCTCAATTCTCGCGCAAACTTGATGGTCACTTCCACTGAGTTGATTCTTAACACGCTTATAGCTTAACGAGCTTGAACATCCCTTTAGCAAATTTTAAGTCCTCCTTCTCCAGCACCTTAATTATCCAGGACTTTCCGTATTCCGTAAAAAACGTGCGGTGACTGAGTTCATAGTGTGCAGTTCAGTTTAGTTCAGTTAGTTCGGATACCGTAGTTTGTTAACTTAATCAGCATCATTTTTGTTGACCAGTGCTCATCATATCCCTTGTGTGCTATTCTCCGGTTGACCACAGGTTCTTTTATCATGATTCCCAGCCATAAACGAATGGTTAACTTGTCATGAAGCTTAACTTTTCATATTTTCTGCAGGATTAATTTTTGTGGCCTCGCAAACTTCAAGTCAAACTTTTTTTTAGCTTACGCGAGCATCGCCGGGTGGCGTGATTGAATTAACCAATCACATCCCCCAATTCACGTTGTTGTTGGGGACTTTCGCGCCATTTGTCAAGTGGCAAGCCGCGGAGACGGCAAGTTGTTTACGAGGATTGAGAGACAGATTGTGAGGGAAAAGAGCACAATAAAAAAATGTCGACAACTGAAGACAGTGTAATGAAAAGGGAAAGAACGCGTTTTCAAAAATTGTGCTACCTGTACCGAAAAATCGTTCGCAGCAGGCATTACGACATAACTGAAACGCCTTTTGAGGGACAAAAATCGCCTAAAAAGGTGAGTTAAAGATTTAGACAATAAAACGATAAGATTATCAGGTCAATGAATTCATTTTATGATAGTAAATAAGTATGTTAACGAACGTCCGGTGTGAGCAGCGTTCTTCTCACTTTTATCTTAAGACGCGCACTTAATATTAATCTGCAGAAGCGCGATCTCGGCTAACAAGTTAAATCAATTTAATAATTAAAGCTCATCGATTTCCAGTTATAGCATGAAAAAATGAAAGCAAACATTATTTTCACCGAGGGTTAAGGTGAAGTTTTAACTCATTCAACCTCATAACTTAATCCTTACCACTGAAGAGTTCACATGTCTTCGTTTCGAATCTGGCGAAGATCGCGGTGTCTTGTCGCGATCGTGGTTGTGTCGGCAAGATTTTAGTTTTCTCGCCGAGATCGCATTTGTCTCGGCGAGATCTCGCCTGTCTCGGTGCCCCTAAAAATCTCGCCGCGAATCTCGCCGAGATGGAAGACGCAACCGCAATCTCGGCGAGATCTCGCTGAAGTTTTTCGCTCTCTAAAAATCTCGCCGAGATCTCGGTTACCTCGCCGAGATCTCGCCTCCCTCGGCGAGATTAACGCAATCTCGGCGAGATCTCGCTGAAAGTTTTGCCCTCTAAAAATGACGCCGAGAATTACTGAAATCTCGCCGAGATCTCGGTTACCTCGGCGAGATCTCGCCTACCTCGGCGAGATTAACGCGATCTCGGCGAGATCTCGCAGAAATTTTTTGCCCGCTAAAATTCTCGCCGAGAATTACTGAAATCTCGCCGAGATCTCGGTCAACTCGGCGAGATCTCGCCAATCTCGGCGAGATAACCGAGATCTCGGCGAGATCTCGCTGAAATTTTTACAAGGGTGACAAATAAATGATTCTCTTGCTACAAACTGTATTACAAGCACCGGTCACTAGTGATAACTGTATAAGTGAGGAAATTTTTGTGGAGAATAAAAATAAGAAAATAAGAGTACACAAATTATATTTAACAATTATCCCACAAACGCGCGTTGGATATGAGATGATAGATAGCCAACGAGGCGCGTAGTGCCGAGTTGGCCATAATCATCTTATATCCAACAAGCGTGAGTGGAATCATTGTTTTATTAAAAACAATCAAGAAGTACTGCTAGATTTTGCTGATTTTGCATTTGCAAGAATATCATTACAGGACAATTCAATGGTCTCTATTTCTTGGGCATGGTATAATGGCTCATATACCATGGCCGCTAAGCCAATCAAATTGCGCGAATTGCATTATACAGTGATCCAGTTTTTAATAAAATATAAATTTTATATCAACTGCATGGACATGTATTTTGGAACCAAATCATTAACACCCAAGGATCTGATTCAATTGTCCTACAATGCAGGTATATTTTCATTATACAAATTATCCTGGCCAAATAATGGAGGCCTTACTATAGCTGGCAACTTTTTCTGAGTCAAACGCGTGAGATTTTTGTCTCGTCATGACCGGGATTTCCAAAAATGTCCGAGACACTTCCGAAGATTGCCGACGATTTTCCGACGACCTTTGAACACTTATGATTCAAACGGATTGTAGACATTTGAAAGCTTTTACGATTGGTAGAAAGAGCAAAGAAATAATACATAACAAATCTGAAATAAAACGAATTTTTTTTAGAACAACTTGTCCTTGATGCGTGAGATCGATGTCTCTAGTCCCCAGGCGTGAGACACGCATAATGCGTGAGAGTTGGCAGCTATACCTTACTTGGGCCGATATGCAGACATGTATTTACTCCTATGCATTCTCTATCCAATGCAATGGGGATGAAGAAAGACAAATCAACAAGTGTAAACCATCAACATTGAACCGAGAGGGAGGGGGAGATTATGTTAATGAGCGACTTGTGGGAAAGATGTCGATGTTGTTGAAGCCAAGTAAAATGGGAAAAATTGCCAAAACAGTCAAGTGTCGCGAATGTTGTATTGGCCAGGATGATAGTTGCATGTGGAGCTGTCAATCTAGTCCTGGGAAACTTTTTCACTAATCATACTTGTAAGCAGATGAAAATCAACTATAATATGTTAAAATTATTTTAACAATACTTCACATTAATTAGTAAGGGAAATAATTTTTCAGTTTCCATGAAAATAGTTTGTCAAAAATATAATCATTTATCAGGATCAAGATAACTTAAAGAAAAAGGGCTTTAAAAAATGAGAAATTCCGGCATTCTTTGCCATATAACAGGTAAAAAACATGGGCAGGTAATTAAAAATTGTGCTCCTTGATTCGCTATTTTTAAGGCTCCTCGATGAGTTTAAAATAACAGCAACATTACTGCATAGCAGCAAAATAACTAACCGTTTTTAAAAAAACCCTTTCAACATCTACAACAATTAAGGCCAGGCAAACTTTATAAAATAAAAGGGTTCTAACTATAAACCTTAATTGCCATCTCACCATTCTGATAAGATTAATAACTGGATTACACTGAGTGTGAAGATGACTCGGTGAGCATTCTTTTAGGACTATGCTGTAATAGGAATACAAGGAGTAGATAGGAATAGGCAGAATTGCATTCTTTGCAGAAATAAATTCTGTGTATTCCTTTATTCCTGAACCATAATAAGAATAACCAGAATTGTTCTAAAAGAATACACCCTCAATATACCTACACTCTTTATGCTATTTTAAAACTTGTATATTTTCGTAAGTTTTCTTCATCACAAATGATATAATGATATTGAATTATACATTACAATTAAGCTCTAAGAAAAAACAAACAACAGTTAAAACATCAGTAAACGTGGTTACTGTTACAGTCGAAAGCTAAGCAGTAATGGCTGTCTTCATAGTCACTTGATAATCCTGAGTTGTCGCGAAGAAAAATGAGTTAATTGTTTTCAAGAAACTTCCTTCGTTTTAATTTTCACTAAAAAATTGTTGATTTGTGTTTCAGAGTCACTAACTCTAAAGAACAATTACCTTGCATTTAATTTTATAGTCATCTGTAACAACCACAGCAATGTGACCCTCCATGCTGACTGTAATCCCGGTTAAAGAAAAATTCTTCTCTTCAGTTACTATTCTACTCACGAACTCACCATCTTTAGTGTATATTGCCACACACAGGTCCTCTGTTCCTCGTTCGCATCCAGCGACGACAACAAATTCACCAGATGGATGACATGCAATACGCCAGTACTCATCTATTTTGGTGTTAAGGTTGAACTTACGCTGCTGTTTACCATCGTCGGTGAATATGAACACACAGGAACCATCCAGTGTCATGATCTGGCCATCAGGACCAGCAGTGATATCCCATGCATCCTGCAGTATCCCTTCTCCAAAGCTATGAAGCGTTATTAGGGTCATTATTCAATTGCAAATCCTGTTATGATGCTCTATTGAATTATGTTATGGCATTCTGCATTACATTTTCGGTTCTCAAATTAATCTCCTGCAAGCTGCTAAATTATGCTCTGATATTCTGCATTATGTTTTCGACATTCGAATTATGATTTGACCTTTTTGATAATGTCTTGTCATTTTGCATTATATTCTGCAAGCTGCTAAATTATGTTTTGGTATTTTGCATTATGCTTTCGATATTCCAATTATGTTTTGAAATTTGACACAGTGTCTTGTCATTTTGCATTATATTCTTGATATTCGAATTATGTTTTGACATTTTACACCATGTCTTGTCATTTTCCATTACATTTTCGACTTTCGAATTATGTTCGGCAGTTGGACTGGTGCCTAGCAGCGGGAAAACTACGAGGAACCCTGGGACGAGTAAACAACCTTTTCAACATGGCGGCCCAGTCAATATCTAGCGAACTAAGCAAATGTGTGAGAGACCTCATCCTTTTGGTGGAACAAGGCAATTTTTGTGAGGATGATGTAGCACAATTTCGCCTTGATTGGTTGTATAGTGCAGTTGTTCGTTACGTTGACCACATTCCATCTGGAGAGGCAGTTATGAACCGCCTTCACCAAGTTGCAGTTCTGCTAGCGACGAATAAGGATGATTGTCGCAACTCGAGTGTGTATGCAACAAACGGTGCTGTACCTTATCAATTTATGATTCCCATCTATGTGCCAAAGGGCAAGAGGGCCAGGAACTTGATACCGCCTTCGGCGTACAGCTCGTAGCTCAAGTGCTCTAAGTAGTACACCGTCAGGATTAACTCTTCTCATGCTCTCCCTGATGCGGTTTTGTTGAATTCTATAACCAGCATTGTGCAACAGGCCAGTCATCCTCTTGTACCCACTGTTAGGGAATTCTCTCATTAACCTCTCGACAATTAGATCTAGATCGTTATCAGAAAAGTCTGAATACCTCTGTCTGACATAGGATTCATATTCACGCATTCTCCGTTTCACCGTACTTTCACTTACACAGAGCATCGAGGCAATTTCCACGGATGTAAACTTCATATCTAAAAGAAACTCGAGTTTATCCTTTGAAATAGAATAGCGAGGTCTTCCCCGTTGACCAGTGAGCATAACCTCTGCTTGAATTGGAACACTCGAGTTGCGACAATCATCCTTATTCGTCGCTAGCAGAACTGCAACTTGGTGAAGGCGGTTCATAACTGCCTCTCCAGATGGAATGTGGTCAACGTAACGAACAACTGCACTATACAACCAATCAAGGCGAAATTGTGCTACATCATCCTCACAAAAATTGCCTTGTTCCACCAAAAGGATGAGGTCTCTCACACATTTGCTTAGTTCGCTAGATATTGACTGGGCCGCCATGTTGAAAAGGTTGTTTACTCGTCCCAGGGTTCCTCGTAGTTTTCCCGCTGCTAGGCACCAGTCCAACAGCCGAACATAATTCGAAAGTCGAAAATGTAATGGCAAATGACAAGACATGGTGTAAAATGTCAAAACATAATTCGAATATCAAGAATATAATGCAAAATGACAAGACACTGTGTCAAATTTCAAAACATAATTGGAATATCGAAAGCATAATGCAAAATACCAAAACATAATTTAGCAGCTTGCAGAATATAATGCAAAATGACAAGACATTATCAAAAAGGTCAAATCATAATTCGAATGTCGAAAACATAATGCAGAATATCAGAGCATAATTTAGCAGCTTGCAGGAGATTAATTTGAGAACCGAAAATGTAATGCAGAATGCCATAACATAATTCAATAGAGCATCATAACAGGATTTGCAATTGAATAATGACCCTAATAACGCTTCATACAAAGCTGCGTACATATCTCCCCTCATGCTCGTACACATGCACAGTCTCATCTGCCAGTACCAGCACTTTGTTATTGGTGACTGCCAGTCTGTAGCCCCAGTCCCCTCCCTTCACAGGAAACTTGTGTAGTAGGTCAGCGGTATGATTGAACACTTGAACCTCCCGCTCAGCCTCATACCTCTTCAGCCCGACCAGTACAAAGATGTTGCTATTGTTCATATCAGTGGCGACATCAAAAACACGTAAGCCCGTCTCAGTGTCATTACGTTCAAGGTGAAATTGGAGAACAAACTTTCCGCTTCCGTCAAACACTTTCACACTTTCATCCGAATCGTCCGCTATAATAAACTGTCCATCTGCGTTTGTAGCGATACCCGTAGGATACTTCAGCTTGTGCTCTTTTTCACCCTCCTGACCAAATGACCATGGTACACAGCAGTGCTCCATACCTTGTTTCTGCAACACTTTAGAAACTCTTCCATCAAAGAGCAGATCCACTTTCTCTTCCCCGGTATCAACACAAGGCCAGTTGTTTGCGGACAGCAGGTTGTTGCCAAAACTGGCCATCAGAATAACATCGTAGATGGTGCGATTCACATGACAAGTGGTGGAAATAATCGCCCTTCGTTCTTCTTTACTAAACCGAGCCCAGAAGCCTCCTTTAAGCTCGATAGTAAAACATTCCTTAACAGCTGACAGACTGTGTAGCTCTTCAATGCACACTCTACACGCTGCTAATGCGATCTCGGGATTGTCTACTGTCTCCAATATCGTCGACATTACTCGATATTGCATGGCCAGTACGCGATCAGACAATTCCAAAGCTTCATTAGCGAATGCTTCGGTCGCTTTTCTGCGGGCATCTTTGAATCTGTCTTTTGCATTGGCAAGCGCCCTCGTAGCTGACTCATCCAGGTCAGTAAGCTCCAGTCTTCTCATTCCTTTTGCCAGAGAAACTGCTTCAGCACTAGCTGTTCCAGCTGCTGCTTCTTCCTTTATCGTGCCGTGCTCCCTTTTGCGCCTTGCCTTACCAAACACTTCATACAGCAACTCGATTCCTTCTTTAAAGAAGCTGATACTTGCTAACAAATCTTTTCTTGCCAAGCCCTTCAACTGCGACTTGATATCGTCGATTTCACGCACGATCAAGCCACGGAATTTCTGATCTGTTACGTCGCCATCCTTCAACTTTTCTGCTGCTTTATCCCGTCCTTTATTCACGAGCAAGCCGATGGTGGCTTTAAACACAGCCGTTATTATTGAGGACATCACAGCTAAAGAGAAAGCCTAACAATGCTAACAGTTGTATTCTATGAGCGAACAGAGCTTGTTAATGATTAGCTTGTTTGCTGTGCAATTTCCGTTTTGTGAGTTCAGAAGATATAGGATCGTGTTGCAGTTCCGTTTTCCCGTCGTTTTCGAAATAGACAGACACAATTTTTAGAAAGAGTGAAAGAATCAAAGCGTTTATTTAAGGTACAGGAGAGAAGAAAGATTTTTTTATGTAATTCCAACAAGCCATTAAATTTATATATCAAGAAAGAAGGACTTGTCTGTTGGAGTTCTAGTAAATGCTTTCTCGTTCTTATCAACATTGGAGTTCAAGTTACATGTATCTCGAGCTCCGCACGCTACAGTAAAAAGCCCTTTCTCACGCAATTCAGCTATGTACGTAGTTACGTCTGGAAAAAAAACAGTGGTTAGAAAAAATGAATTCAGACGGCGATGACCTAGTCGATCTTGAAAGTGCTGAAGCCAGCCAACCATTAATGAAACGAAAACAGACCTTGAAAGGAAAGGAGTATCAAACACAATTGTATCAAGATCAAAGGTCGTCTGCGCAAAGGAATTGGCGTAAACAGCTAAACAAAATAGAAAATTGTCTCGCCGATTCAACCAATCCAGCTAAACTGCAAAGCGAAAGAATGTTTTTAGAAGCAAAAATGGACATCGTGATCGCAGCTCAAGAACGGCTCGATGAAGTATTCCTGGAGTATTAGACGACTTCGAAGTGAAACGTGTTGCGCAACAGAAATTTGAGATCTGGGAGCAAGAGCATATTAAATCAAAGAATAACAGAGCTCAAAAAGTTACCGTGTACCTTCAGAGAGAAAATTTTTGGAAATTTTTAATTTTTTTAGATACTGAAAAATAAACTTCCCAGTAAGTTCTTACAAACAAAAAAAGAATGTTCGAAAAAGAGTGAGTATTTGCCGAGAAATTGGGACGTAAGCGATTTCCACCGGAAGTTAAATTTTACTTTGATTGACAGCATGTTATTGTGCCGGTGTAACCACCCGTTGCGATATTTGCGCGAACGGTCTTTCTTTTGTCTTGAATCCTTCACGTTCTCACACTTCGAATATCCCTGTATTTAGTGGAAGAACCTGCGTTTGTTCGAGTACGACACTGACATAAAAGAAGACAAAAGCTTTAAGCTACACTTTAAAGTAGGTAAAGGTCTTAAAATCCTCTAGCGAAGCGAATATTTGGACACGCGCTTGTTAATGTTTCAATAGCACATTTTCACTATTTACGTTATTCCAAAATGGCTGACATTTTAATATTCTTTTGTTGGTATTCAAATTAGCCCTTCTTGCCTCGTTTTTAAGCTCAAAAATCAAAAGAATATTTTATCTTGAACGAGGCAAGAAGGGCTTATTTGAATGCAAACAAAAGAATATTAAAATGGTAGCCATTTTGGAATGAGGTTTATGGCGTCACTTGACTACAACTACCAGAATCCTTCAGGTTTTTTGTTTTTTCATGCTAATTAGAGCTATTGTTCTTTGCTCTCCACTGGGATTACAAAATTTGAATTTGAAAAGGAAAACAAAATGAATTCTGGTAGTTGTAGTCAAATGGCGCCATCATGAAAATGGCCTATTCGCGAGTCCGTGAATCGTGAGCTTCCATTTTTTATTTGCGGGTGGACGTTATCAGATCACTTGTGTTCGGGTGCGTAAAACTTACAAGTATCGGCAAGCGGAAGCAAAACAAAAAAGCAATTGAAAAATAACGCTAAGAATCATGTCCTATGTCTTGATCTTTTCTCACGTCGCCTGTCGCTATAAGATAACTAGTAAAGGGAAAGCCGCCGCTTTTGCTTGTAGCGTTTTCACAAAGACTCACTGTATTACAGTAATTTCCAAAGCGTTAAACGGAGTCAGCTCTTTTTAAACGTTTTCTTTCAAGCGTCAAACAGATACTTGTTTCCTATTTGCAGCATTAACAATTTGGGACGTTCATTCAAGAGCGAACTTTCACCCGAACTTTCGATAAGCAATTTCGAAACTTCGCTATTCTCAACAATATTTCGCTCGAATAGATTTATTCGTCGGCTTTTCGACTGAAAAGCAGCAAGAATTTCGTTTTGACTGAGACAATATATGCGGTTACGGTGGTTCCCCGATAATTCCGTAGCGCTGATAATTTTACCCTCTTCAGCCGCTTCTACTTCAGCCCAACACCTTTGCTTGATGAGGTCGGCTTCAGTCCCCATTTTGTTTTTCCCATAATCATTGCAGATTACAAAATCGACGTGCGCGTACAACAAAGAGGGTCTGGATGGGGGTGTACAAATGTCAGTTGTCAGTTAAATTTTAGGCTATTTGTCAGTTGTCAGTTAAATTTTGGGCTATTTGTCCGTTGTCAGTTAAATTTTGGGCTATTTGTCAGTTGTCAGTTAAATGGCTGTTAATAATTAACTGCAGATTTTAATAATTTTTTGAGGACCCAAATAAACTTAAACGTCATGTCAGACAGATAGGAGCGTACCCTGATAACCAAAAAAGTATTGTAAAAACTTGTTTCTGGTTAATGTTTAATTTTATGTTTACATTTTTGCAACAACAATCGTTTCTTTGGCCTTTATACAAATCATCCCATGGCCAATCTACTAAGAACATACCTTACCAATCCAAGCGGAAATGGGCGCGTATTGGTCGGCCAGACCTTGAAACTGCGACAGTTGAAATTTTCTCCTCAGTGTGTCAGAGATATCGTTGTCTGAAGCTGTATCGTACTCGTCCTCTTGTGGAGGTCGCACAGCACCAACGACCACATCAATGAGACAGTCATTTACAAGTGTGACTTCTGTAACATCATTAGATGGCACCTTAGGACTGACTCATTTTCAACATCTCTGTTGAGTCGTTCTGGATCTTCCGTGATAGAATTGCTCTCTTCGTCTGGCATAAAGTTTACTTTACTGCAATCTGGTGGCTTCGTATACACCGCTGGTTGTAGAGCCCCTGCTTTGTCCTTTGTAGTCTCACCCCTAACTGTTCTTTGTCTTACTGGACGATACTTCTCTACCAATTCTTTCATGGCAGTCTCCGTTTCAGCGCTAATCTCTGCTGACGGAAGCAGTTGCATGAATTTTATACTTTCAAAAGCCATGGTGGTCTTTTGTAAAGTCTCCTTTGTGATGGTTCCAAAGTCTTGGGAATACTGTACAGGGGCACCCAACGACAATTTCCTCTCAGATCCTTTGAAACGTTATTTTAGGCGATCTGGAGTGGCTTTAAAGCTCTATAAGCTCATTTTAGGCAGCGCTATAATATTTTTATCTGTTCGGTCATTCTAGGGGGATCTAGGGGAACTTGAGTCTTTTCGAAATTAGTAAGGCATTTTTGTCCATTTCCCGAAAACCTTAGGTCTTATTTCCTTTCTGAAAATCTTAGCTGACCTTTTTTTTGGTACCCGAATCAACAATTTTATCAATCCGAAAACACTAGGCCTTAAATTTCCCATATCACGAAAGTTCGTGGTGAAAATTCCCTCTAGAAAATTGTAGGGGATTAAGGGCCTTCCGAACAGATAATTTACCGAAACGATCCGTTGGGTGCCCCTGACTGTAAGGCGGTGAACGTCTCATGTTCAAAAGGGAGACGGCGTCAATGTTCTCCACAACTGTTGTGAGTAACGTGCACAACTCAACCTCTTCAAGGTATTCCTTGTTAGTCGCAGCTATGCTGTCATGCAGCCGGCGCATTCCTTGTTTCAGAAGCGTTAACTAGTTCGCTGCCTGTTTCCTCCAGCAAGCTTGGCAGCTCCATTTTCCACTGACCATCTGTGATTATCGCAAAATTTTCGCTTCTTCCTCCCTGCTTCGGTGCCATGCGGTAAAGTTTTAAATCAAACTCTCCAAGGCCGATTTTTATTGCTAGTTCTCTCAGCCCAAGAAATGACAACGGTCCTTCTTTAGAGACTAAACTGTCTCTAGCTCATCGCAATTGATTGGAATACGGCTTCGGTGTCGTTCGAATGCCGTATCCGGATCAACGCGGCAAAAGCTAGCAATCGCCTTTATTACGCCGGAACGAGCGGACATGGTATAGACTCGATATATTGCTAGAGCGCGTTCCACGTAAATTTGGGTCATGTTAGAAAAAAACTATTAACTAATATGAATTGTTAGTATAAAATATGACGCCCTACTCTACTGCTGTTTATTGTACACGTTTGTTTGGTGATTTGGTAAAAAATATATCAATTATTAGCCGAAAAAAGTAGCAGCAAGTCTTTCGTCAGTTGTCAGTACCAGCGAGTATAAATGTCAGTTGTCGGTTAAATTTTATGCTATTTGTCAGTTGTCAGTTAAAAATTTTGGCTATTTGTCAGTTGTCAGTTAACCCCATCTAGACCCTCAACAAACACTGGAGATATCCAACAAAATGGTGAAGGAGTTGATTACTCTTAAGCTAAAATTGGGTCAGTGAAGCTGGGGATTGAGTAATTTCAATATGCTTAGTTGCTTGGAGTTGCTGATAAAACTGATGTGTTTGGAGAGATTAAAGGACAGAAATTTTGTTTTCCTCTTATTTTTTAGACATTGGTTTTGAGATTCTTGATAAATTTGTTGTTGGCTATGCCTTGGTGAGTTCAACTTTAATGACATTGACTTGATGTGTTTTGTTCATATTTAAAAAGTGAAATTTAATGTCTTCAGAGTTAAATATTTTTTATTGTTTTCATCGTCATAATTTAATTTATATTTTATCTATTTTGAGGATTATAATGAATATTTCAATAAGTGTTGAACCTTTTCGCAAAGAATGTTGGCCATTGGCCTTTGCCAATAATATTCATCCCTTGGATGTTTAGGCAAATTCAAGTTCGTCTATCTGTTCTGCACCCCTGCCCTCACCACTCCCCTCCCCACCCTTGAGATATGCCAGTCATGTAACATACATACCACAGTAACTTGAAAGCTGCCTTTCAGTTCATGCTTACCCCCCACCCCCTCCACCCCTCACTTTTCACCTCACGCCATCCCTAAGTACATGTACACCTGCCATGCAAAACTTGAATACATGTATGACAGTAACTTACTTGCAGGCTGTCATTGAGCTTCTACCCTACCCCCACCCTTCATCCCCCACCCCACACTCCACCCATCACTCTTCACCTAACCTCACCCCTGAAGTACACCTGCCATGCAAAACTTGAATGCATGACCGTAACTAGAACACTGTCTTGGAGCTTCTAGCAATTGTATAGTTAAGCTACATTAGGTAATTTTTTAAAAAAGTGAGTTGACATAATACCGGTAAATTATTACAAATTAGTTTAAAGAAAATGAGAATCACGTTTTAGATGACTTTGTCCTTGGTGCTATTTTCCGAGCTGCTTAAAATCATTTTGAAAGACATTTTACCTCGGCACCGTCGATTGTCCTGGTTCCTCAATTTCCCTAATGTTTGTGTGGTATGCATGAAGTGATAATACTAAAACCACAAACAGTAAGGTACTGGCCTGATTTAACTTAATTTTAATACAAGTTTTTGGTTATTTTCTCAACAGCATATTTGTGTTATTAACGAGAATGGGAAAAAGAAAGACTTTTTCAACACAAAGGTCTCCATCAACATTTCCTTTTAACGCAAATAACATAAATACAAATAGTTTATCTTTTCGTTTACTTTATTTTCCTCAATCCGTATCTGATACAAACAGACAGTGAGTATGCTTACCCTTTTGCAGACGTAAACTGAACCAATCAAAATGCAAAGCAAGTACATGTAGCGCGGGAAAACACGCACGAATAAGACACGATTGGTTTGGGGCTTGCTTCTCATTGGTTGAGAGAGTGGCACGAGTTTTGCTAACCGATCACAGAGCGCAGCAAACAGCGAAAGGAACCAATCAGAAGTTGAAGCAAATACATGTAGCCGGCACCATGTAGCGCGAGCGGCACCAAGCGCGGGAAAACACGCACGAACAAGTCACGATTGGTTTTGATTTTGCTTCTCATTGGTTGAGAAAGTGGCGCGAGTTTGGCGAACCAATCATAGAGCGCAGCTAAGGAAAACCTTCATTATTGTGATAGTAATAAAGTGCCAACAGTTTATAAACTCATATGCAGCAAATGTTACCCAAAAGTCACACTGTAGCTAAAGTTTCGGTATTCAATTAAATACAGTAGATGATAAACTACTTTGAGGCAAATGGGCTCTGTCCTTCTACAGCCGAAATGTTATTAGAAACCATGAAAGAGCCTGTTTACAGTTTAGGCTTGAGTTGTTCAACCCTCTCTTCAAAATTGCCATGTCCTTCCTGTATGTGCCGCTGAAACGTGCACAAAACAGCTATGAAGTGTTTTAAGATGGGTGTATCACAGGTAACAGCCTCGTCTTCAAAGCCCTTGACGTACTCGTGGTGGCCTGCGTTGTTTTTGTTGTAATCCATGAAAGGAAGCTCAAACCTAATCTCCTCTTCCTTAAAACATTTGCGCACGGCTTAATTCTCCAGCACACGGCTTGTAGCAGTCCTCCTCTATGAGTAGACAATAGAATAGAACAGTAAACTATCGGTGCTAGTGCTAATTGAGTATTTTAGAGGGATGCCAATTCTTGTTATCAGTCCAATACTAGAATGACTGCATCAGTTATGGCAAAGACCAACCCGAGGTGACTTTTAAGGTGGCTAGCATTGGTTTCCAACATTTATACTTTAACGGATCAATACTGTCACTCTTTATCCGTTGATACAACAGTAATGGAATGAAACAAATGCCTAATCGTTGGTGAACAAGTTATGGTCGTTTTCTCGACATAATAGGTCACCCTGATAGCAACAGTATAACCAGTTAAAGACACCCCTAACTCTAGCTTTAAGTGGTTGTAACTCAAGAACGAGCTCGGTGACTCTCATTTTTATTATGAAACTGTGATCAGCATGTTAAGAACAACAATTTAAGGTGTTAGGAGCTTTGATTTTAATTAAGGGTTTAACGCTTTAGTTCTTTCTCGCTTCCTTACTAAAACTTACAGCATATCCAGTTTTCCTCCATAATTAGTTCATCCTGTGACCAGCCCCCAAAATTGCTGGTATACAACATCTTTGATATCTGGTATAGCGCAAACCTGAATTTAAACTGTTAACAGGCTCTTTAAACTGAAAGAGCTGTTTGAATCTTGGGGAGAGCCATGGGACATTTCATTTTACGGGCGTCATGTTAGCGATTGAACAAAATTCACCAACTGATATACGTCAAGTTCTCTTTCTCCATTAATTTATTCCTATGAAAGAAAATGAAAATGGTGAAATGAGAAAAGTAAAAACAGCCATGCTTGATGGGGGCTCGAGCCCATGACTGGATCTGATCCTAAAGGTAGTGGTTTGGGCGTGGTGTACGTTGTTGCGTTGGCTGTGGACAAAGACCCCTTTACCGAGGATTATAAATGCCAGTCCAGGTGACGAAATGCTGTTGGGTGACACTCAGTGCAATAGCATCGCATTCATCTAGTAGGGTAGGAAATATGAAAGCTGCATTGAAGATCGTCGACTGAGTTAACATGAGCTTTCATTCAGAAATTAACAAACCCAACTACCCACCCACTCACCACCCTCGAAGATCATGATCTTGCTAGAAACCTCGATCATGGCAAGCAAAGCGATATTATACTGCTGGACTTTGCTAAAACTTTTGATACCGTCCCAAACCAACGCCTTCTGCTCAAGTTACGCCATTAAGGCGTACAAGGTTCAATCAACAAGTGGATTCAAGCTGTTTTAGTGGAAGGAGTTAAATCAGCACCTGTAACAGTCATGTCTGGCTTTCCACAGGGCACTGCACTTGGCCCCTTAATGTTCCTTATCTACATTAACAATATTGGTGTAAATATAAAGTCCCGCATTCGTCTCTTTGCCGATGATACACTCTTATATGCAACCGTGAGCAGCATGGATGACGCCAATACCCTACATCAAGACCTTGATAGCTTAGTCGCCTGGACCAATCTCTGGCAAATGTCCCTTAATCGTGACAAATGCAAGATCTTGAATGTTTATCGATCAAAAAATCCAATCATCCATCGGTACCCATTGAATGGGGTTCCTTTGGAATCTGTATCTCACCATCCTTACTTGGGCGTTGAATTGTCTACCAATTTGAATTGGAGCTTTCATATAGAGAATATTGTAGGGAAGGCTAACCAGTCCCTTGGTTTCATCAGACGTAATCTTTATTCCTGTCCAGAAAGTGTTAAAAGTCAGGCCTATCTCACCCTCGTTAATCCTTGTCTGGAATACGCCTGTAGCGTGTGGGACCCACATACTCAAAAACACTGTCAAGATATCGAAGGAGTCGCCAGCTTTGTGAAAAACTGCTATGTGCGGGAACCCGGTACCGTCACAAACCTTCTGAACGATCTGAACTGGCATTCATTAGAACAGAGACGCAAAATTGCGCGACTTACTACTATGCACAAAATAGTGAACAATAAAATTGCGGTCAATATCCCGGGGTACATTGCGCACCCCATGCGTGTTACACGCTCCTATCAGCAGTAAATTTATTAACATTGGCAGTAACAGTAACACATACAAGTACAACTTCTTTACCAGAACCTTAAAAGAATGGAACATTCTACCTTCTTTTTTATTAGATCAGCCATCTGAGGACGATTTCAAATCTGCTATGACGAACTATTTTAGTCTCTCCCACTGATTTTGTATATTTTATTATTATTTATTTATTTATTTCTTGTTGTAACATAATAGCACCGCTTTTTTTTTTTCGTCGTATTTTTAATCTTTCACATGCACATTCACAGTGAGGGGAAACCTTTGTGAATTATAATACATCAATAATAAATAAATAAATAAATAAATAAAGAAAGAAATTAATTAATTAATTAATTAAACGAAGAAAACCTACCGACTGTGTTACAAGCAAGCTGTAACTATCTTTGTACTAGGTAATGTGTAAATATAAATTAATTTTCTAGATTCGGTGCCATTTTTGCAATTGATATTTGTAAGTTGCGGTAATATATTTTTTTGTCTCATCTGTGGATTTTTATTTTTTAGGATTCTAAAACTTAAGGAAACTTTATTTTATGGTAAAGTCCCCCAAAGGAGGGGCTGTGGCCACAAAAGAAATCTCCTGGGGGTCCTCCTGGGGTGCCTGTCTCTTGTCAACTCCAAGCCTCTTACATGATGAACGTACTTCAAAAGGATCTGGGAACTAATTTCTAAATTTCAATATGGCGCAGGTTGGAATCCCTGACAGAGTATTTGGTCGATTTGTTCGTCCGTTACAGCGGCTAGTTTTTAATTACTGTAAACGCGGAGGAAGCAGCAGAGGAATAAGGTAATGCATTAACTGTTGAAAAGGCTTTTGTCTTTTCGAGAACCTCTTTTGACCGGCATCACCTCGTGTGTTTCTCTCAGGGAATACATTGACAAGGAAATCGTGGAATTTGCAAAGATCAATCCTGAAGCTACAATTTACGTCAGAGAACGAAATGGTAAACATCCCAGGATCGTTGCAAATTTCCGTAAGTTACTTAAGCTTAATGGATGTCTAATTAAGCTTAAATATTGTCTTCAAGTGGTGTTAAAAATGACCTTACTCTCTTACACCTATTGAAGGGATTAGGAGAATTTTCTGTGATCACTCATTTTGCATATTAACCCCTTGATTGTGCTTTTTTCTGCACAAATAAAAAAAATCACTTTATTTAGGTGTCAATGTATTTACAGCAGAACACTTATTGCGGACACTTTCCAGATCGAATTGGTATTTAGAAATGTTGGTTTTTGAGGAGAGGGGAAAAACAGAGTACCCAGAGAAAAACCTCTCAGAGCAAGGACGAGAACCAACAACAAACTTAACCCACATATGACACTGAGTCTGCAAATTGAACCCGGGTCTCATTAGTGGGAGGCGAGTGCTCTCACCACTACACCATCCCTCCTCCCCCTTGTGTAGTACAGGTGTCTCACCCTTGTGGTCTGCTGAGTACACTTGATTGTAAAAACGTTGTCACTTAAAAGGTATGGACCGTGAAGGATAAGATGCAACAGCTTTCTAGGAAGTGTTTGACCTATCAGCTTTTATCTTCATGTTGTTAGAAAATAAAAGTATGCGCAGTTTTTAGGGCTTAAAATTCACATATTTCTTGCAGACAAAGAAAAGGACACAAAATATGCACATGCCAATTAAATTATCCTGTAATCTCCAGGTTGCATTGTTTACAATAATTATTGAAAGTTTGCACAGGACAATTTTTTTCAACTGAGTGTATACACAACAAAAATGCATATGAAATCAAGTGTGGTTGTGTATTGTACTTATCTTAGTCATGCTGATCACTTGGTGTTGAATAAAAACCACTATGGCTGATTGAGGCCGCTTGACTTTTGCTTATGCCATACCAAGAGGTGAAGATATGGAATGAAATACTTGAAATACATAAATTTAAGCTGGGGATGAAAGAATGCTGCTTAAAGGGGAAGTATTACGCAAATTTGCTGTCATTTCAAAACCCAAAAATGTTTGTCTGTCAGCAGAAACAAAGAAATAATATTTATTGTCAAGTTTGTTATAATAATTTTTATCGCCCCAGTGCAATAAAACTGTCGATTAGTGCCTCTGGCCAGAGACAGAGTAGGCTGGTATGGATTGAAACTTGAAAAATGTTAGGCTAATTTTTTTCAAGTTCTCTCATTTTTGTTTCCAAAATGCACTAGAACGGATTATTATTATTATTATTATTATTATTATTATTATTATTATTATTATTATTATTATTATTATTTTTATAATTATTAAAACCCCATGATACTTCCCCTTTAAGATGCAGACATTACTGCAATGGCTTGCAGTTCAAGTATATCACTTCCAAATTTTTTTGCATTTATCTACTTTTGTGTTTTAGTGAATGGAAACAGTAAAATAGTGGAAGTGAAGAACAAAACTCCAGATGAGATTGAAGAATGGGTTGTAAGATTTAGGCATGAATCAGGAGTAAAAGTACAAAAGATAAGACAATTTTGGCACACGGAGAATCCTTCCATACAAGGAACATGGACACCATTCCTAAACAAACCACCATCACTGAGACGGTCAACTGTCAATGGAGCTATGGCACAGAGACAATCAAGCAGTTGACTCTGTGTGAATGTAGTCTACATTACAGACATTGGCAAGAAATTACCAAGTTTGCTCTTGTTCAACAAGGTGATAGTGGCACCTTTTTTTGTCCCCTACTTGGAACTCTTTTCCACTTATTACCTTGTAAAAAGCTAATGTTTTGAGAGGGTTGTTCAAGTTGGTGAAGATGGTGGTAGCAAAAACTGTAAAGTGGGCAGCTTATGCAGTCAAATGGGCCATTTCCAAGTTGCTAAGGACAAAACTTTTCATATAAAAATTAGTTTTGTTTCAATGTGAATGTAAAATAATTTCTAATAAAAACAATGTATGAAGCGTCACTTTCTTAATGAGGTTCAAAGCAACTCGACAATGACCTACCAGTATTTGTATAAAGCTGTACCTTTAAAGAAACCACAGTGTCAACATGCATTTGGTTATTTGTTGAGTCATGAAGAAAGTCTTTATGTAGTGATCATTTTCTTTATTCTCCTGAGCCGTATGCTTGATCATTATTAAGATGAAGTTGTAAATGGTTTGAACCCAGGAGTCATGTCATAAGTACATAAATGGTTTACTAACTTAGAACAAACGCCACTCAACTGTTGCCTACAACTACCTGCACCATACAAACGACTTATTGACAACAACAACGAAACAAACAAACAATAGACATTTTACTAACAATAGACCCACGGACGTTTTGACTAACAAAAGACGGATCGAAACGCACCAATCACTTTTTACAGTCTTCACAGCCAATAACATCACAGCTTACTGACAAACGACCAATAACATCTGGACTTCGTTGACCAATCAGGTTAACAACCAGCGACGTATATACCACCTACTGACGTTCCACAATTCACTTGACTCTGAAGATGACTTCCGCTCAGGTTGTTGAAACGTCAGTCAAAGTCACCACAAACAGTCCTTCTCAGGACTGCTTTCACCCGGATGATCATAATTTACGTACTTATTATTAAGATGTTTAGAAAGGTTTTAACACCCCTGCCAGACTAATCCCTCTAAATATGTCCCTGCAAGGGCAAGTAATTAATGGTAAGGTACCATATAGTCACCCACATAACCCTAACCCTAACCCTCCATATAGTCACCCTCTCCTTACCATGAATTATATGCCTGCAAGAAATAAACTCCCTCTGGCTTTTAAAGGGTGGAGGGGTGAATTTGCTTGAACATCTGAATAAAATGTAAAATATAAGAAACAATTGAATTTTTTTGTGTTATTTCTTTCGGCATATTATGTTCCATCAGTGATTGCGTGAACCTAAGTGTATATGACAAAAAAAATTATTTATTTCCTCAAATCTTCATGTTGTTCTCATAAGAAAGTAGAAAAATAGATTTTTCTTCCCCCTGCTTTTGAGGCACATAAAAGCATCAAATTTCACTTCCGGTTGGGTACGATGGGAGACTGGGGATAATAGGGCTGTGATGTCAATACAGGAACACTTAGTATGTCTCGTATTCAAATGACGAAAACAGACACACAGTGTTGATCAGTCTCTGTTGACTGTCTGTGTTTTACCGTTTGAATACATGACATAATTAACTTTAAAAAATCTTGAAACCTTTTTTTGCTAAATAATACTGAAATAATTTAGTAAACTCAGACTCACCAATAACTTATCAGCTTTGCGCTCTTGAAGTGAAAACCTTATTAAAGTGCCCATAACGGAATTTTTTTTATTTTCTCATCTGAATCTTTACATCACGCAAAGAACTTCCGCGAAAACATTTTTCGATTTGCATGAAACGCGAATTTTTTATGAATTTTACCAATCTTTAAAATCTTATTTTATTGCGGTCCACCCGCCCCGCTGATGAGAATGCCGACAGGCTCACAATAGGGCCACGTGACATAGTCTGTGACGTACATTCAGGAACTCTCGAGTCCATGCACTCACTTGACCTTCAGTAAAGTACATTCGCGGCAGAAAGAAAATCGTCAGATTCACTGGTAGGAAAGAAAAAATTAGCTCCAAATAAGTATATCCCATGGCAGAAAACTTATCTGACACGGAAAGTGAGCAAACCGCTGAAGAAAGCAGCTAGGACGAATTTGAAAGCGTCGAAGTCGAGCTGAGGCGATAGATGGCGTCCACGAAACAAGTAATACGTGTGAAGATGATGATACACTCGAACCGTACGCGGACGAGCCGATAGCAGACGAAGAATGGCTAAAAAGATATCGCAAGGAACAAGAGGAGAAGCGACGACTCGAGGAAGATTTAACGAAACGCTTGGAGAGTAGAGTGCGTGTTAGTGGATGGTAAAGTTCTCACCTTGCATTTTGAGTACGCGCTCTTCATTATCATCTGTCAAAACTCTGGCCAAGTACTCACATACATTCGAACGAATTATTTTCCATGTAGGTGTACTTGTGGTAACTGTAGCCGTGATCTGCTAGCAAATATCAGCGAGTGCTACTGCTGCAAGGAACTCGAAGGCAATTGGGAAGCGCTGACTAGCGACATTGTTCTCGCGGAACTACAGGAAGGACACTTGTTGAACCGTGATAATAATAGCTTGTCTCGTTGCTGCTCGTTCTCTGAAAATTTAATTGTAGGATGGAAGTTGTTAGCTTGTTCAATGAACAGGTTAATTTCCTTTTTGTCACTGTCCCACAGTGAGAAAATGTCATCAATAAAACGTTTCCATTCTATTGGTTTTGTTTTGATTTGACTTATCACTTTTGTTTCAATATCGGCCATATGTTTGCAAACGCAACGGCCATTTTTGTACCCATTGCAGTTCCATGGGTCTGAAGATAACAGTTTCTAACAAATTGGAATGAATTTTCCTGAAGAATAAGTTTAACTATTTCTTTGAGGTAGTGTGACAGTATAGGAGGTTTATTGCTGTGGAATGCCTCGTATGCTTTGCATACTGATGTAATTCCCTCCTCCTGTGGTATATTTGTGTACAAGCTTGTTGCATCCATTGATATCTATATAGCATCTTGAGAGACCTTGGTCTTTCCTATAAAGTTTACGAAATCCATTGTATCTTTTAGGCGCATACGTCTTGCGAAATGTTCGAAGTCTAACAAGAGTTGGCGTCTGATGTAAATATATATTCGCGTCTGTCACCGGTGTCGGGACAAATTTGAGCCCTTTAGAAATATCAAACGTCGCTAAGTTGTTGGTTTGAAAAATTCTTTATGAATCATATTTTCTCGTGCTTTTCTCCTTGTGTCTCAATCCGTTTTTTAGCCAATATTTTTCTGCGCTCTTTGCGCTTGTTATTTGTTTTGTGCCCTTCTTCTATTTTGAGCCCCCGTTGTGGTGGTTAGGTTTTCAGAGACTGAACGCTGTTATACTTTTCAACATTTTTATTGTTTGCAGAATTCTGCAACACATGTGTGTACAATATTTGTTTGAGCTCGTTGAATTCTTGCTGCAGTTTATCTACCTTATCTACATCGTGGTTTACAATGTTTTCTGTGTTCGCCGAGGGCGACTGTTCTCGCATCGATCTATTTACATCAGTGGTAGCATTTGTGCTAGTATTTTTTGAGAGCTTGGTCTCAACGAAACTTCGCGG
>NW_028145462.1:902500-957500 GCF_977016875.1 Pavona decussata
GTACAGAGCCCACCGTCTGGGTACACAGTCTTGTGGTTGCCAAGAAGAAGAATAACAAGCTCAGAGTGTGCATGAATCCTAGCGACCTCAATCGTGCCGTCAGGCGGGAACACTTTCCCATGCAGACCGTGGAAGATGTGATTAGCAGGATGCCCATTGCAAAAGTGTTCAGTGTCCTTGATGCTAACCATGGCTTTTGGCAGGTTAAACTAGCCAAGGACAGTAGCAAGCTAGCTACCTTTAACACCCCATTTGGCCGGTATAGTTACACACGTTTGCCCTTTGGGATAGCATCGGCCCCAGAGGTGTTCCAGAATGTTATGTCCCATTTGTTTCAGGACATTGACGGTGTTGAGGCAATTGTGGATGACCTTGTTGTGTGGGGGAAGATGTGGAGCAGCATGATGAGAGGCTTAGACAGGTGTTGGACCGCTGTCGTGAGCGTAACCTCAAGCTTAACAGGGAGAAATGCCATTTTCGAGTATCCGAAGTTCATTATGTGGGCCACGTGTTGAGTGCAGATGGTGTCAAACCAGACCCTAAGAAAGTTGAAGCAATCCTAGCTATGCCAACCCCAGCCAATCGAGAAGGCTTACAGAGGTTCCTGGGTGTGGTCACCTATTTATCTAAGTACATCCCAAACATGTCTCAGAAGAGCGCTCCACTCCGCCAGCTACTCCAGAAAGGTGTTGAATGGTCCTGGGGACAAGTAGAAGATGACGCATTTACAAGCCTGAAAACTGCAATCTCGTCAGCTCCAGTCCTTAAGTTCTTTGACCCGAAAGAACCAGTGACCTTGTCTGTTGATGCAAGCTCAAAAGGTGTTGGTGCAGTCCTTCTGCAAAATGACCGCCCAGTTGCGTACGCATCCAAAGCCTTGACTCCAAGCCAGGAAAATTATGCGCAGATGGAAAAAGAAATGCTGGCCATTGTCTTTGGCTGTGAACGCTTTCATGATTATTTGTATGGGCAACGAGAGATTACAGTTGAAAGTGATCACAAACCGTTGGAAGCAATCCTGAAGAAGCCCATTCATCAAGCACCCCTCCGTCTTCAAAGGATGATGCTCAGGATCAAGCCTTATGCAGTTAATGTTAAGTACCTACCTGGCAGCCAACTGATTTTAGCTGATACGCTCTCCAGAGCATACCTACCCAGCAAAGCTACAGACCAACCTGATGAGTTTGAAATTCATGTCCTGGACTCTGGACAGATGTCTGAGATGATGTTTTACAAGTTGAGGGACGAGACTAAGAGTGACCCTGAACTTCAACAGTTGCAGAAAGTTGTCATGAGTGGTTGGCCGCAGACCAAGCTAGAGACACCAGTTGAGACAAGACCTTACTGGAACTACAGAGATGAAATAAGCTGCTATGAGGGTTTAATGTTCAAGGGTGATCGCATAATTGTTCCCCACAGCCTGCTACCCGAAATCCTACAACGCATACACGCCGCTCACTTGGGAATAGAGAAGTGCAAAGCGCGAGCCAGAGGAGCAGTGTTTTGGCCAGGTATCAATGGTACAATGGACGAGTTGGTATCCAAGTGCAGTACCTGTCAGCAACACCAGCGAAACAACCAGAGAGAGCCTTTGATTCCTCAAGAGGTCCCTGAGAGACCCTGGGCGACAGTTGCAGCAGACATTTTCTACTATAACGGGAGAGACTACCTGCTTGTAGTTGACTATTTCTCAAAGTATCCTGAAGTAGCTCGCCTTTCCAGTAAGAATAGTGAAGCAGTTATCCTGGCAATGAAAGATATGTTTGCGCGTCATGGAATCCCTGAGAGGCTAATCGCAGACAACATGCCTTTCCACAGTGCGAATTTTAAGGACTTTGCCAGCAAGTGGGAGATAGAAGTGGTAACCTCAAGTCCACACTACCCAAAGTCTAATGGTCTCGTGGAAAGAAACGTGCAGACCGTTAAGCAGTTACTAGGGAAAGCTGATGAGTCCAAACAGGATGCATTCCTCGCGTTATTAGAGTTCCGTAATTCCCCTATCAGCGGAATGGATAAATGCCCAGCAGAACTACTTATGAGTAGAAAGCTTAGAACACGACTGCCAACTTCCAAGAGCCTCCTTGAACCGCAGCCTAGGTCTACTTCTCAGATTCGTCACAATCTGTTGACACGTCAACAACGTCAGAAAGCGTTCTATGACCGTGGCACTCGGCCACTTTCCAAACTATACGAAGGCGAACCTGTGCGAATGAAGCGGGGACCGGATTGGACACCTGCGGTGGTCGTCCAACAACACCAGACTCCTCGTTCGTACATTGTGGTGACCCCAGATGGAACGCAGATGCGTCGAAACCGCTTCCATCTTCAGCCGACCAAGGAAGAGGCATCGCCAGCCCCAAGCCCAGCATGGGAAGCAGTAGCCAGTGATGAGTCAAATCCTAGTATGCAACCAAACACTGATGCTGGTATCGAAACGCCAGAGATGGAATCACAGCCTGATATCCCGCAAACGAATCAACCCGTCAGAAGAAGTCTACGGGTCCGAAGACCACCACAGCGTCTTATTGAAACTGTATAGTGATACCGTCAAACTGACTACAAGTTTAAACTAAAAGAACCTTTGGGTGATTTTGTAGTTACACGCCCAAAACCTTTGGACTGTTTGAACCTTGTTTAATTGTTAGAACCTCGTTTATTTTCGAACTGTCTTAGAAGAGGAGATGTCACGTTAGGATGTTATGCGTGACGCGTGACACGCATGCTCATTAGAACTTTATACATTGAACTTTGGAATAGCTCGCTCGCTCGTGGCTTTTCGACTCGAGTCTTATGACATTGCTAATGTCTTATTAACAGGGATAATAGTTGCATGTGGAGCTGTCAATCTAGTCCTGGGAAACGTTTTCACTACTCATACTTGTAAGCAGATAAAAATCAACTATAATTTTAACAATACTTCAAATTACTTAGTAAGGAAAATAATTTATCAGTTTCCATGAAAATAGTTTGTCAAAAATATAATCATTTATCAGGATCAAGATAGCTTAAAGAAAAAGAGCTTTAAAAAATGAGAAATTCTGGCATCCTTTGCCATATAACAGGTAAAAAACAAGGGCAGCTAATTAAAAGTTGTGCTCCTTGATTAGTTATTTTCAAGGCTCCTCGATGAGTTTAAAATAACAGCAGCATTACTGCATAGCAGCAAAATAACTAACCTTTTTTATAAAAACCCTTTGAACATCTACAACAATAGGCCTTATCACGGTTTTCGCGGGAAAAAAATACAAATGTATTGAAAGTTCAAAACACGACTGGACGCTTTCTGGTACAGGTACATCCCCCAATTTTTTTTCTTAAAATCCTTTTCCTAGTGCCAAAAGTTTCCAATTCATGAATTTTTCAGAAGCGATGTTTTACTAAAATTATTTGACATCGGATTTCCATACAAACACTGTTATTTCAAGCGTGTTTAGCTACTCGTCAAAATGGCGTCGAAAACCGTGATAAGGCCTATTAAGGCCAGGCAAACTTTATAAAATAAAAAGGTTCAAACTATAAACCTTAATTGCCATCTGACAATTCTAATAAGATTAATAACTGGATTACACTGAGTGTGAAGATCAGGGGCGGATTTAAGGGGGGAGGGGGGGCTGAGGGGACCGCAGCCCCCCCTTTCAGTTTGTCGGAGATTTTGTTTTTGGTCAAAATATACAATAATTTTATCATTTTGTAAGCAGTCTGTTGGAGCTTTTGATTTTTTTAGCTAAAGCATGGTTTTTCGCTAATAGTATGACCAAAATTGTGCGAAAAAGCTTTCAACGTTACAGGCGTTAATATTATCCTTTTGAAATGACGAAGAAGACTGGATGCGAATTACTTGTCTACAGTCAATCTATTTTACAGAGACTGTAACAACGTAAAATCATAATGTCTACATATATAATTATATACATTTTGGTTAGGTACAATGAGAATAAGATTGTGACACGTACGTGCTTATGTGTAAAATGTTAAGTGTCCTTGTAAAGTAATGCGATAGCCTTCAATTATAGTGCAATTGCATTCAGTCCATCATGTTTGATTAGCTCCCAAATTACGGTTAGATATCATTTCTTCATTCGTTTCCTCCAAGGCTGTTGTGACCGGCTTTTGAGCCGAAGAGCCACAAACAATGCATCATTATAACCACAACTTATAATTTTATTCAGTATGGAATCCTGATATTTTACTTTCCAG
Source organism: Pavona decussata (assembly GCF_977016875.1). NCBI lineage: Eukaryota > Metazoa > Cnidaria > Anthozoa > Scleractinia > Agariciidae > Pavona > Pavona decussata. The sequence goes on from NW_028145462.1 coordinate 906,698, forward strand.
ACTGCACCAGATTGCATGTAAGAGTACCCAAATTTTCAAAATTTTCTGGGGGGGGGGGGGGGGGGGGGCATGCCCCCAGACCCCCCTAAAAAGTAGCGCCTAAGGCACTACTGAGGCGCGCTAATGCACGCTGAATAGTATTCTTGTTCGGCCCCCACTTTCAAAAATGCTAGATCCGCCCCTGAAGATCACTCGGGGAGCATTCTTTTGGGACTCTTCCATAATAGGAATACAAGGAGTAGATAGGAATAGGAAGAATTTCATTCTTTGCAGAAATAAACTCTGTGTATTCCTTTATTCCTGAACCACAATAAGAATAACCAGAATTGTTCTAAAAGAATACACCCTCAATTTTCCTACACTCTTAATGCCATTTTAAAACTTGTATATTTTCGTAAGTTTTCTTCGTCACAAATGATATTGAATTATACGTTACAAGCTCTAACAAAAAAAAAAACAAAAGTTAAAACGTCAGTAAACGACTACAGTCAGACCTCTATTAAGCGGCCACCCTGGGGACTTTAAAAACTGGCCGCTTAATAGAGGTTGGCCGTTGAATAGAGGTATCGAATACAGCACTTCACTGACAAAAAAATAATTCGGGACTTTGGAATATGGCTGCTTAATCGAGGGCGGCCGCTTAATAGGTGGCCGCTTAATGGAGGTCCGACTGTAGTTACTGTTACAGTCGAAAGATGAAGCAGTAATGGGTGTCTTCATAGCCACTTGATAATCCTAAATTGTCCCGAAGAAAAATGAGTTAATTGTTGTTCCTGCGTTTTAGTTTTTACTAAAAACATGTTGATTTGTGTTTCAGAATTGAATCACTAACTCTAGAGAACATTAACCTTGCCATTACGGTCATCTGTAATAGCCACAGCAATGTGACCATCCATGCTCACTGTAATCCCGGCTATATCAAAATTTTCTTCAGTTACTACTATTCTCCTCACGAACTCACCATCTTTTGTGTATATTGCCACACAGAGCTGGTCTCTTCCTCGTTCCCATCCAGCGACGACAACAAATTCACCAGATGGATGACATGCAATGCGCCAGTACTCATCTTCTTTCTTGTTAATGTTGAATTTACGCTGCTGTTTGCCATCTTCGGTGAATATGAACACACAGGAACCATCCAGTGTCATGATCTGGCCATCAGGACCAGCAATGACATCATATGCAACCTTCAGTATCCCCTCTCCAAAGCTGCGTACATATCTCCCCTCATGCTCGTACACATGCACAGTCCCATCTGTCAGTACCAGCACTTTGTTATTGGTGAATGCCAGTCTGCCCCAGTCCCCGCCCCTCACAGGAAACTTGTGTAGTAGGTCAGCGGTATGACTGAATACTTGAACTTCCCACTCAGCCCCATGCCTCCACGGCCTAACCAGTACATAGATGTTGCTATTGTTCACATCAGTGGCGACATCAGAAACATCTAAGACCATCTCAGTGTCATTACGTTCGGGGTAAAATTGGAGAACAAACTTTCCGCTGCTGTCAAACACTTTCACTCTTTCATCCGAATCGTCTGCTATAATAAACTGTCCATCTGCGTTTGAAGCGATACCCATAGGATACTTCAGCTTGTGCTCCTCTTCACCCTCCTGACCAAATGACCATGGTGTGACACAGCAGTGCTCCATACCTTGTTTCTGCAACACTTGAGAGACTCTTCCATCACTGAGTGGATCCACTTTCTCTTCCCCGGTATCAACACAAGGCCAGTTGTTTGCGGACAGCTGGTTGTTGCCAAAACTGACCATCAGAACAACATCGTAAATGGTGCGATTCACATGACAATTGGCGGAAATAATCGCCCCTCGTTCTTCTTTACTAAACCAAGCCCAGAAGCCTCCTTTAAGCTCGACAGTAAAACATTCCTTAACAGCTGACAGACTGTGTAGCTCTTCAATGCACACTCTACACGCTGGTAAAGCGATCTCGGGATTGTCTACTGTCTCCAATATTGTCGACATTACTCGATATTGCATGGCCAGTACGCGATCAGACAATTCCAAAGCTTCATTAGCGAATGCTTCTGTCGCTTTTCTGCGGGCATCTTTGAATCTGTCTTTTGCATTGGCAAGCGTCCTGGTAGCTGACTCATCCAGGTCAGTAAGCTCCAGTTTTCTTATTCCTTTTGCCAGAGAAACTGCTTCAGCACTAGCTGTTCCAGCTGCTGCTTCTTCCTTTATCGTGCCGTGCTCCCTTCTGCGCCTTGCTTTACCAAACACTTCATACAGCAACTCGATTCCTTCTTTAAAGAAGCTGATACTTGCTAACAAATCTTTTCTTGCCAAGCCCTTCAACTGCGACTTGATATCGTCGATTTCACGCACGATCAAGCCACGGAATTTCTGATCTGTTACGTCGCCATCCTTCAACTTTTCTGCTGCTTTATCCCTTCCTTTATTCACGAGCAAGCCGATGGTGGCTTTAAACACAGCTGTTATTATTGAGGACATCACAGCTAAAGAGAAAGCCTAACAATGCTAACAGTTTTATTCTGTAAGCTAACAGAGCTTGTTGATTAGTGTTGTGGCGTTGCTAACTAGACAGGAAACATTTTCACATATTTCCGCCTGCAAATTAGATTTTGAAACAAAGAAATATAAAGAGTTCATAGTTCAGTGCCTCACAAAAGACTTTAAAGCGGGGTTCTTTCACCTGACGCAATGTCTAGAAATATCTATTTTCAACGAATCAAATGAGAAAGGAAACGATGTGTCAAGTGCGTCAAAGGGTTTAATTATTGCCGCTTTTACCCTCAAGCTGTGTCCATACCGTATTGCACTGTTAAAGCTTTTCTTTTGAATATGCTACCTGTTAACAAGTCATGACGGGTGTTACCCTTCGGTGATCGCGACTTGATATGATCGTTCAATTCAATCGTTTTTTTACAACAGTTCACTCACATAACTGTAAGTGTTAGCCGCAACGTTTCGACTGCTAAACTGCTAGTCTTCACTGATTAGGGGGTTGTGTCGACTGGTTGTCAGTATCAATAAAAGTAGTAACACCATGTTTGACATCCATGCTTTGCATGTTAGTGATTGGAGGATTTCGACTGTTTCGATTCTCGTTGTTCGGACTGTTTGTTATGAACACATGCACCGTTAGGTCCTTAAATTAAACAGTACGGTTTCATAAAACGTTTAGAGAAATGATTGCCATTATCAGAAGAAAAGTTAATCATCTGTTTTATCAACAGTTCAAATACAAAACTGATCGCTTCTTAAAATTGGCCGCCACATTAGAAAAAAAAAATAATAAAAACTGGCTGATACGAAATATAAGGTGATGAATCTGTTTTCGCGCGAGATTTTTTCCAACTCGCGCGCCAGTTTCTCGCCGACAACTGAGATAAAAGAAAACTAAAAGTCCTTGAAGCTAGCTGTCTTAGAAACCACCGTAGTCTTTTTATTTTCACCGCTAGTTCCGTTTAGCTTCTTTTTGTTTAATTAAAAACGAATAAAATAAAATGACGCCAACCCATTATTATAAATCCATTAGTGACCAACATTTTAAAGTCTCCTGACCCGTAACAAAGTATTGCATCCAACTGATGAATTGTCCTTGTTCTTCAACATGAGTGAAATTCATTTGACTGCTTATTATCTGTCTTGTGCATATCCGTTTTGTCTGTTGGTAGCTCCTTTCATTAAGAACATGTACAGTTCTGTAACGTTTTGACGCATCTATAAGTTTGGTATAGCTCCAGATAAACTAATATTGTGCTGCGCTCTTGGCCTAAAATTAGAAAAATGTAAAGACAAAACAACCAAAGCAAGTTGCTACAAAAACGCCAACATTTCTTAATTTAAATTTCGACATCCTATGAAGACTAAATGAATATCTACTAATAATATGAAAGTTACCAGTCAATTTTAAATAAACGTATTTGTTCAACACCTTCCATGATTTCTGAGAAACATTCTTGGATTGATCATTCTTTAACTAAATATTTGCCTCCGGCAAAAAGCAATAGTAGTCTGGGAAGGATGATTTAGGCCGGAATTTTGAGGGAGAATCTCATTAAGATGCAATAGATTGTTTGTGCTTATCCGTTAATGGATTTACTCAATGAAGGTTTGAGAAAAATGAAATAAATAAAAAAATCAACCGACTTTAAGTTCATTTCAGTCGCCAAAGTCGCCACACTCGCCAAAAACGCCAATGAGACGCCTGTGTTTTACCTAAGAGCTCGTGTGAGACACGTAACGAAGTTTAGGTGAAGAACCCACGCGTGGATAACGCGAGATGTACTTCGCGTGTGCATTATTAGTCCGAGATCTATATGTATATACAATCTTTAAAACTATTTGGAATTAAGCTAAAATAATAAAATACTATAATATTTCTATAGCGCTTATACATCATTGTACTAACCCTAAACAAAACAAATTTAATTACAATACTAATTTAGGGTATTTTTAATTTACTGCTTGATTTAAGATAGTGAATAAAATGCTTTTGACAACCAATTGCATCATTGGACAATCATTTTTCTAGAAAATAAATCCATTAACGGATAAGCACTAACAATCTATTCCATCTTTACACATCCATTTCCATGAAGATAACATTCTTTAGTGAATAAAGACAAGCATAAGTGTCATCATAACATTCAACTATTTGAAAAGTTTGAAACTCGCTGTGTGAATTATCCTTAATTTTCTTGCCGCCATTTAGACACCGTTGTGGTAAATACGTTTACATGAAACGATACCACTGTCCACATTAACCTGTCTTGATGGAACCAATATTCCCTTAAAAAGCAACAATTAAAGCAGCCATCAACCATCCTGAGGTACAGGAACAGATGATTATTACAAACATATGAAGCCAAACTTAGTGCTTTAGAAGTTGAACTGAGAGTTACTTTCATCCATTCAAAATCTTCAGTAATTTGATCATTTCTGTATCGCGCTAGTCAAAGGCAGTTATTTTTTAGGTCTCTCAAGAAATTTGCTTTGTTTATTAGCAAGCATTCAGTAGTCGCGTGTTTTAATTGTTATTTTTTTAAATTGATAATTTCTATCAACTTAATGTCTATTGTTTTTGATAAAAAGGTAGAGGTGTAAACTTGCACAAGCCACCTTATTTTCATGACAAGCGTAATACTACAACTTCCTCGGTACAAGATCCGTTAATTGTAACGGTTAAAATATTATCCATTAAAATACAACATCTTGCTGGGATGTGTCCTAGCGTGGTACTCAGTTGGTTAACAATACCTCTCTGTGAAGGACGTATTCATAAAAGGGGCCCTATCTCTTTCATCGCTTTCATTACGTCTTCTGTTCAGAAAATCCTCAAATGACACAGGCGTGGCCTCACATTGATCGCTTCCTCTTTTTCGCTGGAAAAGATACATCTGTATGCAATAAAAGATGGAATCGTCTTCCTTTAAAGGACAACATCCTTCTCGGTGGACTGAAAATCGCAGACAAATCTTGATGAGAACGCACCAAAAATCAACGTTTAGATTAACCCGCAATCTGACAGCGCTTTAATGTGGCCCAGTTCACACTTAAACGTTATCGCTTGTAAGTAAATGTTCAGCTTCCATCATCGCGTAGCGACGAAAACGGCCGGAAAGTCATCGTAAAGGCATATTTTTGAAAAAAAAAAATAAAATAAGATAACGGTTTGCTAAGTGATTGTTTCTAGTGAAATGTTTTCGATCTCGACGGGCTTTTAATATATATTTTGTAGATGTGAATTTCAGCGTTTTTTTCAAAAGATCATCACTTGTTTCATGCACGTTTGCCCACCATCAAATTTGAGGCAACGTATTTGGAACGTACATGGGGCTCATTTCTGCGTTTCCTCAAGTTAAAAAATCTGGATCCACTCTCTTGTTGAGATTTATGATGGCTATATTTATAAACGGTAACCGTTAAAAAATAATACGAGTAGTACGAATTAACAACCACTTTGTAAAATCCCGTTAGGCCAGGTTAACATGAGTGGACGAGAAAACCGGTTAAACCAGTATTTACCAGTATTTATATTTGCACCTGGACCATATGAATGTACCAAAACTGTCATACCCAGTGTCCTCTCTTGTCAATGCCCAAATGTAGGCCGTCTGAGATCTGGGTACTACTTAGGTGTTGAGTAAACAGTGTAAACAATAATCAATGCTTGGAAAGTTTCTTTTATTTTCTTTGATTTATTTAAATGTAAATATATTCGTTATGTATGTCGAGAGACAAGGTGTACTGTTATAGACCCTTGTAGTTAAATAGTTATTGTTTATTTTTAATCTTTGAATTAAACATATTTACAGTTCCTTGCATACGTTCGTCGTTTACATGTAATTATTTACAGTAAAGAGATGAAATTGTTTCCATATTTTTCACTCCATATGAAAACAGTATATACTTTTTTTATTTTTAATCTTTGAATTGAACATTATTTAAAGTACCTTGCATAAGTTCGTATCTTACATGTAATTATCTTCAGTAAAGAGATGAAATTGTTTCCATATTTTTCACTCCATATGAAAACAGTTGTTTGTTTGTTTGAGGTCTAATAACCTTAACTTTTTCCAAATCTCATGGTCATGACTAACATGGAGGAACGTGAACCAGTTTATGCTAACAAATGCCGTGTTAATTTGTTCTTTCTGACCGTCGAAGAGTTTTTGCAGCAAACAACGCTACTTATTTTGGCGATAAAAACTTGAATTTGCCAGTATATCTGTTGGCTGTCGCTTATAGAGACTTTATGAAAGCAGAAAAAAAATTAAAGAGCGTCTAAGAAGAGTTGAAGTTGTTTGTTGACGTAATTTTCACTCCATGGACACAAGCACCCTCGACTTGATTCCGAGGCAGTTTTATGTTGAAGAGGTGAAGGCCATCACGAATACTATCAGATCTCGACGTCTGCGTTTAGCCACTGATTGGCATCGATGTTCGCAAAATGAACTTTATTCATCAATCCTGCTGGCTTGGCTCTATGTTCTATTCTAGTAGAACAGAAATCGCAAACCTTTTCGACTAGTTTTCGTGTGATTTGATCCTCAAACAAACTTTTTTCCACCTCACCATACTAGATTGGCAAGCCGTGAGGGCTTAAATTTCTCTTCTCTGCTATCAGTGTACGATTGTTTTATTCTTATTTGTGTAAAGTCTCTGAATGAAGTTAAAATGTCTGTTTAGGCACGATTTTTACTCCTTGTCATCTAAACTGACGTATGATTTGTGTTGTTGATGTAACCTTGAATTTGTGGAGGCGTCTTGTCGGTTTTATGCTGGAAAAACTCTTGGTAAGCCTCATTTACGCGTCACTCTCATTCTCTGTAAAAATAAAGAGAAAAAATATGTAATATTACAAATAAATAAAGTACGTAAAGCTCATTAACTGTTTCCCTCCGAATGTAAAGACAAGATTCAGAATTCAGATTCAGAAAAGAAGTACTCAGTAAGTAGCTTAAATTTGAAAGGTCACACTTTAGGATTTTATCTTGATAAATAGTTAACAAATAAAGAAGCCTCGACTGTGCTCTGTTCTGTTGTAAAGCACGCAGGAAGCGGCTAGAGCACGAAAGAAGTGTAGGGGGAAACACGAGACGTAGTCGAGTGTTTCTCCCTTCTTCTTGAGTGCTCTAGCCGCTTTCTAAGTGCTTTACAACAGAACAGAGCACAGCCGAGGCTTCTTTATTTGTTTTATGATAAAGAATTCTTTTTTCCCCCCGCATTCACCCTCATTTTCAAAACCAACTTCATTTTCCGAACGAACAGATCTGGCGTCAGCGTGCATCTGTACTCTGATAAAGCACGCTAAAATAAGCCAATTACAATCCTTGTTAGAATGTTTCAAATGATTTGATTGGTTGAACAACACGAAAGCTGTCAGACATGTCAAAACAAGGCATCAAAGTTTACAAACTTTGCTCAGTTCGAATGTCACGCCAGTAGCGTCCGCGCTTCTTCAGTTTTTCCTTTTAAAAATCAGGATGGAAAAGTAAAATGTTCATTGAGATCAGGTGGATTTGTGGCTCGTGAAAATCTGGACGTCAACAACATGGCAATTCGAAAACAAACTGCTTTAAAGCTTGCGGCCGGTAATAAACCAACTGCTGTGCTGTGTTTTGTAAATGAACAACAGTCGAATTCACGGGAGCAAGAGGAGTGCTCGAACTGTTGACACCGTTACATGTAAGATCGAGTTAGGAAAAGGGCTGCTGTGACTGCTGTGGCTTCCCACTCAATGCTCCAGAGAGGATATCTGAACAAGCTGTAAGTTGTTCACTCGAAGGGCGAGCGTTGTAATTTCTGAGGCTTGCTTCACTGCGGTGAGCGGAGGTGGCCATGATGCGGCGTGATAGAACTTGCACCAAAAATGTAAGGATCTTGTAAGCTTATTTGTGTATTCGTTAGCTAATTAAATTTTCAGTTCTCTTAATTTTTTGTTTGATCTTTTTGTACGAGAATATAGCTAACGAGCGTTTACGGGACCTTTTAACACTTGTTTAAGCTTGTGACATTTTTACATCTTTCGTTCTAAAACTTGAGCTGTCCATTTTATGTTATCTTTGGTGTTTATCGTCTCTGCTTTCGATGTAATTTCGACCATTTCGTCGGTTGACATGTTTGCAAATCTCTGTTTATATTTGTACTTGGCTCTGTGTTTTAGTCGCTAACTTCTTCGGAAACTTCACTTTCAATCACCGTGTTTATATTTGTACTGTTCGTTTGCCTTGTATACGCACAGGATGGTCTATGTCCAGCTCGTTTACGTTTTCTAGGTTATAAAAGACGTCTGGATCGAAAAATTATAATAATACACCGTATTCACAAATGGCGGATGCGCGGGAAAAAACTGGCACTAGGCATCAAAACGAGGCGTTTTAGGATAAACAAAAAATAATTTGCCTGCGAGTACAAGCTCACAGAGAGACTATTTAGCTGATCAGTAAGCTCCTAAACAGCAAGTTTTTCAGATCACTGGTTTTATTCCGAACGAGAGTGGTCTAGTGTTTCTTGGTTCGTTTCTTGTAGCAATCCTAAATGCAAAATAGACAATCACGGAAACAAATCGGTTAGAGTTTTTGTTTCCGAAGGATTCAACTTTCGAGCGCAGATGGATAGAGGGACGATAGAGATACTGTACTACAGAAGTTTGTTTGATATGTCTTTCGGAATCCGAAGGTAAGATAGGTCTTGAAGGAAACAAAATGAACATGCAAAAGGATGCATTTCTAACGAGAGTTGCGTGATCAACTTCGTATCGGACGTTCCGAGCGCAAGAGAGACTACAACCATTTGTCTAAACCGCTATAATACCGAGAAAAAAAAAGACGAAGACAACAACGAAAAGACGTGAAGGATGTGAAGAGAAACGGCTGGACGAATAATTTAAAAAGAAGCAACAGATGAACCAAAACTTGTCTGTTTCGATTCATTTATATTGTAGCCGTACTGTAAACAACAAGCAGAGAATGCAGTCTCCTCAAAGTTCATAATTTGTTAAATCAATCAAGTTATCAAAATCCAACCGTTTAATAATGGAACAAGCTCAGAATGAATATTTCTTGCCTGAATGAGAAAATTGTATTCCGTGAAACAGGGACTAGAGAACACAGCATTGTGGCTTTTTAACCGGCATTTCGGTTGAAATCAATAAAGATTTGCATACTTAATTAGGTAATTTGTCAGAATTAGATTATCGTATTTCGCTTTACACTGGGTTCCTAAACTTGCCATTCCTCAACGCATTTGAGAGTGACATTCCTGAATTTCCTTGAAGGATTCTTTTCTTAAAATTGATACCTTACTTCCAGTAGTTCCTCTTGACTTTGGTAACTGCTACATTTTCAATGACTTGCATGAATCTTGGCCAATCTTGCGATGCATAATATATTTTTTAGTTCGGGGAAAAAGCGCCTAAAATGTACCGAAATATTTAAGTCTTGGCTTACATATTGCTTCCTTAGTTAAACTTTTCTTTCAGTAGCTTCCCTCCACCTCCTTTTTTTTTTTCGTTTTTTAGGTATTATAGCTGTTCACAATAGTAGGAGTCAGTTTTTGTAGCTTTTGTGATCGGAACTTCCGAGTAGTAATCACCACGCAACTCTCTTTGGAACTGCGTCCGTTTGTAGATTCATTTTTCTTTCCTTTGAAACCTGTTTTAATTCCCTTTCCAAAAAATACATGGAATAAACCTTTGTGGCTCCTGCTAGAGTGAAGATCTTTCAAACAACTTTTCATATTTTCTGTAGACATTACACTCGAAGGTTTGAAACAAACAATCTAACTCAGTTTTTTCCTGTGAGTGTCTAGTTTGCATTTGAGATTGCTACAAGAAGCCAACCAATAAATAATAAACACTAGAACTTGAACTCGTTCGGACTAAGTGATCAGAAGAACTCAATTTTTAGAAACTCAGCACTTATCGACCCTCTAGAAGCTTACATGACTGGAAATTTTTTTTGTTTATCCTAAAACGCCTCGTTTTGATGCGTAGTGCCAGTCTTTTCCGCGCGTGTCCGCCATTTGTGAATACGGTGTATAATAATAATAAATAACTAAAACCGAGAGAGAAGTCCATGAATTTCACAAACGGGCTGATGGCGTGACACCGTTGCTTCATGCATCTGTACTCTGATAAAGCACGCTGTTTCAACCAATCAGCGCGCGCGTTATTTCGAAATTTTATCATAAAATAAAATAGACAATATTACAGCAAAGTACTGCTCAGTAGCTTTCATTTGAATGGTCACACTTCAGGATTTCAACCGCAAATTCAAAAGTTAGAATCACCTTGTACAGCTTAATAAACAGCATCACGTGAAAGTACTGCTCAGAAGCTTTCATTTGAATGGTCACACTTAAGGATTTCATCCGCAGACTCAGACGTTAGAACCACCCTGTACAGCATAATAAGCAGCACCACAGGAAAGTACTGCTCAGCAGCTTTCTTTTGAATGGTCACACGTTAGAATTTTAACCACGGACTCCAAAGTTGGAACCACCTGTAGCGGTCTCGCTCAAGTTAGAAATGAAAGTCTCGCTCCCGGGTTGTCACACGCGCAGTCGAGAATACCAAGCCAAATTAGGTTACGATTCTTTCTTTATTGTTCCTTCGTATTCCTATTCTTGTGGCCTCAGGGCACTTATCGAAGCGGTCAACTGAAATGATTACATTAAGAAATTACCTAAATATTCGTTCTTTTTATAGCTAAAAATGATCACAATCCAAGCGCACGTGATATTGAAATGAACTAAATAAAACAGTCAAAATCTGGTGAAACTAATGGAATAGAAACAAACTTACGAACCTACATAACAATGTAATCTTAAACATAAGTAAGTTGTCGCTTACCAACGTTCGCGGGTCTTAATTTCTTCGGAGAATTTCGCTCTAACTTGTCTTCTAGATCTTGATCTCAAGGGGTCTTAGTTTGAACTGAAACGCGAGCTATGGGCTATGCCTATCTATAATGCGGTAATCACGGCGGTAACATAAATCAAACCACAAAATATTTCGCGACGTATTTGATTCCAACGGAAGCGGTTACATGGCTCCCCTAAATTAGTACCTTAATTTACTCTTACCACTATACCTTATTTGCAAACGATAACAAAAATTAAATTTTCTCACTGTTCATCTTATCTATCATCTTAATGTTCATGGCACTTATTAAGAGTTCTCTGATGGCTCCTCGACGGGGATTCCCGGTCTTCACCGATCTTCTGACATCAACAGCACTAGCTTGTGGATTGGCCTTTCCAGCGTTGACAACGGCTGCCTTCTTCTTCCGTCTGGTGTCAGATTTGGTTTGCCAACGTCTAGCATCCCCTTCCGTACCAATCCATCCTGGTCTGGTTGGGCCTCAATAATACGACACATCTTCCACTGATTTCTTGGAGTATCTTCATCCTTGACTATCACGACGTCATTGACTTGAAGATTTTTCCTTGGTCGGGTCCACTTCTGTCTGGTTTGTAACGAGAGAAGAAATTCTTTCCTCCACCTGGCCCAGAATTCGTTCGTTAAATGTTGAACCCGTCGCCACCATTTTCTTGAATACAGGTCAGTGGATGTGAATTTTCCCGGTGGGGGCAGGACCACCTTCGTTTTCAACGTCAGGAAGTGATTTGGCGTGAGTGGTTCTGCTGTGTCTGATGATGTGGTACCTTCTGCTGTTAGAGGTCGGCTGTTAACTACTGCCTCTGCCTCGCACATGAAAGTCCGTAGAGCTTCGTCGTTCATTTGGTGGCCATTTTTCTCTAGTAGGGCGGAGAGCACACTTCTCACGGTTCTTATTTGGCGCTCCCAAATTCCACCCATGTGACTAGCGGTGGGGACGTTGAGTTTCACCTCGAACCAATCACAGCTTTCTTTTAGCATCTCTTGTTTTACTTGACTTTGGTCCATTTCCGCTAACGCTTCCTTGAGCTCTCTTCGTGCTCCAATGAAATTCGAGCCATTGTCGCTGCGCATCTGACGCACGGGACCACGCCTACATATGAAACGGCGAAGGGCGTTGATATAGGAGTCTGTTTCCAAGGAGTTGGCAACTTCTAGGTGAATGGCTCTTGTTACTAGGCATGTGAACAATACACCATATCTCTTGAGTTCCTTGCGTCCTTCTCTCACGTACCAGGGTCCGAAATAGTCCACTGCGCAATATGTGAAAGGAGGGGTAGGTGTTAATCTGTCTGCTGGGAGATCTGCCATTTTCTGTTCTTGCACCTTTGCTCTAAGCTTTCTGCAAGTGACGCATTCATGGACCAGCCTGGAGACTACTGAGCCACCGCCTATGATCCAGTAGCCAGAGGAACGAATTTCGTTGAGTGTAATTCCTTTTCCTTGATGTAGAGCCCTTTCATGGTAGTGTCGGGCTAGAAGCTTGCTAACGTGCCCATGTCCAGGCAGAACAATTGGGTGCTTTACATCTTGAGATACGCTAGCTTGCCTTATTCGTCCACCAATTCTTACTAGATTGCTATTATCTAGGAACGGATCCAGACGGGAGAGTGGACTGGCTCCTTTAGGTTTCTGAATCCTGGGTCTTGAATCATCTTCTCTAGGGGTTTCGTAATCTGTAGTTATCTTCTTCAGTTTGCTCATCTCTTCTTTAAAAGCTTCTTTTTGCACGTGTCTTATGATTTCTTGTTCTGCTTTTGTTAACTCATCGACGTCAATCGGACGATACTCGCACGCTGCGGATCTTGTCTTCACTCCATCCATAGTTGCCTGCTTTCCGCGTGTTCTTTCTAGCAAGATCTTTCGGTACCGCAAGCACAAAGCAACGGCGCGTTTTGCTCTGAACCAGCTTTTAAGGTATTCCAGCCGTTGAAGCAGGGTGGCGTATTGCTCTTTGTTTGTCGTACAAGTTGTAAAGGTGGATGCCTTCCTTACTTCTTTATCGTCAGGCTGCAGGGATTCGGGCACACTCCTCTCTAAATTCTTCCAGCTATCGTGGTGATCCCAAAGGAAAGAAGGTCCTCGTAGCCACCTCGAAGGCTGCAGGAGGTCTTTGGGGCTCAGACCGCGCGAAGCATCGTCGGCCGGGTTGTTCTTTCCGTCAACGTACTTCCATTGTTCGGGAACAATGCGTTCTCTGATCTGCTGAACTCTGTTTGCAACGAAGGTGTGAAACCGGCGTGCGTCATTGTATATGTATGCCTGAACTACTTTGCTATCGGTCCAGAACACTTCTTCGACTTCTTCGTATCTCAGCTCTCTGCTCAGCATCTCGCTAACTCGGACGGATACCAGGGCGGCTGTCAGCTCAAGGCGCGGTATGGTTATCGGCTTCAGTGGGGTAACACGTGCTTTACCCATAACTAGTGAGCAGTTCACTCGGTTTCTTGTGTCCACCAAACGGAGATAAGAACACTGGCCGTATCCTTCTGTGCTAGCATCCGAGAAGTGATGTAGCTCGACTTTCTTGAGGTTGTCCATTTCCTTTAATTTGAAACATCTTGGGACTTCCATCATCTCTAGAAGGGGGAGTTCATTTCGCCACATTTCCCACTGCATCCGTAGCTCGTCGGGTATGGCGTCATCCCAGCCTATGCTTTCCTTGCATAGCAGCTGCAATATTCTTTTTCCGCGTAGCAGGAATGGGGCCGCGAGACCAAGCGGGTCGTATATCGAGCTTACTGTTGACAGGATGCCACGCCTCGTCAGTGGTTTATCCTTTAGGGTAATACGGAACTTAAAAGCGTCGTTCTCAATGTTCCATTCTACGCCGAGCACACGTTCGGGAGGAAGTAAATCGCGGTTCAAATCAAGTTCCTTGATCTCCTTTGCGCGCGACTCTATGGGTGTGGACTCGACAACTTCTTTACTGTTAGACGTGAACTTGTGGAGTCTAAAGCCTCCTCTCATGCACATCTCAGTGCCGTTCTTGATCAATTCAATGGCTTCTGGTACGGTTGGGACTGACTTAAGCCCATCATCGACATAGAAATTCTCCTTAATAAAGGAAGCTGCTTCTTTTCCAAGCTCATTTTCACCGTCATCAGCGGCAGTTCTTAGGGCTAAATTAGCACAGCCCGGAGAGGAGGTAGCACCGAATAGATGTACCGTCATTCTATATTCTGTTGGCTCCTTTGAGGTGTCTCCTTGTTCCCACCAAAGAAAGCGGAGAAGGTCACGATGTTCCTCATTGACGTGTACCTGGTGGAACATGCCCTCGATGTCACAAGCGAATGCCACAGGTTCTTGTCTGAAACGACACAGGACACCAACCAAGGAGTTTGTCAGATCAGGGCCTTGTAGTAGATGGCGATTAAGGGAATGTCCTTGAAAATCTGCTGAACAATCAAAGACTACTCGTAGCTTGTCGGGCTTCTTAGGGTGATACACCCCATGGTGAGGAATGTACCAAACTGTTTCATACTGCTCGGGGGCCTTCTCTGCGTGGCCTTCTTGGAACATCTTCTGCATAAATGACACATAATCTTCCTTGTATTTTGGGTCAGCGGCAAATCGTCGACTTAACTGCTTTAATCGTGCTTCAGCGTGTTTCTTGTTGCATGGTAAGTGAACGTTTTCATTGCGGAGTGGTAAGGGGATTTCATAGTGCCCATCTTCTGCTTTATGAATACCATTAGAGGTAATGTTCATAAACTTCAAATCTTCTTGGGACATGGCTAAGTTCGCATCTTGAGGCTCAGAAAAGTCCTGCTCGAACATTTTCTTGATTGCCAAAGGTGCCATTATCTCCTTACAGCTTCTCAGAGGGATGAACTTGCCAGTTGAGGTTTCTTCGCTTGCTATTTCTCGTGTAGCGACGCGATGGCATCCAGCTGTCATTTCGATTTCATTATCATGATCTCCGTGGTTTCTGGCTCCTACCACTCCCCAGCCCAACGTTGTGCGTATAGCGTACGGGTCGTTTGACCTTCCAGGAACTATGGATCTTGGCTTTAAGGCACGAACGCAATTGTTGCCTATCAGTAGGCCTATGCTCAAGTGCTCTTCATATGTTGGGATCTCTTCAGCAATTTTCTCTAAGTGCTCGTACTTTCGGGCGGTTTCCGGGCGAGGAATTTGTCCACGTTGGCCTGGTATATTCGCTCTTGTGTACGTCTTAGGGAGGGGTATGTCTACTGTGCCGTCAAAGCGTGATACGATGAGACCATCAATTCTTTGTGTGTCAATCTTTTCTATGGCGTGCATGGTGCCCAGCTCTAGCTTAATGAAAGGACCAGTTACTCCAAGCTTGTTTATTAGGTCATCGGTGACAAAACAGGTATCACTCTGATCATCTAACACGGCGTAAGCTTTGACTCGACGATCTGGGTCATTCTTGTGGTGAATCCATACGGGGAGAATCATGGAGGTTGTAGTGTTACTGCAGTTTACGCAATTGTTCGTGGCTCTTACGGTTTCCTCGGTGCTTTCTTGTCTCTTTTCTTCAGGTGAAAAACGATGGAGGGCAGTCGCATGTGGCTTCTTACACACCTCGCACTGAGTTTTCTGCTTGCATTGTCGTGCTGTGTGGCCTTGACTTAGACAGGAGAAGCATATTCCTCGCGACATGCAGAGTTCTAATCTTTCTTTGAACGGCTTTTCCGTGAAGTTCTTGCACGCGGCAAGGCCGTGTTTTCCCTTGCACAGCATACACGAACTCGCAAGGGGGGTGTTTGCACGACGATTCGCTGCCTGTGGTGGTTAGTGAGATGCCATGTTGCTTCTTCCTATCCTTTCTTTCAGGGGTTCGCCTTATCCTATCGGCAGGAAGGTTTCTTTCCTTTTCCAATTCTTTCCTAGTTGAGGTTAGGGCATCGTGCGAGAATACTGGATGATTGGCGTCAAGGGATGCTTCTTGTGTGAAATCGACGAAGTTTGCAAAGGAGTATTCACCACATTTTGCCTCTAGTTTCTTTGCGCTTTCTCTCCACTTATTGCCGTAGAAGATAGGCAAGCGAGCTGCGAGTTCTCGAATCGTTGAGTAGCTCTCGAGTTCCTTTAAGTACTTCACGGATTTCATCGTTTCTTGTGTCATGATAAGAAAGTCGCTGAATTCTTGCAAGTCTGCGCTTGTTATGCATGGCTTCCAGTTCCTCAGTTTATCTCTGTATGCTTCGTAAATTCTAAAGGGGTCTCCGAAGCGTTCTTTCAGTGTTTTTCGCGCTCTTTTGTAAGCATCTTCGGTCCGCAATCCTAGCAAACCACTGATCGTTTTTTGTGCTGCTCCACACGTGTATTCGCCTAAATAGTAAAGCTTGTAGTTGGGGCGAACAACTTGGTCTTCGATCAATGCGTCGAAAGCGTTTTCCCATTTTGGGTACTCTAAGATATTTCCTTCGAAAACTGGAGGCTTGGGAACCGGAACTGTCATTCTTCGCAATAATTCGACTTGCGTTTTCTGTATTTCTGCGTTCTCTTCCTGAATACGCCAAATTTGAGAGTTGTAGTGATGCTCCGGTGATTCGATACTTCTCGCTGATTGGTTGATATCTCGATGAGCCAAAGGCGTGCTGACGTCACGTTGCGAGAGAAAGTGAGGCGATGTTCCCGCGCTTGTATTCGCGGTTTGTTCGTTCACATCTGGTGATTGTTTTGGTGTTCCGACAACAATAGGGTCGTTAACTTCGTTATCTTTCCTTTTAATTTCCTTGCGGGTAGTTTTATCCGCTTGTGGTTGACCAACTGGCATAGAGTCGGAAATTCTTTGTTTTTCGCTTTGTTTTTGTAACTTATCCGTGGCTTCTTGTAAGACAATGGTGTCGTTTAATTCGGATTCTTGCAGAATCTTCTGAATTGATTCGGCCGCGGAAAGTTCTCCATGCAATTCCTCTCGCTCATGTAAGCGCTCGAGCTCCTTTTCTTGAAGTTTTAATTCGTCTCGCCGCCTTTCAATTTCCTGTCGCCTTTTAAGTGTGTCTAATTTTGCTTTAATTTTCGCGGTTTCGATTGCGGCTCGCTTTGAGGAGGTCGTTGAGGACGTTCGAATGGACGATGCTGATTTTCTGGAGCGTAGCTTTGAGTTTTGCGAAACTAGCTCAACTCTTTCTATTTCTTGGTCTTTTATTCTTACTTTGATGTCTGCTAAACATTCTAACGCCGCATTGTTTACGTCGAGGAATTCGTCATGTATCTCTTGTTCCGTTTCCGGAAGTTCTAATCTGATCAAAAGATCAGTCACGTTTTCGTGTGCGGCTTGAAAGGTTTTTAGGTCAGCTTCTAAACCGTCCTTGCAAGCATTCAGTTTTACAAGGTCCGCTGGTTCTCTTAAGGATGCATAAATGGCGTTCGTACGCGATCGGAGGTCTTTCATTGATCTTTGTCGTTTCTTTGTACCGATTTCCAAGTCGAGTTCTAGACCCTTTTCGGTGCGGTTTCTACTCCGACGCTCCCGACATTCTTCGAATTCTTCATTAGTAACGTGGCTATTTTCTTTGAGGCTTTCATCGCCACCACGTGCTCCTTCAGAAGTACGAACTTCTTTGGTATTTTCTACTTTATCAGTATCCATTGTCTAATTTCAGTTCATAATCCTCTTAGACTTGAGTTCTTAGAGTTCGTTAACCCTCGTTGTTGACTGTAGCGGTCTCGCTCAAGTTAGAAATGAAAGTCTCGCTCCCGGGTTGTCACACGCGCAGTCGAGAATACCAAGCCAAATTAGGTTACGATTCTTTCTTTATTGTTCCTTCGTATTCCTATTCTTGTGGCCTCAGGGCACTTATCGAAGCGGTCAACTGAAATGATTACATTAAGAAATTACCTAAATATTCGTTCTTTTTATAGCTAAAAATGATCACAATCCAAGCGCACGTGATATTGAAATGAACTAAATAAAACAGTCAAAATCTGGTGAAACTAATGGAATAGAAACAAACTTACGAACCTACATAACAATGTAATCTTAAACATAAGTAAGTTGTCGCTTACCAACGTTCGCGGGTCTTAATTTCTTCGGAGAATTTCGCTCTAACTTGTCTTCTAGATCTTGATCTCAAGGGGTCTTAGTTTGAACTGAAACGCGAGCTATGGGCTATGCCTATCTATAATGCGGTAATCACGGCGGTAACATAAATCAAACCACAAAATATTTCGCGACGTATTTGATTCCAACGGAAGCGGTTACACCACCTTGTACAGCATAATAAGCAAAATCACTAGAAAGTACTGCTCAGTAGCAGTTTTGTTTAAGTGGTGTTAGTAGTAGTAGAGGGTCAAAATTGGCACAAGCAGACAGTTAGTATGCTTACCCTTTTGCAGACGTTAAACGATCCAATCAGAATGCAAAGCAAATATATATAGCGCGGGCGGCATCAAGCGCGCGCGAGAAACGGGCACGAACAAGTCACGAGTGATTTGGGGTTTGCTTCTCATTGGTCGAGAAAGTGGCGTGAGTTTGCTAACCAATCACAGAGTGCAGCAAACAGCAAAATGAACCAATCATACATATAGCAGGCACCAAGTAGCGCGGGCGGCACCAAGCGCGGGAAAACACGCATGAACAAGTCATGATTTGTTTTGATTTTGCTTCTCATTGGTTGAGAAAGTGGCGCGAGTTTTGCGAACCAATCATAGAGTGTAGTAAAGGAAAACCTTCATTATAGTGATAGTAATACACTGCCAACAACTTATAAACTCATATGCAGCAAATGTTACCCGAAAGTCACACTGTAGCTAAAGTTTCGGTATTCAATAAAATACAGTAGATGATAAACTACTTTGAGGCAAATGGGCTCTGTCTTTCCTCAGCCAAAATGCTATCAGAAACCATGAAAGAGCCTGTTTACAGTTTAGGCTTGAGTTGTTCAACCTTCTCTTCAAAATTGCCATGTCCTTCCTGTATGTGCCGCTGAAACACGCACAAAACAGCGATAAAGTGTTTTAAGATGGGTGTATCACATGTAACAGCCTCGTCTTCAAAGCACTTGACGTACTCGTGGTAGCCTGCCTTGTTTTTGTTGTAAACCATGAAAGGAAACTCAAACCTAATCTCGTCTTCCTTGAAACATTTGCACACGGTATCCCCAGCACACGGCTCGTAGCAGTCCTCCTCTATGAGTAGACAATAGAATATAACAGTAAACTATCGGTGCCAGTGCTAATTGAATATTTTAGAGGGATGCCAATTCTTGATATCACTCCAATACTAGAATGACTGCATCAGTTATGGCAAAGACCAACCCGAGGTGACTTTTAATGTGGCTAGCATGGATTTCCAGCATTTATACTTTAACGGATCAATACTGCCATTCTTTATCAGTTGAAACAACAATAATGGAATGAAACAAATGCCTAGTCATTGGTGAACAAGTTATGGTCGTTTTTCTCGACATAATAAGTCACCATGGTAGCAACAGTATAACCAGTTAAAGACACCTCTAATTCTAGCTTTAAGTGGTTGTAACTCAAGAACGAGCTCGGTGAATCTCATTATTATTATGAAACTGTGATCAGCATGTTTAGAACAACAATTTAAGGCCCGGTTCATACGTCGAACTTTACATGAGCCGAACCTAATCATTTGGTTCGGCGCATGTAAAGATCGACGTATGAATCAGTTAGGATCGACAGATTTGTATTTGGGTCGACCCACCGTTCTATTCGACTGCGCCAGTCGAATAGAACGGCAAAAGTTCGACTTCGATTCATACGTCGAACTTTACATGTGCCGAACCAAATGCATACGTTACGTATAAATTATATCTATCCCAGAGGTCTGCGCGTTCCATCGACTTGGCATGCGCAAAGGACTTCATTCTGAACAAGATGGCGGGAAAAGAGGAATGTGCTTGTTCTTCTTGTTTAGAAACAACTAAATATACTTGTCTGAGATACGAAAGATTTAAAACAAGATGCCTGCTATACTGGTATTACGCGTGATGCTGGGGCTGATTCATTTATTCCAACTGTATGCTTTGCCGATTGATAAGACTATCCTTGCTAGTGGAATAGTTTAAGTCACGACGATCGCGTTACGTTGTTTCCTTGTGTTACGCGACTCAGACTATCACCGGAAATTTTAGCCTCCCACGCAAACGTTCTTAAGGCAAGAACGCGTGACGAACCCCTAAGAACGTCTGCGTGGGAGGCTACGGAAAATTTGTGAAATTCCATTACGATAACGTAAGCTTCTCAATGACCTTTTTTCAGTCTCGCGTCGTGGTCTAAGACTGTCAAACAAAGCACGATTCCTTCACCAGGAACTCTCCAATTTCCACCGTTTTACGTGTCGGGTGCTTCTTAGAAGCTATTCTTTCGATTTACCGCTTCAAAATGGTGAAATTTCCGTTTGAAAACGGCACACTTGAGTCCAGAACATGCTAAAAACAATATGGCGCGACAATTTAATTCGTCTTTTATAAATATATCAAATGATGCATTGACGTCACACAGGTAGGGGTGAGTGGGTCCCCTCCCTCACGATATAAGCGACCAGAATGGATTTTGATTGGCCTGCCTTTGTTGAAGACAATCAGAACATTACATCCCGAGTAGGAGAGGGGAGAGTTTAATAAATAAATTAATGTACCGATTTGTAGCTACTACGAAGAAAAAAAAAACAAGATGCCTGCTACACTGGCATTACGCGTGATGCTGGGGCTGATTCATTTATTCCAACTGTATGCTTTGCCGATTGATAAGACTATCCTTGCTAATGGAATAGTTTAAGTCACGACGATCGCGTTACGTTGTTTCCCTTGCGTTACGCGACTCAGACTATCACCGGAAATTTTAGCCTCCCACGCAGACGTTCTTAAGGCAGGAACGCGTGACGAACCCCCAAGAACGTCTGCGTGGGAGGCTACGGAAAATTTGTGAAATTCCATTACGATAACGTAAGCTTCTCAATGACCTCTTTTCAGTCTCGCGTCGTGGTCTAAGACTGTCAAACAAAGCACGATTCCTTCGCCAGGAACTCACCAATTTCCACCGTTTTACGTGTCGGGTGCTTCTTAGAAGTTATTCTTTCGATTTACCGCTTCAAAATGGTGAAATTTCCGTTTGAAAACGGCACACTTGAGTCCAGAACATGTTAAAACAATATGGCGCGACTATTTAATCCGTCATTAATAAATATATCAAATGATGCATTGACGTCACACAGGTAGGGGTGAGTGGGTCCCCTCCCTCACGATATAAGCGACAAGAATGGATTTTGATTGGCCTGCTGTCGTTGAAGACAATCAGAACAATACATCCCGAGTAGGAGAGGGGAGAGTTTAATGAACAAGATGCCTGCTACACTGGCATTACGCGTGATGCTGGGGCTGATTCATTTATTCCAACTGTATGCTTTGCCGATTGATAAGACTATCCTTGCTAGTGGAATAGTTTAAGTCACGACGATCGCGTTACGTTGTTTCCCTTGTGATACGCGACTCAGACTATCACCGGAAATTTTAGCCTCCCACGCAAACGTTCTTAGGGCAGGAACGCGTGACGAACCCCCAAGGGAGGCTACGGAAAATTTGTGAAATTCCATTACGATAACGTAAGCTTCTCAATGACCTCTTTTCAGTCTCGCGTCGTGGTCTAAGACTGTCAAACAAAGAACGATTCCTTCGCCAGGAACTCACTAATCTCCACCGTTTTACGTGTCGGGTGCTTCTTAGAAGTTATTCTTTCGATTTACCGCTTCAAAATGGTGAAATTTCCGTTTGAAAACGGCACACTTGAGTCCAGAACATGTTTAAACAATATGGCGCGACTATTTAATCTGTCATTAATAAATATATCAAATGATGCATTGACGTCACACAGGTAGGGGTGAGTGGGTCCCCTCCCTCACGATATAAGCGACAAGAATGGATTTTGATTGGCCTGCCTTTGTTGAAGACAATCAGAACAATACATCCCGAGTAGGAGAGGGGTGAGTTTAATGAATAAATTAATGTACCGATTTGTAGCTACTACGAAGAAAAAAAAAAAGAGATCGACCCGTTTTAAGACACGGTATGCCCCCTCAGGGCATCCTGCGTAAAAACAAGATGCCTGCTATACTGGCATTACGCGTGATGCTGGGGCTGATTCATTTATTCCAACTGTATGCTTTGCCGATTGATAAAACTATCCTTGCTAATGGAATAGTTTGAGTCACGACGATCGCGTTACGTTGTTTACCTTGTGTTACGCGACTCAGACTTTCACCGGAAATGTGTGGAATTCCATTATGATAACGTGAGCTTCTCAATGACCTCTTTTCAGTCTCGCGTCGTGGTCTAAGACTGTCAAACAAAGCACGATTCCTTCGCCATGAACTCACCAATTTCCACCGTTTTAAATGTCGAGTGCTTCTTAGAAGTTATTCTTTCGATTTGCCGCTTCAAAATGGTGAAATTTCCGTTTGAAAACGGCACACTTGAGTCCAGAACATGTTATAAACAATATGGCGCGACAATTTAATGCACTTTTAATTAAGAAATGAAATGATGCGTTGACGTCACACAGGTAAGGGTGAGTGGGTCCCCTCCCTCGCGATATAAGCGACAAGAATGGATTTTGATTGGCCTGCTGTTGTTGAAGACAATCAGAACAATACATCCCGAGTAGGAGTGGGGAGAGTTTAATGTATAAATTAATGTACCGATTTGTGGATACGAGGAAGAAAACAAAAAAAAAAACAAGATGCCTGCTATACTGGCATTACGCGTGATGCTGGGGCTGATTCATTTATTCCAACTGTATGCTTCGCCGATTGATTAAACTATCCTTGCTGATGGAATAGTTTGAGTCACGACGATCGCGTTACGTTGTTTCCCTTGTGTTACGTTACTCAGGGTTTCAAGGGAAATTGCGGGAATTCCATTGCGATAACGTAAGCTTCTCAATGACCTCTTTTCAGTCTCGCGTCGTGGTCTAAGGCTGTCAAACAAAGCACGATTCCTTCGCCAGGAATTTACCAATTTCCACCGTTTTAAATGTCGAATGCTTCTTAGAAGTTATTCTTTCGATTTGCCGCTTCAAAATGGTGAAATTTCCGTTTGAAAACGGCACACTTGAGTCCAGAACATGTTAACAATATGGCGCCAAATTTAATCTGTTTTTTATAAATAGATCAAATGATGCGTTGACGTCACACAGGTAGGGGTGAGTGGGTCCCCTCCCTCGCGATGTAAGCGACAAGAATGGATTTTGATTGGCCTGCTTCTGTTGAAGACAATCAGAACAATACACCCCGAGTAGGAGAGGGGTGAGTTTAATGAATAAATTAATGTACCGATTTGTAGCTACCAGGAAGAAAAAAAAAAAAGAAATCGACCCGTTTCTAGACACGGTATGCCCCTTCAGGGCATCCCGCGTAACAAGATGCCTGCTATACTGGCATTACGCGTGATGCTGGGGCTGATTCATTTATTCCAACAGTATGCTTCGCCGATTGATTAAACTATCCTTGCTGATGGAATAGTTTGAGTCACGACGATCGCGTTACGTTGTTTCCCTTGTGTTACGTTACTCAGGGTTTCAAGGGAAATTGCGGGAATTCCATTGCGATAACGTAAGCTTCTCAATGACCTCTTTTCAGTCTCGCGTCGTGGTCTAAGACTGTCAAACAAAGCACGATTCCTTCGCCAGGAATTTGCCAATTTCCACCGTTTTAAATGTCGAATGCTTCTTAGAAGTTATTTTTTCGATTTGCCGCTTCAAAATGGTGAAATTTCCGTTTGAAAACGGCGCACTTGAGTCCAGAACATGTTAACAATATGGCGCCAAATTTAATCTGTTTTTTATAAATAGATCAAATGATGCATTGACGTCACACAGGTAGGGGTGAGTGGGTCCCCTCCCTCGCGATGTAAGCGACAAGAATGGATTTTGATTGGCCTGCTTCTGTTGAAGACAATCAGAACAATACATCCCGAGTAGGAGAGGGGTGAGTTTAATGAATAAATTAATGTACCGATTTGTAGCTACGAGGAAGAAAAAAAAAAAAAGAAATCGACCGGTTTTTAGACACGGTATGCCCCTTCAGGGCATCCCGCGTAAAAAAAAAAAAAGAAATCGACCCGTTTTTAGACACGGTATGCCCCCTCAGGGCATCCCGCGTAACAAGAAATCGACCCGTTTTAAGACACGGTATGCCCCCTCAGGGCATCCCGCGTAACAAAGAATCTATTCTTGATGTGCACACGCACTTCAAACCAACAGAAACTTTCCAATACAGGCTATATCAAAGGCGAAGCGTCAAGACTTTACAGAACAAAATCTTCCAAAACAACATTTGAAGAAAACATTACTCTATTCAAACAGAGATTACGCTACAGAGGCTACTTCGATAACCTTATAGATAAAACTCTTTCAGAGGTCAATTTCAGCGAAAGAATATCGGCACTACAAAACATACAAAAAAAGCGCAAAAACATTTTGCCGTTTGTTACGGAATATTGCCCTTCTGTGCCTAAGCTAAAAAACCATTCAGATGAGTAAATGGCACTTGATAGAAAATCGGCCTCTGCTAAAAGAGATCTAGAAAGACCCTTCCCTACTTTCGAACAGAAAAGGGAGATCTTTGAAAGACGTACTTGACAGAGCAAATTAGTATTGGAGGTCATATTCTTCCTATCTCGACTAATAGGAGCCGTGTTTGGCCTGTCTTCATTGTTTTAATAATAATAATAATAATAATAATAATAATAATAATAATAATAATAATTTATTCACTTAATATAGCGCCTTTTAACATTAAAATGATCAAAAGCGCTTTACATGAATTTAAAAATTTTATATAAAAATATAATAACTATAAAGAATTATAAGAAACATCAGTAAAAACTAATACTAAAATAAACTATTGACCACCCCCAATTCCATTTTACCAAACAAGCTTTTCCATGTCAGAACTCATCTTACCCGCCATTTTGAATCTTGTTGAGTAAAAACAACAGCCACTGACCACGAAAATCTACTTTCTCACTTGAGCTTTAATTAAGTTCGACTTCAGTTAGGTTCGACGTCTGAATCAACTGCCGAACTTAATTATTTGGGTCGACCTGAATAGGTATTAGGTTCGGCTCATGTAAAGTTAGACGTATGAATCGGGCCTAAGGTGTTAGGAGCCTTGGTTTTAATTAAGGGTTTAACGCTTTAGTTCTTTCTCGCTTCCTTAGTAAAATTAATAGCATATCCAGTTTTCCTCCATAGTTCAGGCTTTATCCTGTGACCAGCCCCCCAAATTTCTGGTGTACAACATCTTTGATATCTGGTACAGCGCAAGCCTGAATTTAAACTGTGAACAGGCTCGTTAAACTGAAAGAGCCCTCCGAATCTTGGGGAGCGCCATGGGACATTTCATTTTACGGGCGTCATTTTAGCGATTGAACAAAATTCACCCACCGATATTCGTCAAGTTCTCTTTCTCCATTATTCCTATGAAAAAAAAAAAAAATGGTGAAATGAGAAAAGTAAAAAAAAGACATGTTTGATGGGGGCTCGAACCCATGACTGGATCTGATCCTAAAGGTAGTGGTTTGGGCGTGGTGTATGTCGTTGCATTGTTTTCTTGGACAAAGACCTCTACCGAGGATTGAAAATGCCAGGCCAGGTGACGAAATGCTGTTGAGTGACACTCACTGCTATAGCATCGCATTCATCTGGTCAGGAAATATGAAATCTGCGTTGATCATGAAGATCGTTGACTGAGTTAATATCAGCTTTCATTCGGGAATTAAACTAAGAAAACCTACCGACTGTGTTCCAAGCAAGCTGTAACTTAATCTCGTACCCCGATCTCAGTCGTCGGTTCGGGAATGTCGAAATGTGAGATCTGGTAAAGTTCGATACAACGCCATTTCTGGTTGGTTACCAGAATTAAGAATGCCTCATTCTAATCTGCTCTGTGATTGGCTCTTTCCTTCTGTGTTTGGTTTTCGCTCAGTTCGGGGAAGAAACAAAAACACGGAAAAGTTTTCGCTCCGATTAAGATTGTCATGCGACGTTTTAATACATACATGCCCTTTGTGTGGGGAGAGAACAGTGAGAAATTGTTTTTTCGGAAGACAACAGCGACTTTAGCCGAAAAGAGTTTGCAGTAACGTTCAAACGGCCTTGCCAAATTACACAAGTTTCCAACACGATGGATATAAGCTTGCTTACTTTTGGGGATAAAATGGAGGTAGGTCATATATATTTTTTTTTGGTATTTCTTGACAAAAAATGATTTTTTTTTAAATGATTATTTATTTAGTAACCGCAAATTAATTTCCCCAAAATACTTTACCTTGAGTTCCTGAACACGCGCGCCGCATTTGCTAGCATATTTTCAGTTTTTGTCTTCTGCTAAAAGACTATTTTCCTTCTATAAATTGAACTGGACTTTGAGTAAGAGACTTCATAATATAATATTAGTCCTTTCAGACCAGTGTGCTTATTCCTTCAAGATCCATACAACATCTCTCATAGGACTTTGGAGAAATTAATAGAGTGTCCACACAATATTATTATTCATCTGCTGGTGAGATCAATATCCCTCCCACTCCTCAGCTAAGAGAAATGAAAAATGTCCGACTTATGACCGCCAAAATAATAGTAATGAAACCCGTACTACAACAGAGAACACCTTGTCTGAACCGATTAGGGCTCTTTATGTAAGTGTAGTTAGTTTAATTTTATCCCCTCTCTCCCACCTGCTGAGTTAAAAAAAATTTGGATCCAAAATATAAAACTAGCCTTCCTCTAAAATAAAAATGGGGACATTGGTTTACATGTCTGCACCACCTAATGTTTTGCAGGTCTATGCTTGTGATAGACTTTAGAAAAGAAGTAGTTTTTAAAAGGAGGACATGCCTCTTTGGATTTGACATCACTTATAGTTTTTAGACTCTTTTTGCCATTGTTCTTTTCTTCAAGATGGGGGAATTTCTCCATTATTTTATCATTAGTATGGAGTCCTTGAAGTACTAAACACACTTCATTTACTACTTCCATTGTTAATCCTTAGCACATTCTCTGATACAAATAGTTATCACTGGCCTCAGTTTCTCCTTTATTTCTTGTTAACTCTGCCTTAATTTCTTCCACCTGATTTCTAGGGAGAAGCAAGTTCCTAAAGTTCCTATCAGTGATGTGAATATCTTCAAGGGCTAAAACAGCTGGACACAGCTCAACACATAATTAAGAGCAATGACAGTCATTTCGGACAACAGATATCACAACAGCCGCATTTCTCACACAAAAGCCAAAACCAAAGTGGTTATAAGCAAAAATTTTCCCCTGCACAGATTTCTGGGGTATTTACACTAATCTGTCATGGTGGGTTGCATTTCTTCAATATTTGCACCAATATGATTGTTGTTAAAGTAAAGTTTTGATGTAGCAGGCTTCCCATCTCTTCCACTTTCTTGGAAAAAACTTTCCATAGTTTGCGGAAGACCAAAATGAATAAATTATTATCCTTCCAACACAATGAGAATCAAACCCCATTCACAAAGATTGTGGCAAATAATATTCATTGTCAGTCTGTAGAGAATGAGACTGAGCCAAAAGTGCATTTTGAGGAATTTGGGGAGTAAGGTAGAACTGGTGATCCCCAAGCTTTCCACCCAAAAAGGCACCCCCAAATCCACAAAGTACTAATGATGAGTAAATAATAGGCTGACAGGCTTAATTTTTGACATTGGTGGTGATAAGTTCATCTGCTATGGGCGAAAATATTTAATCAAACTGGTCAACATTACTTTGTGTTAAGATAGGAGGGCCTTTGTAGTACTCCATAAATGTTTCATATTCAAACTTTGTATGATTGTAGTTTGGTTGTTTTTCTGTTGCTGTTGTTGTCATGACAACAATCTTCGCTGTAGGGAATACTGAGGAAAGTGTTCCTCGTTTGCTGTACTCTGAAGTTGTGCCCCCTGAACAAAGATGCAATTAATTAAGAAAAAACTGTAGTCATTCACTGGGATGTTGTTATTCTTTCCATTAGAATAAGACAATATAATTACCAGAAAATGGATGATGAGAAGGCTGAATAAAAAGGGATTCTCAAGTAACTAAGCCCTTTTTGACGCATGGGGTGGTGGAAGGACGAAGCATAAAAGAAGCTGTGATAATCACCAACAATATGGCTCTGTATTTATTAGCTTTTAACCTTTAAGCCTCAGTGTCAACATACAGTTTCTCCTTACTGATCTCTACATGTCCATTTTTCATAGTAGCATTATAGGGAGGCTGTTGAAATATCAAGAAATTTCACCACTGGTGATCTCATGACCTCTCCTTGATTGTGTATTGATAAATATTAGGAGAAATTTTGATACTGATCACTACTGGGGCTTAAAGGTTCAAGGTTCACTGTTCTGATATTTTTTGTGTACTTGTGTGAAAAGTCCTTGAACATAATTTTGTGTTGCTGGTCTTAATATTAAGAAAAGTTAGGACCTTATACATGGGTGCAAATATCAATACAAGAAAATTTTTTTTGCTCAAGGAATTGGCATCAACAAGGAATTTTCATCCAAGACAGACACTGTTTTCAAAGTTTCTTTTCCCCACCACTTCTCTGCAGTGGGTTTGTGTCTGACAGTTTGATTAAATGTTGTTTCCTGGCTATGGAAGACCATGGTTAAGGAATACTTAGGAATTCATGGTTACTGAAGATCAGCTTACTGTGAAAGCTGTTGTTTTGCTGCAGAAATGGACAGAAATGCACAGGAAAACAAATAGTGGAAATATTTTTTTTATTTGTTTTCTATTTATCTGCCATTTGCTACTTTTATGAGCCCAAAAGACCTTCACACCTTCCTATTATTATTGTTATTATTTTTTTTGCTGAAATCAAGGATCCCATCAGAGGTGAGTGTCCAAGCACCAAGATAGCTGCTTTGGACATAAAGAACCTTGTATTATTCTTAGTGTATCATCCTCTATGCATGTACAAATAATGCAATGCTCAGTACAACAATGATTATTTAAGCAGCTCATTGTGCCTTGCAAATCAAATGCAGATAATGACCTTTGTTCTTCACTTCAAGAGTCAAATATTATTAGACTTGTGTATTATGTGGTTCTAATTTTCGAGTCTGTGGACTCCTATGTGTAAAATTATAACCTTTATTAACTTGTCATCAAAGAAGGAGTCGAGGGGGCATGTCCCCTAAACTTGACATAAATTTCAGGTGAAAATGTTTCAAGTGTTATGTGATAAAGGTGAATCAAGAACCACTGAAATGGAAAGCTCATCACTACCAAATAAAACTCTAATGGGAAACTCATAGGGACTTGCTCTGTTTGCTCACATATTGCAAGTAACCAAACATTCTTCAGATCCCAAATCCAGATGTGGTACCTCCATTTCCCAAAAGAAATTCAAACTTCCATTTTTGAGAAAAAAAAAAAACCCTTTAAAACAGCAAGGGTGTACTCGGTATTTTAATGTTGGACATAATTGGGCGCCTACCATTTACACGGACAGGTCTTTCTGGTTTGCTGGTATATAACCAAGACAGTAGCATGGTGTTAGGGCTAGGATGGTTCATGGTTCTTTTATTTCACACTATTTACACAACATTAACATAGAAAGAAAAGTGTTACAACAAATGATTACAAGATAAAAATAAATACAGTACAAATTATAAAATGTATGTGGTGGTCAAAGTAGCAAAGGCTTTTTAGCTGACCACCACCTACGTTTAAGTAAACAAAGAAATGACACTGAGCTTTATTGAGATATTAGAAAATGTAGGAAATGTTTGTAGAGCCTAGGATGTACAAGAGAGAATTACATTTGTGTAAATTAAGGTATGTTCGAGATATACTGAACCGAGCAAGAAATCTAAACAGGACAAGCTTAATAAAAGAAGAACAAAACAATAAATAGATAAAAACAAAAAAAAGCAAAAAAACAACATACAAACAAACAAACAACAACAAACAAAAAGAAAGGAAAAGGACAACACATCATCAGCAGCAACAGCAGCGACAACAAAGATCAAAATATAAGCAGACATTATTATTATTATTATTATTATTATTATTATTATTATTATTATTTTTAACTCTATTATTATTATTAGATAGTTACATACTATTATATTTAATCATTAAACAGAACATATATTATTTGATTGACAAGAGATCAGGTGGGCCTTATAAAGTTTCTTAAACCTGTTAAAAGTTTTCGTTTTTTTCCATGCCATGGGGACAGTTTCCCATATGACAGAAGCAGAGTACTTAAAAGTAAATTTGCCTATGTTAGTTAACTTGTGGTCGGTGGAAATTAAGCTTGGCAGAATTTCTGGTGTTATAGGAGTGGACAGTTGTTGTAGGTAGGAGGAGGCCCTGTTTAGCTGGTTCATATAAAATTATATTATTACAGTGACCTTGAGTTGTGTCCTTTGGCCTGTAAAAGAAACCTGCCGCATTTACACAATCCATTTGGTTTGGAAATTTAAACCATTAACTTATGGAAGAAGGAGAATTTGTGTGACCAAATCAGCTGAAAGACTACAAAGAGAAGAAATAATTTTTACGTATCACTGGTAGACCACAATTTCTGAAACTTTGCAAATGAAAATACGACATGAACCATTTGACTTTCCAATGCGAAATTTAACACCAAGATGCCAATCAGTAACTCTATTGTGCCTCATCTACAACAACGACCACAAAATTTTTCTGATAAAGCTTCGACAACAAAAACTCTCTGCACTGTCTGTTGCTACCTTTACCTTGGGGTGCACAAAAATTATGTGACATTTCCCTGCCTGTAAATTACAGTATCCTCAATACAGTTACCATCTAAGGCGAAAAATGGTACAGCTTACTCCGGTTGACTTAAGTCTTTTTAATTGATCGTCGATAAGCACGTTGATCTTGAGTGGAGAAAGCACAATTACGATGGATTTGTTCTTGGAACAGTTTTCATTACAAAGATGGTCTAGATGGTCACAAAGGGTAGGAACTAATCTTAGTAAAAAAGTGATTTACCGCGCTTGTTGATTGCAATCTCTCCTGTTGCCTTTTTCGTTTTGGTTTAAGTTTCAAGTTTTGTTGTCCTCTCGACCGAAGAACGTTCCGAAGAGCACCCTCGAAAGCGAAAACCTCACCAGGAATGATCACAGTTACGAGCCGGCGGCCATTCAGCACGGTGGACAAAGGATGATGGGCAGGCCCGTATTCCGGGCCTCAAATCGAACTTTACCAGATCTCCCCTCCGCCTGACCGTTGGAGATCTGGGTACGAGATTAGCTGTAACTATCTTTGTACTGGGTAAAGTGTAAATATAAATTAATTTTCTAGATTCAGTGCTATTTTGCAATTATATTTACAAGTTGCGGTGATATATTTTTTTGTCTCATCTGTGAATTTACATTTGCAGGATTCTAAAACTTAAGGAAAATTTATTTTATTGTTTATATACATACGCAAGTCCCCCAAAGGACTAGCCTGCGTGGCAGGCGCTAGAAAGGGGCCGAAGGGAGAGGGGAAAATTAGGCGCGAGGGGAAAATCGCGCCGCGCGTTTCTCGCGCGCCCAATTTTCCCCTCGCGCCTAATTTTCCCCTCTCCCTTCCCCTTTCTAGCGCCTGCCACGCAGGCTACCAAAGGACAGGCTGTGGCCACAAAACAAATTCTCTTGGGCTGCCTGTGTGTTGTCAACTCCAATCCTCTTACATGAAGAACATACTTCAAAAGAATCTGGGAACTAATTTCTAAATTTCAATATGGCGCAGGTTGGAATCCCTAACAGAGTATTCGGTCGCTTTGTTCGCCCGTTACAGCGGCTAGTTTTTAATTACTGTAAACGCGGAGGAAGCAGCAGAGGAATAAGGTAATGCATTAACTGTTGAAAAGGCTTTTGTCTTTTCGTAAACCTCTTCCGACCGGCATCACCTCGTGTGTTTCTCTCAGGGAATACATTGACAAGGAGATCGTGGAATTTGCAAAGATCAATCCTGAAGTTACAATTTACGTCAGAGAACGAAATGGGAAACATCCCAGGATCGTTGCAAATTTTCGTAAGTTGATTTCGTAAGTTACTTAAACTTAATGGATGCCTAATTAAATATTGTCTTCAAGTGGTTTTTAAAAATGACCTTACTCTCTTACACCTAGCCTATTGAAGGGATTAAGAGAATTTTCTGTGATCATTCATTGTGCATATTAACCCCTTGATTGTGCTTTTTCCGGAATAAAATAAAAAAAATCACTTTATTTAGGTGTCAATGTATTTAGCGTAGAGTACTTATTGGGGACACTTTCTAGATTGAATTGGAATTTAGAAATTTTGTTTTTTGAGGAGAGGAAAAAGCCGGAGTACCCGAAGAAAAGCCTCTTGGAACAAAGACGAGAACCAACAACAAACTCAACCCACATATGACACTGAGTCTGGGAATCAAACCTGGGCCACATGTATGCTGGGAGGCGAGTGCTCTCACCTCTGCACCATCCCTCCTCCCCCCTGGGTAGTACAGATGTCTCACCCCTGTGGTTTGCTGAGTACACTTAATTGTAAAAATGTTGTCAATTAAAAAGATATAAACCGTGAAGGATAAGATCCAACAGCTTTCTGGGAAGCGTTTTACCTATCAGCTTATTTATCTTCATGTTGTTAGAAAATAAACGTATATGCAGTTTTTAGGGCTTAAAATTTGCATATTGCTCACAGACAAAGAAAAAGACACAAAATATGCACATGCCAATT
The DNA here is from genome assembly GCF_977016875.1 of Pavona decussata. Taxonomy (NCBI): domain Eukaryota; kingdom Metazoa; phylum Cnidaria; class Anthozoa; order Scleractinia; family Agariciidae; genus Pavona; species Pavona decussata. The sequence continues at coordinate 939,775 of NW_028145462.1, forward strand.
AAATTATCCTATAATTTCACCAGGTTGCATTGTTTACAATTGAAAGTTTGCACAGGACAACTTTTTTCAACTGAGTGTATACACAACAAAAATGCATATGAAATCAAGTGTGGTTGTGTATTGTACTTATCTTAGTCATGCTGATCAATTAGTGTTGAATAAAGACCATTAAGGCTGGTTGAGACTGCTTGACTTTTGCTTATGTCATATGAAATACTCGAAATACATGAATTTGAACTGGGGATGAAAGAATGCTGCTTAAAGTATCATGCAAATTTGCTGTCATTTCAAAACGCAAAAATGTTTGTTTGTCAGCAGAAACAAAGAAATAATTGTCAAGTTTGTTATAAATAATTTTTATTACCCCAGTGCAATATTAAACTGTCGATTAGTGCCTCTGGCCAGAGACAGAGTAGGCTGGTATGGATTGAAACTTGACAAATGTAAGGCTAATTTTTTTCAAGTTCTCCCATTTTTGTTTTTAAAATGCGCTAGAACAGATCACAAGTTGTTCCTTTCAATAATTGAGTTGATTTCTTTCCTCTTGTCATTCTAAAATTATCTGGCAGCTGATTGAAGGTGTAATTTCATCATTTTTAACATTTGAAACATACCAAAAACCCCATGATACTTCCCCTTTAAGATGCAGACATTACTACAATGGCTTGCAGTTCAGGTATATCACTTCCCAATTTTTTTGTATTTATCTTCTTTTGTGTTTTAGTGAATGGCAACAGTAAAATAGTAGAAGTGAAGAACAAAACTCCAGATGAGATTGAAGAGTGGGTTGAAAGATTAAGGCATGAATCAGGAGTAAAAGTACAAAGGATAAGACAATTTTGGCACACAGAGAATCCTTCCATACAAGGAACATGGACACCATTTGTAAACAAACCACCATCACTGAGACGGTCGACTGTCAATGGAGCTACGGCACAAAGACAATCAAGCAGTTGACTCTGTGTGAATGTAGTCAACATTACAGACATTGGCGACAAATTACCAAGTTTGGTCTTGTTCAACAAGGTGATAGTGGCACCTTTTTTTGTCCCCTACTTGCAACTCGTTTCTACTTATTACCTTTTAGGGACGGTGCCTACTAATACTGAAGTATTTTTGTGTGGTTTATGACTATGCGGGAAAAGCAGAACTTAGCAAGGGCTATTGGAATCCAAAAAGAAAATTGGGGGTAACCACGCATTTTTCAGAGATAATTAAGCAATAATATCTCTAAAAAGCGCTAAAATATAAAGCAATGTATGGGATTTTTCCTAAATTGAAGCTTAATTATCTCTGAAAAATGCATGGTTACCCCTAATTTCCTTTTGAGATACTAAAAGCATTTGCTAAGTTCTGCTTTCTCCTCATAGTTTTAAACCGCGCAAAAATATTCCTGTATTAGTAGGCACCACCCATACACAACTTTGAAACTTCTTCCCAAGACATTTGACCGCGAACTCAAAGATCTTGTTTTTTTTTTACAAATGTCGCAAAGTTTTTACTGATCTTAATGTTTATAATTTTGTTTCTCCTGTTTCTCACGGCTGAACCAGACTAAGTAATCCTTATAACCTTAAAACTCCTGTATGTAAAACTAGCACTTTTCCATTCTCGACTCCAGAGCTCTTCTGCGCATGACCGGCAGGGAGGAAGAGCTCTGGGGAACCCTGGAACCTATACCGCTCCTGATTGGTTTACGGCTGAAACAATTGAAACAAAGGAGACTTTTGACTGATTGGTTAATCCCTTTCCTAGAGCCCAGGTTCCGATTACGGGCGCACCAACGAAAACATTATAAACAAACATGGCGACGATAGCGGCCGAAATAAGGATTTCTTATTATAATGGCAAGGATTTTTTTTAAGCGCAAGGAAACTTTCAGTGCAGAATTGTTCGCTTTTGAGAGCGATCGAATTTTTTCTTCCGCGACATCTGCCTCGATGTATTGCGAGCACAAGCATACATACTGGGCTGGAGGATTTTTTTTGTCGTAAACATTGCAACAGAAGTAAATGGTGATTGACCGTATCTATAAAGGACTGAGAAAATTCAGCCGTGGCTCTATCAATCGAGGAGGAAAGGTAGCTTCAATTCTTTTAATTAAACTGTATGTGCGCACCTTTAAATTATTTCAGATTAGTTTGAGTTTGTTTAAGTAAGAATGATTTTCTAAAAGTGACCGGCAGTATTTCATCGAGTTTCTCTTGCAATTTTAATTTAGGCTTTGTTTAAGAGGGATACACGCAGAAATCATTTGATTGCTGGTTCATCCAAGGTAGATGGGTTTCTAATTCACTACCCTTGCATCCAATAACGCCGTTTTTTGGTTTTTATGTAAATTCAATGAGCCCTTTACCTTATTTCATTAATACGTTGTAATGTTCAGAACCAATACTGGAAAATAAGTTGCTTTGGTTCCATGCAACTTATGATTTACAAGTCAAGGTCCTGCCCTTTTGCTTAGTTTGATATAAAAATTGTATTGTTTTCATGCGTTTATAAAGGGAAAAAGGTGAAACATGGGCCTTTAAAAAATTCCCCTCAACCACAGCAACTCTCACTAGATCTTTTATTTTAAAACCGTTATTTTTCAGGTGAAAAATTCAAAGAAGTGAGAAGGTTACAAGAGGCCACTCAGACCTCTTGTGAAAACAACAAAGACACACCAATTTATGAACCCAAGGAATTTTTATAGTTTCATTCAAAACATACCTGGAGGTGTGTGTGTGTGTGTGTGTGGGGGGGGGGGGGGGGGGGGTTACTCAACTGTATTGGTGAAAGAGAATTTGAATGCATGGGGCAAAATGTCCAAAACTGATCCACTAGCCTAGTAGACATAACCCCCAAACTTTATTATTCATCATGTTGGAAGTTTTAAGCAGACTGCAGTCATCTTTGCAAAGTGGGAACCAAATCTTTTTTGCTCAGGGATACCAGCACTGGGAATGGGTTAGCTCTTAAACTTGAGATTACAATGTTTTTGTAATCTCATCATTTGAATGCAATTTGTTTAAGAGAAATTAATTGTTCAACCATAAATTCAAGAACACCAAGGTAGTGGCTTTTTTTTTAAAAATCCTCAAAGGTGACCTTCTACCAACAAAATTTCACCAGGAAATTTCTCAACAATGAGTCCATTGCAGTTATACCCAGCATTTTTTTTTTTGGCCAGTTCCTAACCATACACCTGGGTAGAGAGTCAATGCTGAAGTGAATTTCCAACACTTCAGGGACAGACCTAGCCTCAAACCATCAACACTTTGATTTTCTCATCAAAAGCCCAAGTGAGGAAGGTTTTTATGGCTTGCACTCAATATCAGAAGTCCGATTCATTTAAAAATAAACAAATTAGCATTCATCCAATTTTGGTTGCAAGTACTGGTGTTGGCATTTGGCATATAATTTGAAGTTGTGTTAAACATAAACCCAACACCAAACCTCAGGTTCCTAGGTTCCAGCATTCTTGTGTGTCATCCTCCCACAAACTCCCCTGTGTTTTATTTTAATAGAAATCCTTACCATTGTAGTGGCCCTTATAAGTTTGTTGAACAGACAATAACATAGAATTATGTTTAAGTTATCTTCTTAATAATTTTAATAAATTTATATATGGAGTTTACAAAAATGCTGCGGTATAAAGAGATGCATAATTTGATTTATGAAACAACTTAAATATAGTAAGAGGGCACATGAGTCACTACCATGATTTGTCAGTTTAGCATATTTTTAAACTAAATTTGTTGTTAAACTTCAAGGGCTGTGCCTTTCCAAAAGATATTTTAGATGTTTGTGACATTTGGTGTAGAAAAAGAAGACTCACAGAAGGCCATCTCTGAAGCCTTTTTTCTCTGAAGTAATTATTAATATCTATTAATATCGTCTCAACAAAAAATATCAGATTTCTCAAGCCCTAAAGGGGACAAATGGTTTGAAAGACAGCACTACCTCTAAATGCCATGTGAATTGATACAAAGAAAGACTTGGGTTTTTTTCTTTTACAAGGCACATTCAAATACACCTTTCACAGTTGTATATATGTGCAAAGATTGCAAATAATTATGTAGAGATTTTTAAAACAGTCCTAGAGTTGTAACCATAACAGATATATATCTTCCATAGATAAGTAGAGACCTGTTTGATAATGCTTTATAATAAGTGGTCATGGTCAGTGTAGAAGGCATAGAAAGTTGTATTTTAGATTAGTTTTTTTACACTTTAGATTGTATTTCAGAAAGTTAGGTGTCCCCTATTAGCAGTGGGGAAATCTGCACTGCTAGATTTTAATCGACAGGTTAATAAAGTTTTTCATTAATTTGTTTACCTACATTCCAATGCCCCAAACATGTCATTGTAAATGATACTGATACCTTTTCAAAAAATGTGTGCAGTCAATGTGAGGAAAATTAGTTTTCACCAATTCATGATCTGATTAGCCTAATTTTTGAGTTTGTAATATGACCACTGCATTTACCCATGATCGCACGCCTTGCCACTTGTAAGTTTATTTTGTTGTGGTCATTTCATTCTTTGGTAATTGATCGTTTCTCTGCCAAAAGCGATTGCTGTTCCACAGATTATTTGAAGAATATTTTGGCCCCAAAGTGTTCAAAAGGCGAAAAGATTTCCGTTCTTTCGCTGAAAATTACTTAGTAACTGAAGAAACAAATGATGAAAAAACACAACCATTACTACTTTTTGAACTCTGCAGTACTGTATTAAGAGTGTCATATTAAATTAGGGAAAAGAGATAAGGTACATGTACATGTAACACAGTGTTTGATGCCGGGAAAATAAAATAATTATTATTCCATGGATGAGTAATTTCTACCTGGGCAGCTTCTGGCTGTTATATCCAGCCTTTAAGACTCCATATAAAGTTACTAAACTCCACTCGTTATTCCATGTGTATGTCCACCTTACCCAGGACATTTTGCAGAATGTCAAAAATAACTTTAGCATTGTATTCACTGAAAACAGGTGACAAGGATAAAATGCTTTCAACTGAATCAAGGTGTTCAATGTTGTTTACTGCCATATCAACAAGTTCCAAACTAAAGCCAGTTGATAGGCTTACACTTGCTACACAACATCGTAAACTGCCAAGGGTGTTTTGAAATTGCAGAAGCTTTTGACGAAACAGGTCACTTTGTTCTTTAGAGACAGTGACTGTGCTGGGAAGAACATCTTCACTAACCCGTTTGATTTTACTTTTACACAGTTGACATGTACATGTACAAATGTTTCTGTGATGGTCACAGCAACTGTGGCCACCATCACTTCTTTTGGGGGCAGAATACCCCAGAATTCCCGAAGAATAATTTCACGCTTACATTCAGTTGTTGATTTCACAAACTTTATCATTGTATCCTAAAGGCCACGCTTTGCCTGACTGAAATCGTAATAATTGATTTTAACAATTGCCTCAGAAGGCAGTCCATCCCTACCAGCTCGGCCTGCCTCTTGGAAGTACTCTTCCATCGTGTAGGGGACACCCAAATGAATCACCCTTCGAATGTTAGGGCAGCTTTCCAAAAGCTGGGCGAAATTGTTTCTTACACAGATAATGAAATAAAAACAATATGCAACATGAGATTAGAAGGGTCTGTCACTTTGGTGTCCCCTATACCATAGACTAAGAGGGATAGTCCAAGAAGAAGGCCATGCAGCTGGAAGGGATGGTCTCCCAGCTGAAAAAAATGTATCATCATTTAACACAACCATTACTGTTGGTTTTAAAAAAAATTAATCATTCAGACAAAATGTTCTTCCATTATTTATTGACTATATTGTATTTTAATGGTCAGGAGAATCTAGTAAGCTTAACATTTCCTAGCTGCTGCATATCTACAGTAGCTAGACACAGCGTATATTATTGTAAGCTCATCCAATTATATAGGGCCATTCCATTTTATATCCGCGCACCCCCCCCCCCCCCCCCACTCCCAAACCATTGATTTCCAAAGTGGGGGAGAAATCGTTCAAGAATCCAAGAGGGTGAATCCAACACAAAGCCATTTCCAAAGGGGTATCTCAGAGATCCGAAGGGATGTTTGCTTGAAACTGGATTCTGAAGGGGGATAATTTTTTTCTTCTGAGGGGTCTTACAAGCATAACAATTATTAATACTTCAATAGGGGGCGGGGTATGCGGATATAAAATGGAATGGCCCATAGCAGCAACTTCGGGCAATAGAACAAAGAGAAGCACCCACCAGTCATTTACTAAATGCACCTCATCTACGACAATACAGCGTACGTGTTTCTGAAATGTGGAGGTCTTGAGCGTGGATTTGGTTGTATTCTCGATAACAAACTCTGAATGAGAAAAAACGAGTTGTAGTTTGCCTTCCCGAGCTTGCAAAATCGCCAAATCATTTGTCTCCTTTGTGTCGTCAAGAACTACCACTCCGATATGGCCAAGTTTGCTGATCTGGTAGACCATCAGCGCATTTAGCGGCGATAAGACGATTGTGGTGCTTCTCCCTTTCGCGGGAGGTTGTCCGGCTTCCATGAGTTCGACATCACTCAGCAAGTGAAAGACAAGGGACTTTCCAAATCCCGTTGGTAAAATACCTAATACATCTTTCTTACGACAAACTGCAGCATCAATTATTTCCTTTTTTTTCGGGTTTAACTGAAAGTCACAGTCTCTACCAGCCTTTGCTAAAGCGAACTCTGTAGCTCTGCTCAAGTATGCCATTTTGTTTTGGAAGAGCCGAGCATGCGCTGTGAGGTCCAGTTAGCCAAATTTTGGCTACGCTTGCGCAGAGTTTCCCAGAGCTTACGCGGTCATTCAGATTGTTAGAAGCGTAAGCACTGGGGTCGAGAATGGCACTTTTCAGGCCTCTTACTTTAATCGTATTGTTATGCTCTGGAACTATATCTGTAAATTATCACCCTCTACCAGTTTTTCAACTACTGCTTCCTTCCGCAACTTTGTTACTGAGCACATGTTTCACCTTTTGCAAAATCACTTTGACATATTCTATCCCTGTACCTGGTCAATTGTACGATCCTGCTCCTGCCATCCCTAGCTTTTTAGCGTCCTTTTGTTGTTCGTGGTTTAATTATTATTTGTATCATCATGGGAGGTGCCTCGCATGGGTCCTCGCGTCCCGTTTACACCTGCCCTTTTGACCTTATCACTTTATTCATTTCTTTCTGGCTGTTTAATTTATTGTATTTAACATGTGTGATGGTCAAGAAAGCTGTTAAAAAAAAAAAGAAAAAAAAAAGAAACCCAAGTATCTCGCGATGCACAGAACGTATGCGCAGTAACAATAGTAGGCACTGTCCTTAAAAGCTAATGTTTTAAGAGGGTTGTTCAAGTTAGGAAAGATGTTGGCAGCAAAAACTGTAAAGTGGGCAGCTTTTGCAGTTCAATGGGCCATTTCCGAGTTGCTAAATGAACCTCCTTATTTGAAGTGAGGCTAAGGGCAAAACTTCATATAAAAATTATTTTTGTTTGCATATGAATGTAAACTAATTTCATCATAAAAGCAATGCACATTTTAGCCTCACTTCTTAATGAGGTTCAAAGCAACTCGAAAATGGCCTACTGGTATTTGTATAAAGTTGTACCTTTAAAGAAGCCACAGTGTCAACATGCATTTGGTGAATTTGTTTAATCATCAAGACAGGCTTTCTCTGGTGATCATCTCCTTTAATCCCATGAGCTATAGGCTTGATTAAGTAGAGGTATTGTAGTGAGAAATCAGATGCTGATCATTGTTAAGATGTTTAGAAAGGTTTTAACACCCCTACCAGACTAATCCCTCTAAACATGTCCCTGCAAGGGCAAGTATATCATGGTAAGGTACCATATAGTCACCCACATAACCCTAATCCTTGCCCTCCATTTAAGTCACCCTTTCCTTACCATGAATTGTATGCCCCTACAAGAAATAAAATCCCTTTGGCTTTTCAAGGGTTGAGGTGTGTGCTTGCTTGAACATCTGAATAAAATGTAAAATATAGAAACAATTGAAAATTTTTTTGTGTCTTATTTCTTTTGGCATATTTTGTTCCATCAGTGATTGCGTGAACCTAAGTGTTCATGACAAAAAAATATTATTTGTTTCGTCAAATCTTCATGTTGTTCTCATACGAAAGTAGGAAAATAGAGTCCTTATCAATTTTTCTTCCCCCTGCTTTTGACGCATATAAAAGCATTCCGGCTGGGTACAATACAGTGGAAGATGGGAGACTGGGGATAGTTGGGCTGTGATATCAATACAGGAACACTTAGTATATCGCGTATTCAAACGACGAAAACAGACACACAGTGTCGATCAGTCTCTGTTTACCGTCTGTGTTTTTACTTTTTGAATACATGACATACTTCACTTTAAAAAAACTTCAAAACCTTTTTTTGGTAAATAATAACTGAAATAATTTAGTAAACTCAGACTCACAAATAACTTATCAGCTTTGCGCTCTAAAAGTGAAAACCTTATCTTATGGGGGAAGTATCACGAAAATTTTGTGTCATTTCAAAACCCAAAAATGTTTGTCTGACAACAGAAACAAAAAATAATTGTCGTTTTGTCATAAATTATCACCCCAAAGTGATACAACTGTCGATTAGTGCCCCTGGCCAGAGACAGAGTAGGCCTGTATGAATTGAAACTTGTAAAATGTTAGGCTAATGTTTTTCAGTTATTATATTTTTGTTTCCAGAATGCGCTAGAACAGAGGACAAGTTGTTCCTGTCAAGAATTGAGTTGATTTCTCTCCTCTCGTTGTTCCAGAATCATTTTGTAGCAAAGTGAAGGTCTTAATTCAACATTTTTAACAAAAGAGGTTAAAAAAAAAAAAACCCCATGATACTTCCCCTTCAAAGGATCTTCTAATTTTCTACGTTTAACGACGGTGCCTACAATTAACGAAGTATTTTTGCATACTTTGTGACTACCGTCGAACCTCCCTTTGCGAACACCTCTCGTAAGCGACCACCTCTCATTAGCGACCACGTTTCCAAAATACCAAAAGTTTTCAAGTCAAATCACTATAGATGGAACCTCTTGTAAGCGACCACTTCTCATAAGTGACCACTTTTAGCAGATGATTGTTTAAAATTTTCAATAATTGGTTTTAACCTCCCGTAGGCGACCACTATTATCACGGGCGGAAATTGAAAAATGCGTCGCTGTAACATGTTGGTCACATCATGACAGCGTACGCCGTCAATCTCACAGTCCATAGCTACCGGAAGTGTTTCCTGATATAGCTTAGCATTGAAACAATTGATAAAATACACATGCACCATACTTCACACTGAAATAAACTTTAATCAGATAATTTGAATCCTTCGTAGGAAAAAAACCCTCTTATCTTTTATCTTTCTTATCTTTTTGCTTATGTTCCGTTTCCTGAAAAATTTAGACAGCGCCACCTGAAGTAACATAAGAGTCAAGTTTCTTCAACAATAATTGTCTCATTCGCTGTATCCGGCGCTGTATTGTCTTAAGTAATTTGTGAGATAAAAACAATAATCACCAGAAACATTACGATTTTTTGCCTAGAATAATTTTGGACCAGTCTTAGTATACTTGTAGCTAAGAAAAATTATTACTATGGGTTTCGATAAGTACTTGCAAAAGGGTTAGGTCTCCGCAATTACCATATGTAAATTAACCGAAATTTAGACCCCCCTGTGGTCTCACCTCTGGTAAGCGACCACCTCACGTAAGCGACCAAATAACCTTGATGTTATGGGTAGTCACTTACGGGAGGTTCGACCGTGTGCGGAAAAAGTTTATCCAGAAAGAGAATTTGGGGTAGGGGGTATTTTTTTGTGAGATAATTAAGCAACCATTATTCTTAAAAGCAGTAAAATACAAAGCAAGGTATGGCATTTTTTCCAAATTTAGTTTTATTATCTCTAAAAAATGCATGGTTACCCCCAGTTTTCTTTTTTGGATACCAAGAAACATACTTGCGTACATCGGTAAGACGCGTTGCTTGATCCTATTTCCTATTCATAAATTTCTTTTCAGATAAATTTTCACGAAAACACGTTTTTTTCTTTCATTCACTCGGCCAAGGTAATAGATGATTAATATTGGAGCGAAAATCATTAAAGTTTTCTCAGACCAACCACGTGACTTGGTTGTGATCCCATTGTCACCTGAACATTGCTGATTCCTTGAAACCATGTTGACCTTTCCGAGAATAAACTTGTACAAGGCAATGCACTGGCATCGCAACTGTTTCACTTCATGGCTTCTCAGTGAAGAAAAAAAAACTGCAGGTGTCCATATTAACCTTGCTTCACTCATGTGGTTCTAACTTTACAGTCTGTGCATGAAATGTTGATGTGTGATAGTTCAGATGTTATTGAACGCAAGTGTAGCCGCTGGGATGAGACTGTTTCAGAAATCATTTACACAGTATTTCGGTAAAGACAGCGAGGAATCTTTTACACCCTACTACACAGCAGGTTGTCAGAGGAGCAGTCTATGAAGTTGGGAGCAAAGAAAATATTTCAATCTTGAGAATAAACTTGAATTTATGTGAAAATAAAACCAGGAAATTAAAATGGGAATTTTTATGCCAAATAACTTCTGTATATTATTATATATTATACCAGTAAACCTTTATTGTAATAACGAAAACTGTTCAATTTACAAACTTGTATGAGTTGTTAAATTACACGATATAACCACAGTAGGTTTGGGAGAACTTCAATGTTTATGTTAACTCAAACAAACACTTTGCAGTTTTGCCAAACTCTCTTGAGTGCTGACATGACCTCTTCCTAGACTAGTGTTGACTTAAGACCAATATCAGTGTTCATTAATATACAGTGATTACACAAGATTATAAACCAGTAAATGCACTTTAATAAAAGTTAATATTTCTGACCGGTGGTTTATTTACATCCATTTAAAAATCATTTTTGTCTCAACAGAAATTAGATCATGTGGTCTCAAAATTCTTTCCAGCTCTTAAGAAAGCCACATTACTCAAATAAATGATTCTCTAATGCTACAAACTGTATTACAAGCACCGGTCACTAGTGATAACTGTATAAGTGAGTACATTTTTGTGGGGAATAAAAAATTATAAGAAAATAAGAGTCCACAAATTATATTTAACAACGCGCGTTGGATATGAGATGATAGATAGCCAAGGGTGTGCGTAGTGCCGAGTTGAATTGGCTATAATCATCTCATATCCAAGCGGGTGGAATAATTGTCTTATTAAAAACAATCAAGAAATACTGCTAGATTTTGCTGATTTCGCGTTGCAAGAATTATTACAAGACAATTTAACGGTCACTATTTCTTGAGCATGGCATAATGGCTCATATACCATGGCCGCTTAGCGAATCAAGTCGTTCGAATTGCATTATACAATGATCCAGTTTTTAATATAAATTTTATATCAACTGCATGGACATGTATTTTAAAATCAAATCATTAACACCCAAGGGTCTGATTCAATTGTCCCACAATGCAGGTATATTTTCATTATACAAATTATCCTGGCCAAATTGTTTGGAACGGAGGCCTTACTTGGGCTGATATGCAGACATGATTTTACTCCTATGCATTCTCTCTCCATTACAATAGCGATGAAAAAAGACAAATCAACAAGTGTAAATTCTCACATTGAACAGAGGGGAAGGGAGACATTATGTTAATGAGTGACTTATGGAGAAGATGTCGATGTTGTTGAAGCAAAGTAAAATGGGAAAAATTGCCAAAACAGTCAAGTCTCGCTAATGTCTTATTGGCCAGGATAATAGTTGCATGTGGAGCTGTCAATCTAGTCCTGGGAAACTTTTTCACTACTCATACTTGTAAGCAGATGAAAATCAGCTATAATTTTAACAATACTTCAAATTACTTAGTAAGGAAAATAATTTATCAGTTTCCATGAAAATTGTTTGTCAAAAATATAATCATTTATCAGGATCAAGATAGCTTAAGGAAAAAGAGCTTTAAAAATGAGAAATTCCAGCATCCTTTACCATATAACAGGTAAAAAACAAGGGCAGCTAATTAAAAGTTGTGCTCCTTGATTGGTTATTTTCAAGGCTCCTCAATGAGTTTAAAATAACAGCAACATTACTGCATAGCAGCAAAATAACTAACCGTTTTAAAAAAACCCTTTGAACATCTACAACAATTAAGGCCAGGCAAACTTTATAAAATAAAAAGGTTCTAACTATAAACCTTAATTGCCATCTCTCTATTCTAATAAGATTAATAACTGGATTACACTGAGTGTGAAGATGACTCGGGGAGCATTCTTTTGGGACTATTCTGTAATAGGAATACAAGAAGTAGATAGGAATAGGCAGAATTGCATTCTTTGCCGCAGAAATAAATTCTGTGTATTCCGTTATTCCTGAACCACAATAAGAATAACCAGAATTTTTCTAAAAGAATACACCCTCAATATCAAAACCTACCCTTTTTATGCTATTTTAAAACTTGTATATTTTTTCGTAAGTTTTTTTCATCACAAATGATATTATGATAATGAATTATGCATTACAAGCTCTTATAAGAAAAAAACAAAACAAAAGTTAAAACATCAGTAAACGTAGTTACTGTTACAGTCGAAAGCTAAAGTAATGGCTGTCTTCATGGTCACTTGATAATCCTGAATTGTCGCGAAGAAAAATGAGTTAATTGTTGTCATGAACCTTCCTTCGTTTTAGTTTTCACTAAAAAAAATGTTGATTTGTGTTTCAGAATCACTAACTCTAGAGAACAATTACCTTGCCATATTTACGGGAAACATTTCTAATAGCCACAGCAATGTGACCCTCCATGCTCACTGTAATCCCGGTTAAAAGAAAATTCTTTTCTTCAGTTACTACTGTTCTCCTCACGAACTCACCATCTTTAGTGTATATTGGCACACACAGGTGCTTTGTTCCTCGTTCCCATCCAGCGACGACAACAAATTCACCAGATGGATGACATGCAATACGCCAGTACTCATCTTCTTTGGTGTTAATGTTGAATTTACGCTGCTGTTTACCATCTTCGGTGAATATGAACACACAGGAACCATCCAGCGTCATGATCTGGCCATCAGGACCAGCAATGATGATATCAAGTACATACTTCAGTATCCCTTCTCCAAAGCTGCCTACATATCTCCCCTCATGCTCGTACACATGCACAGTCCATCCTTTCAGTACCAGCACTTTGTTATTGGTGACTGCCAGTCTGCCCCTGCCCTCTCCCCTCACAGGAAACTTGTGTAGTAGGTCAGCGGCATGACTGAAAACCTGGACTTCCCGCTTAGCCTGCGCAGCCCCATACCTCCTCAGCCTGACCAGTACATAGATGTTGCTATTCTTCACATCAGTGGCGACATCAAAAACATCTAACTCCGTCTCAGTGTAATTACCTTCAGGGTGAAATTGGAGAACAAACTTTCCGCTGCTGTGAAACACTTTAACACTTTTATCCGAATTGTCTGCTATAATAAACTGTCCGGCATCTGCATTTGTAGCGATACCCATAGGATCCTTCAGCTTGTCCTCTTTCTCACCCTCCTGACCAAATGACCATGGTACACAGCAGTGCTCCATACCTTGTTTCTGCAACACTTCAGAAACTCTTCGATCAAAGAGCGGATCCACTTTCTCGTCCCCGGTATCAACACAAGGCCAGTCGTTTGCGTACAGCGGGTTGTTGCTAGAACTGACCATCGGAATAACATCGTAGATGGTGCGATTCACATGACAAGTGGCGGAAATGATCGCCCTTCGTTCTTCTTTACCAAACCGAGCCCAGAAGCCTCTTTTAAGCTCGACAGTAAAACATTCCTTAACAGCTGACAGACTGTGTAGCTCTTCAATGCACACTCTACACGCTGCTAATGGGATCTCGGGATGGTCTACTGTCTCCAATATTGTCGACATTACTCGATATTGCATGGCCAGTACGCGATCAGACAATTCCAAAGCTTCATTAGCGAATGCTTCTGTCGCTTTTCTGCGGGCATCTTTGAATCTGTCTTTTGCATTGGCAAGCGCCCTCGTAGCTGACTCATCCAGGTCAGTAAGCTCCAGTCTTCTCATTGCTTTTGCCGGAGAAACTGCTTCAGCACTAGCTGTTCCAGCTGCTGCTTCTTCCTTTATCGTGCCGTGCTCCCTTCTGGACTTTGCCTTACCAAACACTTCATACAGCAACTCGATTCCTTCTTTAAAGAAGCTGATACTTGCTAACAAATCTTTTCTTGCTAAGCCCTTCAACTGCGACTTGATATCGTCGATTTCACGCACGATCAAGCCATGGAATTTCTGATCTGTAACGTCGCCATCCTTCAACTTTTCTGCTGCTTTATCCCTTCCTTTATTCACGAGCAAGCCGATGGTGGCTTTAAACACAGCCGTTATTATTGAGGACATCACAGCTAAAGAGAAAGCCTAATGTTAATGATTCGGTCAGTATAAAATGCAGACTGCAGACTGCAGATTGCAGACTGCAGACTGGGTATTAAACGCAGACTAGGTATAAAATGCAGACTGAGACTAAAACCGCCTCTTCATCAAATACAGGATACATTTTGAATTTTTCAACTTAACTTACGCTAGTGTCATACAATCGTCTTTCGAGATCATTTCCCATGAAACTGACATTATTATATTCTTTTCGAAAAACGTCAACCTTGAAATAAACAACCCCGATGCATGAAGTAAGCAATAACGCGGAACCATGACCTTTACTTCGTACGTGGCTGACCTTTTCGCCGCTTTGCGTCAACATGATATCGGCAACATCGGTAAGTGGCACTGAGTCAGGGTGGCAGTAAAATAATGTTTTTTTAAATAAAATATGTGTTCATGTGTTGCTAGAATACTGAAGGTCTACAATTTGTCTTTTACAAACTTCGTTACTATTCAAAGAAACTAGTTAAAATCTGTCGATGTCAAATTGCTTGCCTCCTTGGAAATCAAGTCTGTTTCCCTCGTTTACATAATAATTATGAAAACCGTCATGGGCGTAATTGTTTAAGAACTATAAATGCAAAGCGATTAAGCTCGAGTCTTCTTTGTGAAAGAAAGGAAATGGAAGCTACCAAATCGAGATAAAGAAAACAAACTGTTAGGAAAAGGGCCAAAAAAAAGGTCAATTTCATGGGAGATGATCTCGGAAACGCGATTGCGTGACACTAAAGGCCCGTAGCAAGGCTAAAATAACTAGGGGGCCGAGCAAAATGGTTAAACAAAACTACTCCCCCCCCCCCCCCCTCCTGGCCCGTCACCCCAAAAAAACAGACAGATTAGGGAGTTAGATGCAACGAGAACATAAAAAAAGCAGTAGATTTAGTGAGCAAATCAATAACTTTGCACCTGCGTTACACTTTTTGGTACATTTTTTTGCCGTTTTTTTTTACGCGGACTACCACGTGAAATTTCCTAATTTCACGTTTGAAGGAGGACGTAAACAAACGAGGACAATTTTTTTTCTCTTTTTAAATTTGGAATCGGGCAGTGAGAATCCGACTGCAGGAAAATTTTGCTCTTGAGAGGACATATTTGTGTGGCTTTCGACAACGCGCGAATACTAAATTGTTATAAACTAAGGGCATTTATATTGCTATTAATGAGCAGATGTCTTAAAAAACAAGTAGTTTATTTCAACAGCTTTCACGGTTTGAGATTGGTTAATTTCGATCCATTTTGGTTCTTATTTCCGATTCACAAGGTAGGAGTGCCTTCGTTGCCGTTGAATATAAAAACAAACTGTTAGCGAAAGAAACTCTGGAAACTGACAGGTAGTAAATATATTATTGAAGGTTGTAAAAAGGCACTTGCAGCATCAGAGTTCAAGACTGATTGATCAGTGCACATTAATCTGTTTTAATTATCTTTTTTGGCACATTGTGTTTTAACTTCCAAAAATTCTGGCGGGGGGGCGGGGCTCAAGCCCCCCCCCCTGCCCCTCCCCCTGCTACGGGCCTGCACTAGGGTAAGTTGAAAATTGAAAATGTATCCTGTATTTGACGAAGAGGCGGTTTTGATATCAGTCTGCATTTTATGCCCAGTCTGCAGTCTGCATTTTATACCTAGTCTACATTTTATACCCAGTCTGCAGTCTGCATTTTATACTGACCGGTTAATGATTAGCTTGTTTGTGTAATTTCCGTTTTGTGAGTTCAGAAGATATAGGTGTCACAAAATTCATATTATTCATGTTTTTGTTGTTTTCATTTCATGTTTGCATTTTCATGTTTCGTGTTTGCATGTAGAAATTTAGTCGTTTCTTTTTCATTATCTAAATTCGTTAGGTTTATTGTTAATTATTTGTAGTCTTAATTCGTCGTATTTTTATCAGTCAAAAAATGTCACTAGTATATTAGTAATTATTGTCTTAGAAAATGGTGTGTAGTATTGTAAATTTCAATGTAATCTAACTAACTATTATTATTCCCGTTACCGTATATTTTGTATCTTATTGTGTAATCAGCATTTATTGTACATCTTGTAGTTAGCGTTTTCTGGAATCTTCTTTGTAATGTCGTAATTGTGTACAGTATTTAAATAGAGGTCAAGGTTGTTGTTGTGTAGTTGATTGTTATTCTTGGAAGGAGAAAAAGGACAGAGAAGTAAGAAGAAGTAAGGAGACGCAAAAGTTTGCATTGCAAGGTCGAAGGCGAAATTGTTCAAGTCACTGTCAAGAGCCATTGGCAGGAGCCGGCCGTGTTTTCCTTGACATAAACCCTTTTGTCAGCGGCGGCGAGTGAACAAGATTTCAAGGCGTGTGCATAGAAATTAAAACTGAGTGCGGCGGAGTCAAACAAGACGGGAACAAAGAAGAGAAAAGGCGCCAGAAGAGAAGAAGCAGAGGTTTGTGTGAACGGTTGTTGGTGCGGTTTGTTTATGCGAGTGGTTGAAGTAGCAATTTGTTTGTGCCTGGAGAAGACTTCAAGAACAAGGAAGGACTGAACTGAACTGAAATAAGTAATTTAGTTTAAGATAATTAATTAGGTTAAGAAAGTATTTTTTACGTTACCGTTTATTGTGTTTACTAAGCGTTTATGTATACTAAATTAATTAAATTTGTTGTATTACTTAGTCTTGTATTACTTAGTGGGTTTGCGGGAAGGGTTTTGTACAGTCCCCTTTTAAGTCGTGCCTCACAAGGGAGAGATCCACGTCACAATAGGATCGTGCTGCAATTCAGTTTTCCCGTCGTTTTCGAAATAGACAGACACATTTTTAGAAGGAGTGAAAGAATCAAAGCGTCTATTTAAGGTACAGGAGAGGAGAAAGAGGTATGATGACGTTTTTTGTCTATCTTGCATCCGTAGTGATTTGTAGTCTATTTTGTTATATTTCAAGCACGTGTTTCGTAACTTAAGGCTGGTTTCCATATGATCGCGGATCGCAGATCGCAGATCGCAATAAGGTCTGCGATCGTCTGCGATCATATGGAAACACTGACTTCTGCGATCGTCTGCGATCCTACGATCACGATCGCAGACGATAGAACATAAAGGCTGGTTTCCATATGATCGCGGATCGCAGATCGCAATAAGGCTGCGATCATATGGAAACATACTTCTGCGATCGTCTGCGATCCTGCGATCGTGATCGTAGACGATCGCAGACGATCGCAGAAGATAGAATCATGTTCTATCTCCTGCGATCGTCTGCGATCCCCTGCGATCAATTGCGATTGTGCGATCATATGGAAACCAAAGTTTTGCGATCCGCGATCGAAACGCATCCCATAATATTTCGGGTTCTCT